>NC_140774.1:1560323-1961450 GCF_044657685.1 Stegodyphus dumicola
GGATACAAATTTGGGGCGACATAATCCGCTTTTTTGCTTGAATATTTTCCATGTTTCCCACCGCCTAAAACAGGCGTCATAAAGAGGATATTTGTCAGGCACACAGACCAAAATCTCTCGCGAACCCCCACCTTCACTTATTGCAACAATCTATGATATTGTACAAGATTTACAAAAGAGCAGAGTGATACTATAGAAAATTTAGGATAAAAATGAGTCAATGGAAAATCAAACTTATTTTCGAGCGCATGTAAAATAATTAACAACACATGAACCCGAACTCTTTAATTAATTACTTAAGGGGCCTCGAGGACCCTAAGTAATTGATATGCGGGTTACCGAATATCAGTTATAGTGAGAATTGAAAAGTGCATGACATCAGTAGAAGACCACTAGATAACAAGCATTAGTAAATGCCAATAATCGTATCTAGTATACGTTAATGCTTAATTGCTTTTCTTTGGAAGAAATGAAAAGGCCTTGGGATTATTGCAAGATTCGGATACCTAAATACGCCACAAATGGAATCCCTTCTGAGTGATCACTAAATGATTCAGTTGTCCACTATTACGTTTTTACAGAAAAATTAAAAATTTAAAATTAGGCAGCATAAGAAATTTATGAATTCAAAATATCTTGATATTTTACACTTGTTATCCATTTTCGTAGACATGAAAAAAATAGTTTTTTCAACAGCATTTTAATTTCATACTCTATATATTTGTTGCTTTAATTTTTTCCCTGTTTGAAAACTCTGTGAATTGGGAAAATTTAATCCTGTTATTCGGAAGATCACATATATGAAGCTGAAATTTATCAATGATTTTTAATCACATGCTAGAAATTTGTGTATATCTGCATCGAAACTGTTACGAATATTATTAAGCTGTAGATTTTCAAATGAATTTATATAGTTCCTTTTATATAAATTTGTCCTTTATTCATATCAACTTTTAACTCAGAATTTGATTTCCTGTATGAAAATCATGTAGTCCAATTAACTAGAAGCTATTTACATATTATTTCTGATATTTAGCAAAATATTCGTTGTTTTAATGAAAAGAAAATTTTATTTGCATTGCTCATCTATTGACAATAACATGTAAACAAAGTATTCTTGAAAACGCTTAACTTCTTGAACAATCGTGCGTGCAAAGCTTATGCACATTCGGTAAACATGGAAAATAATATTTTACTTTACTTCCACAAGTTTTTTCGCAGAAGTCTGTGAGCAAATGTTTTTGATTTCCTTAAAATTTTTACCCTGTGACTATGACTCATTCTCGAGGATTTGGATGAAAGGCCTCAGGTTCCCGCTGCTTTTGACCATTCTCAAACTAGCTTTCAAGACATCGTGGGGCGCCAAGTGCATCGCTTGTGGCCACGTCTGTTAACAATAAAACTGATCTTTCTGGTTACCGACCGCTTTATTTCCTTTTCCCGAGATACAATAATGTTTACGTCCATTCCCAAAATGCCAATATAAAACAACAATTGGATCGTTTCAAGATATTCGATGATTAAGAACTTTAGGTTTTCGTTATAACACTGCGAAGTTCATCAATTCCAGATTTCTACAACTTTTCAATTAAATCTAAAAGTGCATTTTATCTCCCTTTATAACTATATCCTTTCAGTACTCACTCTTATTATTATTATCATCATCAAAGAATCGTTTTTTGTATACTGTTTATAAGGAACAGAAAATGTTTTACTTTTCACTTAGCTCTGTTATCTCTGATGAAACAAAACTTGGTATATACAAAATTTATTCACTTGTAGAGCAATAATCACATTTAGCCTACAAATAAAAGATTTAAAGAACTACCCAGATTTTTCAATTCAGAATTTAATATCTAGTACCAAGTACTTTAGAACTCTGAATATTTGGAGTTATAAAATACTTGTTTCGTATCCGTAATTAGTTCAACAAAGTAAATAAATATTTTCTACATCCGCTAATCCAAACGTTAATTATGAAACAGAATATGCTCTTATTCAAGAATAATTTTATTTTAAATATGTGCATACTGCTATACTTAGCGATGAAAATTTCAAATGAAGCGAGTTTCAAATGAAGCAACACAAAGCGAGTTATGTGTTTCTTCAACAAAAGAAAAATAGCTTTCTAGCAACATGGTGGTTAAAAAGAAGATTTTTCTCTAATAAACTGGCTAAAATAACGCTGATTATTGTTTAGAAACCAAACCTATATGTTCAAATATTTGATTACTATTATATAAATGTTCACATAGAATTAATTAAAATTTACCATAAAATATTTTAAGAATATTTATTGTTAAAATATCCACATAAAATTATCGCGCCCCCCCCCCCCAAAAAAAAAAGAAAGAAAGAAAAGAGAAGGAAAACTTAACTTAAATGGTTCAGTGTAATAAAATCTATAAAGACTTTATATTTTTAATAAACGTGCACATATAAAATTTCAAATACACTCAAAAAATCCTTTTGCGACTACAGTATTTTAAATTGTTGCATACAATACGTCTGCATGCATATAACAGCATTCGAAACCTGTTAAACATTTGTATATCTTCTTTTGTAATAAAAAATTATGGGATTTTCATAAAAATTGCAATCTGATCCTGCAATATCCAACTTAATAGCTAATATGAGTTTAAACTGAAGGCATTCTGTACCATTTAAATTAAACATGGCCATAAAAATTTTAACTTAAATGACATACGGTGCATTTAAATGATGTGTATAAGCATAAAAACTTTTTATTAACAGGGAAATTTATTATTTTCATATTTATATGAAGCTAATGATCGTTATAACGTCATTTCGCATTTTTAGAAAATGTATTTGAGTATCAACGGTATATGAAATGTAAACCAAATAATTCAATTGAAAATAAAATTCAAAATAAAAATTGCACAATGTTATGGAAATAATGTTTAAAAAATATTATTCGTTTGTTCTATATTGCACGCTAGACGTAATTAACGTCAAAAAAAGTTGAATGTGATTTTAAGAGTGATGATGTGCGTTCTACTTTAGTTAGCATTATTTCGATATTTTGAAACTGTAACGTATCATGGAAAAATGTTCGCTAAATTACAATTTTATTTATTACCTGGTCTTTGGATACCTTGCAGATTGCCGTGTAGAGTCATATATGATGATGGAAAACATGGAAGGTAAAACATAGTCGAACACATGCATGAATTTTTCAGGAAAACACAGAAACTCGTTATATCTTGTTATGCTCATAGCAGGCATGAATTGCACTATTTATTTATTCGTAAAAGGCAGGGATTTTTAATTTTATTTTCTGCATCTATGTACCGCGAAAAATTCTGATAGTCATGTACAATTCACGCTGAAAACAATCTGCGAAACTAGTTGAGAAATGAGAACTGAAAGCTGTAGTCTCAAATTCCGAGCATTCGTAACTTAATACATTCTTAGGAATGGACAGTCTTCATCAGTTATTTAGCCGCTCCATCACCGAGAACTTTGCTGTGAGTGCGACCGATCTTCTGCCGTGAGAAAGGGAAAAGTTTCGTCGCAGTTTTGATGGAGAACACTCCGAGGGACTCTCACCTCTCTTTCCTAGCCAGCAAAACACTCGAAAAGACTTCCGACTCGTCAGTCTTATAAATGCTTCTTTAGAACTGGTAAGTAAGAACTTAAAAATATAATATATATTTTAAAATATTTTAAAGAAAAATTTTAAAGAAATTCCATACGTTTCTGTGAGACATCTAGTTAAATAAATTGCAGTGTTTAGATTTTATTTATCTCTTACGATCTGGTCTAATACTTATTTTCATTGCAATAAAGTTAATAAAATAATTCAGCAGAAAGGTTTGCAATTAGAAATCGCAATTTACAGGAAGAAAGTGCCGCATTTGAAGAGTTTTTTTACTATGCTTCTATTCTATTGGGCTATGGAAAACAACGTAATTTTGAAAATTGTTGATGCACAAAATATATTTCATAAGTAACTTCAATTTTTAATTTCAGAATAATAGGGTGAAGGGTAATAAATTAGGTGATAATCTAAACATAGTATAGAAATTGCAATTTAAAAGAGAAACCCCGTTAAGGGGCCCTATGATCCAGCTTGCGAGGACTACCAAAATTACTTAAACCGACCCTAACGATACGATATGTTTTACCTAATTGTGGAGAACAGTTTTTCCTGCTATTCTGTTTACATTATAAGATTTTTTCGCCCTTCTTTCCGCATACCATCGTAGTGTAACTGCAAGCACGCTAATATGTATTCGGAGGATTCGGAATTCGAATCCTGGTGAGAGTACTGCGGATTTCTTGTTTCGTGAGTTCTAAAAAGCTTTACAAGGGGCGCCCGAAATAAAAGATGGTAGACAACAATTCGTCACTACCAGGATTTTTCGACTGAGCCACCTCATACCTAGTCACCCTTAAAACAGAAAGTATATAAGACTTCTTTTCCTCACGTGTTTCATGTTTCCTGGATCGATTTAACCTAATGATGCTACGATACCGTAACTGATCCTGCTATTCTGTTACTTATATAATCGACTCAAAAATAGTAACCAATGACACCAATAACAGGATCATGTTCCGAAAATGTAAAGCAGGCGTTATTCACGGTGGTGTCAGTAACGTTTTACAAGAACGCTCTGAATTATGCCTATCTGTTACACCTTTTATCCGTATAATCGCACGTCAATTACCGGTATTAACAGTTTCCATTACATGTAAAGACAGTATAAAAGTGTCTCATAGACGATATAGTGGTTAGGGAAGCCTACTACGATACCGAAGGTCCCGGGTTCGAATCTCGGAGAAGACATGAACGTTTGTAAATGTATAGTGTCGGTGCGGCATGGCGGCACTCTAAATATGCGGCGACCCGAAAATCATTTCGTGGGGATTGGTGGAAGGGGAGAGGAGTGGGATATCCCCGGGATGCTCTCTCTCAAAATTTGGGGTGGAAAATAGAAGTCCAACCTCTCTTCGGAATAAGCTCTGGCAACCATTGTTCCATGTAATATGGACACGACAACAACAACAAAGTATAAAAGTTTACGTAGTAGAGCACATTAAAACGTGTCACATGGACAGTGTATGTTCATGAAGGGTATCTTTTTTTATATGTTTAAGTATGATATTCATAAATGTCTCTTAAGAATAGTTTAATATATATAAATCAAATACGTATGTGCATTTATGGATTCTTTGAAATACTAATGTTACTTTAAATATCATTATGATGTAATAAATAAAGATGTATGCTTTTTAATATTTCACAATGCATTTAAAAAGAAAGCTAAGAAAAAGGATGCTTTCTCGTGAAGCATTCAGATGCAGAATTCAAAAACACGCACGAACATGCCCAATAAATAAATAAATTAAATTAAACTAGGAAAAGGACACTCTAATATTTCTGTGTTAATGGATTTAAATTTCAACCAACTTTTGTTTACTATCAGATATAAAATATTTCATCATAGTCGTGCTATGGTACGTTGATTTTTCTATGATAATTTTTCTAAAATTATAAAAACATTTGTTGATGTCGACGAGAATACGAAAATATGTTGGTTTTCTGCCATAATTATCTGAATAAATTTTGAAATTAAAGTAACTTTTGCAATGTGTGGAACTTACATCACTTGCAAGGAAAGCTGCTAGTTAAATTCTAGACTTAATGAAAAATTTTAAAATTAACACCTCCGTTTTTGATTAACTATTAAACTATTACCGTATAAAAACACTATAAAAGCCAAAAAGTCTCTGCAGTGAATGTGTTGTAAATTGTAAAGTGCCTAGTAAAACATTTTTAATTTTTGGTCGATGGATTAATCAAAACAAAATGTTTTTTGTACGTTTACTTTTTTATCATCTCACTTGACTTATGGATCTGCACACAGTAGACTTTAGGCTGGAGCTCTTTCCGCTTCTCCATATGTTGTCCCACAGCGCTATTTCTTTCAAGGACGAAATCACTCTTTTCTCCTCAAAGTACTCTCCCTCAAAGTATGCCCTGCGGTCCAAAAAACGTATGTAACCAATCAAATCCTGAAATTACTGACGTCCGGCTAACTCTGACCTCAGTCATTCATGTAGCCAGCCCGTTCGCGGCATTCTAACCTGAGACAGAACTACCAGTGTTCAACGACGCTTCGGCAACTAGTAGGCCCGTGCACTTAATTGGAAAGTGCAATTCATTATGTAAACAGACATGAAGGTGATAATCAGTTGGGCGCTGTTTTAAGTAATCAAATGTTATAAATGCACAGCTGTTACATTTCTTATTATTTATTAGTCATGTTTTTATTACGTATATCATACGTATGATATAATTATGAATTAACCCAATAACAAAATGTGTACACTCTTTAGTACTCAAATACTCATCAATTATTTTTCAACTGATTATTACATACCCATAATAATTTGCAAAGAACTGATAACTATAGTTGCTGCCAATTACATAATCGTTATCTGAATTAAAAGTAACTTCAAATAAACTTCTTGGCAATGTTCATTTTTGTATTTACACATCTAATAAGTCATATATTTACATACAGATAGAGAGATGCGATGTTTTAGAAGTTGTTAATATATATTTATTAGTATTAATGTAATGAATAAGATTTATATTAATGAATGTATATACAAATGTTTTTCATCATGCATAATAATAAATCCATAAATTTTCAATGTTTGAATGTGTAGCATTTCCAATAAAAGTATAGTTTCTAATGTATTTATAATTCAAAAAGTATTTCATTAATAACATGAAAATAATAGACAAATTTAATGAGTATTCTCATTATTACATAAGCTATGCTTTTCTTTTTTATGCATCTTTTATGCTGTTTAAAATGTGTCACTGGTTATGCAGTTCCGCGCATATACAAACGGATTTAAAAAAATTATTGAAATTTAAGAAATAAAATTCTATTATATAACAGTGTTATAATACACGATCAGCACGAAATACGACAAATTTGGCGAACTTTTGGCTACGAACAATTTGTAAACAAATCCGAAATGCAAGAACGTCGTAAAATAATGTCAACTCTGAAATTTCCACGATTATATATTTAATGAATATATACACATTTAAAAAATGACTCAGGCAGTTGTATTACAACAAAACAGCAATAATTAAATCGGCCTCTATTTCCACCGTCCATCACTTCACAGTGAGAGCCATCGCCATATTGAAAGTTACCCGTGATCCTTCAGAAGCTGACCTTTCGTCTGATTGGTTGAACGTTCGAGGAACACGTCTCCAGCCGGAACATTTTGGGAAAAGTTTTAAAATGTTGCTCGTAGCCGGGACACGTTCCTCCTAGCTAAACGAAACATTTCTCGGAAGCCTGCCGCTTAAAGCCGTACTACTAGAATCTCGTTTCTCGGAATTGTCCCGGGTAAGCGCGCGCGTCTATAGATGTGATAACAGCATTAAAGAAGAACGATTCGAAAGACCGGGATTTGAGGTCATCAAGAACACCGCTAAAATTATTCCAGATCGAAGGGAAGTATTGATGTCTTTGTTTTATCCGCTCTACTAAAAGTGTAAGTATGCATATTTTCACATTTTTAATCGTATTTTTAATAATGAAAGTTTGATAAAATTGTTTTGTATATGTCTAAAATCTTCCAAATGCTATAATCATGTTGATCTCAAACTTATAACTGCCAACTCAAGTTTTCAACTCAGTCCCAGTTTTTCATCACATCTCCAAGTAAATTACCAAATCTCGAGATTTTAAAGTCTCGAAATTTAAATCTTTACTAAAGAAAATTTTTCCCATAAAAAAAAAAAGAAATTTATCAAAATAATGAAATTTTTAATTAGGCGAATTGTATTCGTCCACCTGTAATGATTTTCATAATAATTTTTCTTGTTAAACTTTATTCCACAAAACTGTATTTTTTATTAATTTTATTGACCTTAATAAATTTTTCTTATCGGATTTCGTTTAATCTGAGTTGTTTTAATCTGCTGTAGACATCAGTAGATTTTTATGTGAATATTTAGGCAATGTTTAATTAGTTAATTTTCGTGTATAATTTTGTTTACTTTAGTACCTGGCATATTACTAATTTTATCTAGTGTTATTATGTATGTTAATTATTAATTTCACATGCATCGTATATTTAAAAATACTTTGATAAATAAAAGCTTTGCTTCACTACTGAAGATTTCCTCAGCAAAGAAAAGCGAGGAAATAAAAAAAAATGAAATTAGTAAAGAGCATAAATTTTAGACTATCTAATAAAATGCTAATGCATCTTACATCAAAATTGAATTACAAGTACTATAGTAACCTGAACCATCATGCATCATAAACTGAATCAAAGCGAGTTTGGAATTTCTTTGGGTTGATCTTTACATTATGGTAACTTGGCTTTTTTTTGGCGAAAATTTGGCGACCAAATCTCCTACAGCAACCCTCTATTTTTTTTTCCCGTCGCCATTTTGTCTTCACGAAGTAAAGACATGTTTCTTTTCTTTTTATCTACTGAACACTTCTTCCAACAATCTACTAGCCGAATTACACTTATGCTAGAAATTTTATCTAACAAAACTGCTTAATCATGACAAATATTCACTGCAAAATTGGGAAAAAGTGCACAATACCATACTCCTTACGCGTTTTTCAAAATAACACATACACATAAACCACGTACACGCCGACTTATTTTTACTTAAAAAAACATCCCAGAATTGCACTAAAATGGCATTGCGCACACTCTTCACTATATCCATGTACACTGCTTTTCTCTCATAAATTAGAAAAATTTCACGAAAATACATGACAATTTTCTCAATCTTTAAACCCGGTAAAAAGAACATATATGAAATTACCTGATCGCGAAAAAGTATTCACCCTTTCCAAATATGAACATTTCCACATATAAAATAAATAAAATATCCAAAAACTTTTACCTCTAAATCATCTATTACAATATACACGTCACCAACGAATTTATACCGCAAGCATTACAAATACTTAGTATCAAATATTTAAATTATTTCCATGCACGTTTACTTCAACTTAAACGTATACCAAATTCCTACAAACATAAAATTCACAAAATAACTATCATTTAATTAAAATATCACTAAACCATGTACACGTCGACTTATTTTTACTTAAAAAAACATCCCAGAATTGCACAAAAATGGCATTGCGCACACTCTTCACTATATCCATGTACACTGCATTTTTTCTCATAAATTAGAAAAATTTCACGAAAATACATGACAATTTTCTCAATCTTTAAACCCGGTAAAAAGAACATATATGAAATTACCTGATCGCGAAAAAGTATTTACCCTTTCCAAATATGAACATTTCCACATATAAAATAAATAAAATATCCAAAACTTTTACCTCTAAATCATTTATTATATTATAAACGTCACCAACGAATTCATACCGCAACCATTACAAATACTTAGTGTCAGATATTTAAATTATTTCCATGCACGTTTACTTCAACTAAAACGTATATCAAATTCCTACAAACATAAAATTCACAAAATAACTATCATTTAATTAAAATATAATTAAATTCAAAAACACTACTTAAAATATAAATGAGCACATACATTAAATTAATAAAAATTACCTTACAATCCTAATTACTTTAAACTAAATCATTGCTAATAACAATTTTCCCAATAATACCAAATTCCTTTACTTCCTTCTTACATTTAGAACAATGCATAAAAATAATATCCTCAAATAATTAAAAATACTAACTTAGCTAATCTTCTTCAGAATCTTGATTACGTGTCCGATAAACTTTTCTTCTTTCTGTTTCAGGATCTTTAAAATCATACTTATATTTCACAGCAAGGTATCAGGTAAAATACTCGTAAATAACTTAATAAAACATCTTCATTTCTATCTCGCACAAGCTTAAAGAAACATTTATTACTACCCTTTTCAATACCACTAAATACCCATTTCGAATTCACTTTAGTTACGGCCATGGGATCCAAAAATTCACGAACACTGTTTCACACAACACAGAATAAAGCCAAATACAAAATTTCCAGATTTTTTCCCGATTTCCCCCCCTTTTCCGATTAAAGAACCGTAATTCGTCCATTAATATCACATGACATATCCCATGATCTCTCATTTCCCTCACACAAAATAATGCGTAATCGGAACTGAGTACTGCTCACATTATTACCAAAGTCCCAGGTAGTAGTAACCTTTATCGCCTCCAAAATGTCGCCAAACTACCAGTTACCATATTGTAAAGATCAACCTTTCTTTGAAATGGTATAACCTCGCAGAGTGAAAAACCTTTCATTTTTCTAGAGCAAACCCGTCTTTAAAGAAAATCTCCCGTCTTTTAAGATTTTCCAAGGCTGGAAACTATGATCTGCATGCATATACGATTGTGTTTATGGCTTTAGAAATACAATTTTTATACTATTGAAATGTAGTACTGGTATTTTATGCACGTACTGTTTTCATTAAATTGTAAAGAAAAATTAAAACACTAAGATAATTAGATATCTTATATTTACACAAGCAATGAAATAGACATTTTTTATTATTTAGAGTTAAAAACTGAAATTTTGGCTAGTTTTTTTTTAACTTTTTGATAACTATTTTAGAGCAGTTTAAGTTCTCCAGCTAAAGCGACAATAAATAAATAAACAAATAAATAAGTAAAAATTTGAACTTTCAATAAATCACTGGAACTGCACTGGAGCGATGTAAATGAAATATCTTCATCTCACATTGGTCTAAGACATTACGTACCAAGCGAATTTAGTCGTAAACCTAGAATGCTTTAAGAAATACAGAGTTGGAAGGCAACAAAGTTTCATTTATTTCTTTTATACACTAGGCCTGTTGTTATGAGTTCAATTTTACCATCTGCTATGTACAACAACTTTCTTTTACTACATGTGGAAATTTTTAATTTTAATAAAGCCTTCAGATATTGCTTTCTCTAATGATGCATTTGCAGAAAATGATTTAAGAGCTTTTGTTAAACACAGTATTCGATTACATGGAAAAATATTTATTTAATAATGTATAATGTTCTATCTTTGATTCATTTAATAAATGATGTTCAAATATTTGGGCCTCTTGACACTTTTTGTTGAAAACATTTGAACTTTTTTGGGGAACTGAAAAATATGCTTTGTGCTCTTTCAGAACCTTTGCAGCAGCTTGCACGCAGATATGCTTAACAAACACGTTTTGACGAAGAAAAGGAATCAATAAGTGAAATTAGCAAAATATATCGTTTCAACTCTCAGAATTTAAGATATCTGCTGACACTGGTGATAATTGTTGTTTATTTATAGACAAATCAGTTCTAATAATCAAATATCTGTTAGAAAATTCATCGGAAAAAGAAATTGTTTTTTTACAGATTTAATAAACAAAAAGAATTTTAGTCATCCTTTCAGTTCTCTAAATTTAGGTGTCAGTATAATTTCAGAACTATCAATAAATTTAGAATCTACATCAGTGGAATCTGTTAACTGTATATATATGCTAGTGGCATATAGGGATTATTATGTTTGTTATCCATTATGTTTTTAATCAGGTGTACTAACAGAGTTTCCCTCACCTAGAAAATTTTAGACTGCCATGGAAAATACAAAATATATTCAGAAAGTCAGGGAGGAATTTTCCCAGAATGTCAGGAAGGTTGAGTTCGTATAAGACAAGCTTTTTAATGTTGATAATTAACTACATATAAAGTAAGATTGCTTCAATTCAGTCTCAGAACATTTACGGATTTATTTCATTACATTCACAGAAAATGGCATTTAGCGTTGTACATTTGCTAATGACCGATGAAGTGGCTGTCGTCCAAGCAAATGAGTGTCAGATGATAAAAAGGGACATGTAACTGGCCTTCGTATAAAGAAAGAAGTCACATGAAAAGAGCAATTCTGGAACACAGAGAACCAGATACATCCTGAGAGAATTTTTATATTGTTATCCTGAGAGAATATTGTAAGTATTCTACAAATGATTTTTACGTCTGTTTTCCCATATTAATTTAATTGGTAGGAAGTTTTTCGAGAGCATAAAATTGAAATAATGTTTTCTGAATTGAAACATTGAAATTTTAAAAAAATGTTTTGATGCGTAGGAAAATGTATTAAGCATACTTTAATTTTTCTAAACAAATATTATTTGTCCTTATTCTCTCTAATTAATTGTGCTCATATTATATCAGCTTATGTTTTAATAGTTTCGCTCCGAAATAAATCATATCTACATTCTTAATTATGGTTCATAGTAAGACTCTAATATTCAATATACTTTGCTAGTTTGTGAATTTTAATACAACCTCTTTAAAAACTTACCCATATATAAAATAATGGATGCTCAAAGGAAGACTGAACGAGAGATTTTAGCCTGCGGATCCATATAAATGTCAAATTCAATTCCATTTAGTGAAGTCATGAATCAGGCTCCAGAATGTTAACACTGTGTTTAAATTTAATTTAAAAACGCCTATCTATATATTTTATTTACAAATCTGAATAAAAATATAATTTTCAATAATAAGATTTGAATTTTCAATAAGAAATGTTAAAGTGATTAACGATTCTAAACAATAAATATGCTGTTGAGTTGAAAGATGAGACTGTATCTAATGAAAAATGTATGCATTTTTGTAGCTAATTATGCTACAGTTGAATTTAAGTCCAAAAACGGCTTTAAAGACATTGAATTTTAGATTCAGGTTCAGACTTTGAAACACCAAAACAGAAGCGAAAGAGGCCATTAACATTCTGATACATGTATATATTAATATACATGTATTAGAATGTTAATTCTTCGGATGATAAATTAAATACAAAAAGAAACAAAACAGAATTACCTCCTACTAAATTAAATTATAGCTAAATAAAAAGAAATCCCTTTTAATTTTTCCTCATGCGGTAGTAAATTAAATTTTACTACACTTTTTTAAGCTTCTTTACTTAGTTATATTAATTACAGTAGTAGAAGATGTTTTTAATTATTTATTTAAGTTTTTATTTTTTTATAATTAAATCGAAATTATATGTTTAATTCCATTATAATAATTTTGCTTGCTGATTATTTTTTCCTTTATCAAAGTTAAATTTTATTTTGAAATTTTGCATTTTAACAATTTCACATTATGAACGTTTGTCTATTATAAGATTTTTGAATTCTACATTTTTCTTTTTCTTGGTGGCTTGTGCTTTATGTCACTGTACTTTTTCAAGTTCTTTTTACAAAAAGTTTGTACTTTAGTAGTACTTTTATAGTACATTTTATATAAAAAGTTTCAACTTACGTCAAATTACTTGTTAGCTTTTCAATTTCTATTTCAATATATATATATATATATATATATATATATATATATATATATATATTAATATATATGGCATTGCTTATTAAAAGTTTTTTGTGGTTAAAATTTATCAGATCTATTTTAGTAGAATCTAATGAGTAAGTATTATGTTGCGCTTCTTGTAGTTGTTCTCCATCACAGGTTTAAAATCATAAGCACTCATTTAATGAATCATGAAATAGCTTTAGCACAACTTTTATATTAATAGATGTAATTGTTGCCCCAAAATTTGGCTACTCGGCTTTCCTGAAGTCTATTGCTCTAAAAAAAGAAAAGTCTCTAGTAAAATGCTTTATTCAATTTAAAACAAGGGTGCCAAAATTCCTAAATACATATTTGTAGGAATGAATAGAATTGCATATTAAACGTTTTTCTCATTTCTCCATTTACGTTGACAAATTTTCATGACTAAATACTACTTCACTTTTTGTTAAGATTATTTCACGTTTAATTAGATACCTGCGCAAATTTAATACAAATAAAGCACATTTAACAACATATAATGACACAATTCTAACTAATCAATGCACTAATCTCTAATATTAAATTGAATTTACATTGTAATTTGATTTTAAATTAATTGTAAATCTCTCATATTAAATTAAATTTTAATTTGAATGAAACACTAGGATAAAAATTATTCTGATTACTGAAATGTATTCATATATGCAAAATGTAAATAGCAAATAACATTTCAAATCAAATTTCTCAATTTTATATTTATACTTATTATATGTATAATAAATTTAAAAATATTTAGGGAGTCATATTAAGATATTTTTGCTTGTGATTCAAAGTTCTATTTAATTTCCTTAACATTCGTATTAAAATACATATATAGTGTGTACATACATACACACACACACACACACACACATATATATATATATATATAATAATTTATTTCCTAAACAATATTGTTTAATTGATTATATTATCTCCTAAGTTTAATTAAAGTAGAATTATTTTAAAAGAGTATATATATATATATGTAAAACATTTATCTTTACATGCATATGCACATGTAGTTAAATTTTTTATCATAGTTGCACTGTATTCTGTTATATTAATATAAGCATTTCAAGGTGACAGTTTCCATGCTCCTTATTTTCGTTCGTAACGTATATGTTGCCATCCCTTCAATGAAATAATTTTTTCTACTCCATGACTGTAACTCATATGAACCTTTAAGTGCGGTGCCGAAATAAAAGGAAAATAGGAAAAACGAATCTCCAGAATCGAAAATCTTTTGCAGCACATGTTACCCTTGTTCACTAGAGAAACTAAATGGGGAAATAGCTACTTGAAAGAAACACAATTCGACATTTTTTGTTTGTAATATTTCATAATTTTATGACCATTTCATTCTTTTCAAATATTTTAACTAGACCAGCATTTCATGATTTAAATAATCATTTTCGTTTCTTTTCTGGCAAGGAAACAAATTTCATTTTTTTATTGTTTATAATGCTATCTGAGAATGCCAAAAAATGAGGTATTTGTATTGCAAACCTCAAAATCTTTAACAAAATATATCTGTTAAAAAATCCTTTTTCTTAATTCCATTACATTTTTAGTTCTCGTTTTCTAAATAACAGTTCAATTTGCAATTATCTAATTTTTGAAAAATTTAAATTTATCTAAAATTTTGATTTTTTTAAAATCAACTCTAACGGCGAAATCTCAAATTGAAGCATTATTCAATAGTACTATTTCAAGATAACATAATTTTACATTAAACCGACCACATAGGATGAAACAGCATCGCTTTTATTAAAGTTTGAGAAAATTTATTATTTCTTGATTATTTAGTTTTAAAAATATATTTTTTTTTTATTCTTTTAGGTGCTTTCAAAGAAAATCGGACCACCAGAGAGGTACCTTGCAATATTATTGAAAATATTATAAAAGACTGGTTGAAAAGTGTTTCATTTAGAGAAAAGTATCATAAACAAAAAGGAAAATGTACAACAGAAGGAAGTTTGTAAACAATGGAATAAAAAATTTGTGTATTAGCTTGTACGAAAATACTGTAATTAAAGTTATTAATTGTTCAGTTTGTTTCCTAACTTTCATGAAGACTTGGATTGGTACTTAGCTTAAGCAAATATTGTATCTTATACATTGTATTACTGAATATGAAAATAATTAGTTCATTGAATTTGAATGTTTGATTCTAGAAGAGAAATTTATT
Source organism: Stegodyphus dumicola (assembly GCF_044657685.1). Lineage (NCBI taxonomy): Eukaryota > Metazoa > Arthropoda > Arachnida > Araneae > Eresidae > Stegodyphus > Stegodyphus dumicola. The sequence goes on from NC_140774.1 coordinate 1,575,880, forward strand.
ACATGAATATGCAATATGGAAATTAATTTCATTACATTTCCTTTAACACTTTTAATTTTGCTTTAAAATTTTATGAAATAATATAAAACTATCAGTTTATAGATTTTGGGAATTTAATGCATTCCTAGTAGCTGAATTAAATTAAAACCTTTTGCAATAAATGCTTCAAATTTTAAATTATGACAATAATTATATTTTAACTGAAAATTGCTTGTTAAGAACCTTATCCATTGACTGGACCATCCACTGAACTAATTTTATAAATCAAATTTATGGCAAAATAATGAATTTGTGAAAGATATATGTCATTTTATTTGTTTATTAACTTTCAAAATACGCCTTCTAACTTTATAAAAAAATTACATGGACAGAAGTAATTTTAACAGAGAACTGTTTAGTACAGTTAAATTGCTTGTAAACAGAACACAAGAAAAAATATTTATTATTTTTAAAATTTGCATACCTTTAAATGCAAACTTTTAAATTTATTTTAATGACAAGAAATATCCAAGCATTCACTTTAAATTCCCATCATCCTGATGCTTTTAGTCTACTGCAATGACAAAAACTCTAGACAGCAGTAGTCTCATATAAAGTTTAAGTATATTTATTAAACTGGCATATCAGAGCTTATTAGTGTTGAAAGAAAACAATTTGTTTTTAATTTACTGCAAAAAAGTACCGAGGATTATATTTAATAAGAAATAATTATTTCGTCCAGAATATAATACAGTCTCCCATTAAAATAGTTTGGTGTATATGATCACATCAACAAGGTTTCAGAATTTTGAAAATTGCAATGATTCTGGCCATATATTAAAAATCGTGATTTGCAGTCTGATTCCTTTTCCTTCCAGTGAGAACAATAACTTAATTTCTTGGTTAATTTATTAAACTTAAAATACATTTCTATCATTAGAACTGTAACAAATCTTGTTTTTATATGTAGTTAATAAAAATGGTGTGTAAAACTTCTATGGGAATATAAGGTCTAGATAATATTGCATTGGAGGAATAGCATGTAAATGTAGAGAAAAAGTGTAAAGTTTAATTAATAAATGGCATGTATGTAATGAACTAAGAGAATAGAAAAAAAATAGAATTTGAATTTTGATGCACATGTAAAGCATCACATATATTTGTAAATGTAACATTTCAGGCTCAACTCCTCAAACAGATGATGTCTTTTCCAGAAAATTGCAGTGTTCTCTTCCGTTAAAGAAATGTAAATTATTATATGAATTCACTATTTGGAAACTAAGTTTCGCATTAGACGCAAGTATTACAAACACAAATATTTCATGTACTGTTGTCCTTCAGAGACTGTACATATAGACCGGATTCAGAACGTTCTAGTTAGACGTAACTCAAAACGTTCTAGTTAAACGTGATTCGGAACGTTCTTTGCATGTTATACAGAAGTGTTAACAGTACAAGTATTTGACGTGGTATTGCTCGTCATAAACCTTTAATCTATAGACGACATTCAGAACGTCTGCCCAAACGTTAAGAGAACGTTCTGCTAGCACGTTATAGAAACTTTCAAAGAACGTTCTAGGAACGTTATATAAAATTATTACTAGTACCACATTTTGACGTTCTATTGTCCATTAATGAACTACATCTTACAGACGTAATTCAGAACGTTTTGCCTGAACGTTAAAGAAACGTTCTGCTAGAACGTTAAAGAAACCTTCTGCTAGAACGTTGAAGGAACGTTCTGTTAGAAGGTAACGGAGCTTCCATATAACGTTCAAGGGACGTTTTATAAAATTGTTAGTAACACCATTTTTTGACGTTCTACTACCCGTTATTGAACTGTAACATACTGACGTGATTCACCACGTTCTGCCTGAGCGTTAAAGCCTGAGCGTTCTGCCTGAGCGTTAACATTCATAGAACGTTATAAAAAAGTGATAGTAGTACCACGTTTGACGTACTACTGTCCGTTATTGAACTGCAATACATAGACGTGGTTCAGAACGTTCAGGTAAAACGTGCCAAAAACGTTGTACTAGAACGTTAATGACACGTTGCATGAAAGTGTTACAAACACAAGTATTTGACGTGTTATTGCCCGTCTTAGAACTGTAACATGTAGACGGCATTTTGAACGTTCTGCTTGAAGGTTCCCGACACGTTGGTGAAGCACTTGATCTGAACGTTCTCTGAACGTTCTTGTGCTAGTTGGGTTGGAACTTGTTTACCCGGCTGAAATTCTACCTCTACGATTTCTGGACCCGTTGGAACTTGTGAACCCGGCTGTGATTCTGCCTCCATGATTTCTGGACCCGTCTGACATTCTACCTCTACGATGTCGGGACAGGTTAGAGAAGAAGAAGAAGAAGAAGAGGATACTGGAAGAGGTTCTGTCTGTGAGGAGTCCGAAAGAGGCTGCCTGTTGGAACAAGTCGGGGAAGAAGAAGAAGAAGAAGCTTCTGGATTCTGAAGTGGATCTTGCACGCCAGGTAGGTTCCGGTAAGTCGACCGTTTTTTAAGAGGTAATTTTTTTTCTTCCTCCTCATCTTCAATCGTGATGACTTCAATTTCATTCCGTTGCCGGGTCGATTTTGTTTCGGGCCATGACGGTTTGGTCCAGCTCCTCTTATCATCTAAGGAAGGGATGGGTAAAGGTGGCGGAGGGTTTTCTTCTTTTTCTTGAAACATCATCGGCGATTGGAAAGAAATCTCCTCTTTCAATTGTTTCCAAAGCGAGTACGAGCACCGATCGACGAGAAAGAGACTCTTCTGGGTTGTGACGATGAGATACTGCGTTTTCGGGGGAACGACATAGTTTTGAAAAGGTCTTAGAATATATTTCTTATATTTCATCCTGTCGCTGACTTTAAAACTTCTTTCCTTGAGATTGGGGGACGATGATTCGTAATAGGCGAGAGGAGCGGCTGTGGTTTGAACAATATGAACTTCGTCCTCAGCCGTCGTTCTCACTCCAAACGTAAAATATCGTTTCGTGAGAAAAATATTCCTCCACCGAAAACTCGTGCGCGGATCCGTATATCGCCGGTCTGTTTGAATGGGCCGTCTCAAAGCTCGATCCATCCGATTCCAAGAGAAGGGAGATTCCTCTTTCGTTTGTTGCGATTCGAATAAATTTCTGTATATATTCTGAACGAGCAGGTTGGAGGATTCGACATCTTGGTTGAAAGAAACGATCGCTTGATGAGGTGGTAAATGCGGAATAAATGTCGCACAATGACACGCCAAAAAAATTTTCAAGTTGGAGATTTGCTTTAGCGTCTTCAAATCCTCCCCGTTCGAAATCCGTTGAGTTGGAAAAACGTCTAATAGCGACATGGCTCCCAATGGAAAAGAAATGATCTCGCCCAGTACTCTCGTCTTTTTATATATCTATATAGACACACACAGACACACATAGAGGCTCTATGACGTCCGTTTTATTTGTTTTTTTTTGTTTCTCTCACTCTTCTTTCCAAGAAATCTTATCTCCATGACCTCTTTTTCTTTTCTTAAAAAGATGAATGTGTGTGGGAATGAGGAAGTGAAAGTAATAATTTAATAAACAAAAAATTATCCAACCATGACCTTCTTTTTTTTTTCAAAGTCACCCTTTCCAATCCAAGGACGTCCAGAGATAGAGGAAGCAGGGAGAGAGGAGGAGGGAAGGGAAGGTCACACTCTCTTTCTCTCTATAAATAAAAGGGGAGAGCCCCAAAGTCGTATTTTTGTCCAAGTGGATTATGAGGAGGCATCCCCAGCTCACTACGTGTATTCCTTTCAAATATAAATATGTTGATCTTTTCTTTTATATCATCCAAGGAGTCGTTTACTTGAAAGCCTCCGATTTTTCAAAATGTGCGGGTTATCATACCGTGGGGAGTTATCAAAAGATGCGGGACGAATTTTTATCCGACGAAAACGTGTTGATGGCTCGTGACATTCCACCTTTGGATGCACAAATTTTGTTAATGAAACGAGCCAAATATTTTTACACGTCCCACTTTCTAACCGTCTCGCAAATGAATAGGATTATGGATCGTCTTGAGAAGACAAAAGGGATTCTCGTTCATTTTAGTGAATGGTTGCACAAATGTCTGCACGAACCTCTCTCGATCGAGAAGACTGGGAAGAATACCTATTATATTCTTCTCGAGGATTCTCCTCCTTCGTCTCATCTTAAGGAGGCCACGACTTTTGAAAAAATCCTCGAGCAAGAAAAAATAGAATGGTGGAACAACTACCCCATCCCTCTCCCCGAGCATCAAGAGGAGCCTGTTCAGAAGAAAAAGAAAAAACCTTTCCAAAAGCCTATCCTCATCCTCCTCGATAATGACGGGGATGAGGAGAAGCCTGTTCAGATTCCTCTCCGTTTGTCAAAACCTGTCGAGGATGAAAAACCTCTCCCTTTCTCAAGACCCCTTGAGGAAGAGAGACCTCTCGAGAAGGAGAAATCTCTCCCATTGTCAAAACTCCTCGAAGATGAAAAACCTCTCCCTTTCTCAAGACCCCTCGAGAAGGAGGGACCTCTTCCTTTATCAAACCCCCTCGAAGATGAAAAACCTCTCCATTTATCAAGACCCCTCGAAAATGAGGGACCTCTCGATTTGTCAAAACCCCTTGAGAATAAGGGAACCAAAACTTCTCTCTCTTTCGAAGAGGAGGGACCTCTCAATTTGTCAAGACCACTCGAGAATAAGGGAACCGAAAATCCTCTCCCTTTCTCAAGACTTGTCGAGGAGGAGGAGGAGGAGGAGAGACCGCTTCATGTCTCAAGACAGGACCCCCCTCTATCTCTTGAGGATCCGAGGGAAACGATTCCTATTGAAAAACCATCTATCGACGATCCCCAGAAAAGGTCTTCGGAGGAGATTAGACTTCCATGTAGAAAACGAATCTGCCACAATCATCATCATCATCATCATAATAATAATAATAATATACCCCCCTCTCAACAACAGAATCCTACAACATTTGCAGATAAATGCATTCAAACCAATCCTTTTATAGTAACCCTTTTGATTGGAGAACCCGTGCATTATCCTCGAAAAAAAAAATGAGATTCAAGACTGTTTCTATGACCAGAATGTTAAGCCAATAGATAGGTCTAGCTCAGAATTTTTCTTTTTAAAAGAAAATAAATAAATAAATAAATAACCCAAAGACTATTCGTAAATATAAATGGTAAAGTCTCGAGTCGGCTGGAAAAAAATTTTCAGAGCTGAGAAAAATTCTTCAACTCAGGAAAAAAAAAAAAAAAAACTTTTTGTTAATGTTTATCATGTCTTAGACATGATAAAAATTAACGACCCTCTTCCCTTTTGGTCTGGGAATGTTGTTTCACTCTTTTGAAAGACAAATCGTGATTCATTCATGGAATGATTGCCATTAGCGAAAGGATGAGTCATGGTCTATTTTTAGAAAGGGTGAGACATCCTTCCCAGACAAAAAGGGAGGGTCATTAATTTTTATCATGTCTAAGACATGATAAAAATTAACGGAAAGTTTTTTTTTTTTTTTTTTTTTCATTAGAGAATTTTATTTCAGCTCTGAGAAATTTTTTTTCTCCCAGCCGATTCGAGACTTTACCATTTTATTAAGAATGATTTCTCCCTGATCTATTATTTCAAAATTCCAAGTTTCGCTTCAGAACCATCTGTGCTGTTGAAGAAGTAACGTGATATATGTATTTTTTTTAATGAGTTCTGTCAAGATTGAATTGTGCAAGATCGACCTTGCGAATTTCTTCTCTGTGTCTTTAAATAATAATGATACCGAACCGCTTTTTGTAGAGCGCAATGGAAAAAACCTTTTGTATGGTTAGGACAATTCATGTGTTCGATCCCATTGTATTTGAGAATCTCTTGCGTCGATCCCGAAATGCAATAAATGGATCTTTGCAACCATTTCTCTAAAAACTGCCGTTTCATTTCTCCTCGCACCCAAATCATGGAAAAAGGTTCCGTCAACATCGTTAACACCCATGGAAAATAACTGTACGGAATTTCTCCTTCGTACCACGACAAGCCGTGATAATAATCACTCGCCCACATAGCGGTTCGTTTTTCTTTCTCGGTGAGCATTTGCCATGGAAACGGGGGTTTAAAAACAAATACCACTCGAGAAGTACCGTCCAATGTGACGTAAGCCAATTCTTTCACAATAAAGGCTCCTTGAGAATCGTAGAAACCTTCAAAGTCGAGCACGAATTCCATGTTTTTTATTTCTTTTTCTTTCCAAGGTGACCTTTATTATCATGATGATGGATGTGTATTGAGATACGCACGATATTATTCAAAAAACAAATATATATACGAATGTGACCTTTCCCAGAATTCATACGACCTGTCACGTGCTACCTTCTCTCTCTATATATAAAAGAGGAGACGGCGAGAGAACGCTATCCATTTTTTCCTTCAGGACACACAGCGAGAGAGAGAGAGAGAGAATTTTGTTTTCTTTTTTTCCTCAATTGAAGAAGATGGACATTTTGAGTGCCAAACCTCTCAAAGATTCCTACATTGTTCTGGACATGGAATACTTTCACTGTTATGATCCAAAGACGGGAGATATATGTTTCATCTTGAAAGAACTGGGCTACATCACTTGCGATTTAACCTTATGCGGATCCATGATTTTTCTCCCTCCTGTCCATTACGATGACTTATCGTCCCGCAATCAAGCTGTGGTCAACCAGACTACAAATAACCGACACGGCCTGCAATGGACCGAGGGTCGTCTTTCCTACGAGCATCTTCCTACGATCCTGAAAATACTGACCTAAAATGTGGAGGTGATCTACGTCAATGGATACGATAAAGCCGAATTTTTCAGCAAGCTCTGCCAGCGATCCGTTTACGAGTTTTACATCCCAGGGAAAACCGAGTGGCGGAACAAGTCGAAATGCACGCGACACCAATATTTCCAAAAGATGATTCATTGTGCCGAGAACAAGGTGAGAAATTTTCGATACCATTTGATGGAGGGTAGTTACGTTTTCCGGAAATTACATTGTTACCCCTCCGAGAGCAAAGCTGTCGAAGACGAAGAGGAGGCGGAAGAATCTTCCCAGGAGAACTCGTGCGACGATGAGGAGGAGGAGGAGGATGAACTTTCTAATAATAATAATAAATGTCTAAGTTGGGATGCTTTAGAGACCCAAGAATATTGGTCTCAACCCTTATCTCACCTAGTCCTGAAAGAGGATCCTCAAGTGTACTCTTTGTGGTCCTCTTCTAAAATTTGGTCTTGGAGAGAACCCTTGAATGTTCATGAATGAAATGGTATGTAAATCCCTAGAGAAAAAAATAGAAAAAGAAGTTCCTTTTTTTTGTAATGTGTTGATTTCTTTCCAATCCCATTTCTTTTCCATAACTCCAGCCCAATCGACGAGAAGAAGAAGAATTTTCCAAGTTACACAAGACGAATCTTCCAAGTTACACAAGACGTAGAAAGATTTCACAAGGATTTATAAATCACACGCTCCCACATGATATATGTATAGAGAGAAAAAAAACCCTCTGTTCTCTAGCCAATACGTCAAGACTTCCCTAAACTAAGAGAGATCATGAGTACCGAGGAAACCTTAGCAGAGCAATTGGAAAGACTTTCAAAGAGATTAGAAGAGTTAAGACGGGATAGATTTACAGTTCCGCCGACTAAAGAGGAAACTATCATCGATTTCAACAAACCGCTGTACTTTCATGCCCTACCCCAAAGAATGAGACGAATGGACTCGCCGTTGAACAGTTCCAATGAGAAACAAAATGTCACTTATTTGAATAGCCAATTTCAACACATGAATATTTCATAAGTATTTTTTTTTGTTTTTTTCCCTAAAGCGTAGGGAGATCGGATCAGTAGTTTTTCCCTTTTCATCGTCGAAAAAGATTGGGAGGAAAAATCTTTCTCAGCTCTCTCAGAAAAATTTTCCAGCCTTTAAAAAAAAAAAAAAAAAAAAAAAAAAAGAAAAAAAGAAAAAAAAACTTTTGGTTAATTTTTATCATGTCTTAGACATGATAAAAATTAACTCTGCCCCCTTTTGTCTGGGAATGTTGTCTCACACTTTCTAAAAATAGACCATCACTCCTCCTTTCCTAAAGAATAGAATTCCAAGAATGAGATCTGGTCTATTTTTAGAAACGGTGAGACCCTATTCCCAGACAAAAGGCGGATAGAATTAATTTTTATCATGTCTAAAGTTCAGGGTCCATCCATCTTCCTATGTGAAACGGTGACCCTGACGAGATCGAGATAAACAAGTCCTGTGAGTTGTTTTGTAATCTTGACGCGATCCAAGAAAGACATTTTATTTTTTTTTTTGAAATAGGCGGGGGGTGGGGAGAGAAAATGTTCTCACGACCCTCAGATATCTTTTCATAAATATATTTTTTATCAAAGTGTTTCTTTCATTCCGATCCTTTTAAGAGGTTGGAATGACCCTGACATTTAGATGGGGTCGCGATCCCGACAGATGTCGCGCGAGTATAAAAGTGTGTGTCCTCCGCGAGATTTCTTCAGAGAACAGAAGAAGACGTGAACTGAGCTGGTAAGTCCCTTTGGTCCTATGAATATGGTTATCTATAAACTCGATTTGATTCTTAGTTTTTTTTTTAATAATCATAATAATCATAACTTCATTTAAAAAGACCTTTGAAAGTTCTTAACCCTTTGAAAAGAAAAATGTCTCTTTCAAGACGACGACTCTAAAACGTTTTATTGTTTTTTTTTCCTTTCTAGATCTTCCCTGTTATACATATATACCTTTTTGATTCTTTTTTTTTTTTTTTTGCTCCTGTTTGTGGAAGACATCACCGTATTCATCGCCATGGCGTGTTCAGAAAACTTTATCGTGCTCGATCTAGAGGGTTTCCAGTCCTACAACCACAAGAAGGGTGAATTTACCTACGTTTTAAAAGAATTGGGCTAGGCGACAAAAGATTTTTTGACCGTGGGATCGTTGACGTTTGCTCCTCCTCACCCCTTCCACCAACTGAGTGAAAAAAACCAAAAGACGAATGCCTGGCTGACGAGAAACCGGCACGGACTTCGTTGGAACGAGGGTCATATTCCCTACAACCATTTAGGACGCATTCTCCAATCGCTCACTCACAGCTTCTCCACGATTTATGTGGTGGGATGCCAGAAAGCTAAATTCTTTGCTAAAGCCTTGGATTATCAAAAACCCGTGACGGAAATTTATGTGCCAGATGGAATCATTTGGAAGTATCGGGAAAAATGTGCCCGACATCATCAAAGGAGGAAATATTTTCATTGTGCCGAAAACAAAGTGCGCAACTATCGATGGCATATTACGGAAGGAGATTTTCATATCAATCACGTCTATACAGACGGAACGGAGAAAGAGGAGACGATTCAGGAGGAAGCAGACAATCCTCTGCAAGCTTTTGATAAGGCCTACGATCAGTTAGAGAAGGATCCGTCCCCAAAAGCGTACGATAACCTCATCCAGAAATGGGATAATCTGTCCTGTTTCCAAGTGATGGAACATCCGGATGAGCATACGCCTTTAAACTTGATGGGCTCTTCTACTTCTTCTTTGTCGTCAACTTCCTCCAATAACTCGAGGAAGACGGAGGGTTGGGGAGACATATCTAAAAATATTCCCCATTACGATCCAGCAGCCTGTTGGGACGAACCTTCCAAAGAATCTCATGAGACCCCCAAAATAACTTCAGAGGATCCAAAGACAAAATCCACTGAGTGTTGGGACAATGAACGGACAACTCATGCTCAAAAATCCACTAAGACTATGTCCACTGAGTGTTGGGACGATGAAACCGAAAAGACGACAGAGAATTGGGATGACCGTTCTCAAAAGTATTTGAATTGATATATACATAAACAAAGGAGGAAAAAAAAAGAAAATATTTTTAGAAATAAGTAGGGAAAGGTTCTCCGCTTTCCCTATATTTATGGAAATGGACTGAGAAGAGAGAGAGAGAGACGAATCAGGAGACCAAAAAAAAAATGGGTCTTGGAAGGAATGAGTGCAAATGCATTCGATTCCTTCCGAGACCCATTTTTTTGGGTCCCTCTCTCATCCAATCTTGGAAAAGAACTTTGTCCTATTTTTCTAGGTCCATTCAAAAAGAAATGAATCTATCCATAAATTTTCTTAAAAGAAAAAAAACAAAAAGATCCATTACCTCTTGACGGCCCAAAGTCGAGAATCTTGGAAAAAGTTATCCACTCTCCATCCAGTCAAGCTTCTCTGTAGAAAATCTAGTAGGTGCATCTGCATTCTTGAACAGCCGGCAGTTATTATTGGACGCGAAACGTCGAATGCTGAAATAGTTAACAGTGATCCCATTCTTAAAGAAACGGGGATGTTTTATTCATCCAGTCGAGTGCGGAAAAATTTCTGAGACCCGGAGAAAAATTTCTCTGGTTAATAAAAAAAAAAAAAAAAAAAAAAAAAAAAACCCTTTTAGTCTGAAAATTGATGTCTTGAATTTTTGAAAAATTGAAGACATCAATTTTCAAATTTTCAGACTAAAAAGGGCGGTAATTTATTTTTCAGAAACTTTTCCCAGCCGACTCGATGTGAATAAAACTTTACTGTTTGTTAAGAATGTTATTTAATGGATAGATTTCAACCTATCGAGTTTCGCTTGAGTTCCGGCCGTGCTGTGGGCCCACCTGGATACAAGTTTTCCCCTTTTTGAATAGAATAAAACTTTACTGTTTGTTAAGAATGTTATTTAATGGATCGATTTCAACCTATCGAGTTTCGCTTGAGTTCCGGCCGTGCTGTGGGCCCACCTGGATACAAGTTTTCCCCTTTTGGAATAGAATAAAACTTTACTGTTTTTTAAGAATGTTATTTAATGGATCGATTTCAACCTATCGAGTTTCGCTTGAGTTTTAGATGTGAATAAAACTTTACTGTTTTTTAAGAATGTTATTTAATGGATCGATTTCAACCTATCGAGTTTCGCTTGAGTTCCGGCCGTGCTGTGGGCCCACCTGGATACAAGTTTTCCCCTTTTGGAATAGAATTTCCGTCAAGGTAGGCTACTTTTCCTCTTTTTGCATTTTTCATGTCATTTCATTTGTATTACAATATACTGAAAACGGGCGTTCGAACTGATTTCTAGGCTATTTCTATACAAATGGAGCTCGATCCAAGAAAGAAATGATGTCTTTTTTTTATTTTGTGGACTGCCAATTTGTATTGGAATATACTGAAAACGGGTGTTTGAGTCGGTTTTCAGTATATTTCAATACAAGTAGAGCTCGATCCAAGAAAGAAATGATGTCTTTTTTTTTTATTTTGTGGACTGCCAATTTGTATTGGAATATACTGAAAACGGGTGTTTGAGTCGGTTTTCAGTATATTTCAATACAAATAGAGCACGATCCAAGAAAGAAATGATGTCTTTTTTTAATTTTGTGGACTGCCAATTTGTATTGGAATATACTGAAAACGGGTGTTTGAGTCGGTTTTCAGTATATTTCAATACAAATAGAGCTCGATCCAAGAAAGAAATGATGTCTTTTTTTTATTTTGTGGACTGCCAATTTGTATTGGAATATACTGAAAACGGGCGTTCACGTCGGTTTTCAGTATATTTCAATAGAAATGGAGCTCGATCCAACAAAAAATGATGTCTTTTTTTTATTTTGTGGAATGCCAATTTGTATTGGAATATACTGAAAACGGGTGTTTGAGTCGGTTTTCAGTATATTTCAATACAAATAGAGCTCGATCCAAGAAAGAAATGATGTCTTTTTTTTATTTTGTGGACTGCCAATTTGTATTGGAATATACTGAAAACGGGTGTTTGAGTCGATTTTCAGAATATTCCAATACAAGTGGAGCTCGATCCAAGAAAAAAATGATGTCTTTTTTTTATTTTGTGGACAACCAATTTTGTATTGGAATATACTGAAAACTGGCATTCACGTCGGTTTTCAGTATATTTCAATACAAATGGAGCTCGATCCAAGAAAAAAAATGATGTCTTTTTTTTATTTTGTGGACAGCCAATTTTGTATTGGAATATACTGAAACCGGGCGTTCACGTCAGTTTTCAGTATATTCCAATACAAGTGGAGCTCGATCCAAGAAAAAAATGATGTCTTTTTTTATTTTGCGGACTGCCAATTTGTATTGGAATATACTGAAAACGGGTGTTTGAGTCAGTTTTCAGTATATTTCAATACAAATAGAGCTCGATCAAAGAAAAAAATGATGTCTTTTTTTTATTTTGGGGACAGCCAATTTTGTATTGGAATATACTGAAAACGGGCGTTCACGTTGGTTTTCGGTATATTTCAATACAAATGGAGCTCCATCCAAGAAAAAAATGATGTCTTTTTTTATTTTGCGGACTGCCAATTTGTATTGGAATATACTGAAAACGGGTGTTTGAGTCGGTTTTCAGTATATTTCAATACAAATAGAGCTCGATCAAAGAAAAAAATGATGTCTTTTTTTTTATTTTGTGGACAGCCAATTTTGTATTGGAATATACTGAAAATGGGCGTTCACGTTGGTTTTCAGTATATTTCAATACAAATGGAGCTCCATCCAAGAAAAAAATTACGTCTTTTTTTATTTTGTGGACTGCCAATTTGTATTGGAATATACTGAAAACGGGTGTTTGAGTCGGTTTTCAGTATATTTCAATACAAATAGAGCTCGGAAAGTCGAAAAACGAAATGAAATCGGCTGGCAAAATATTTTCAGAGCTCAGAAAAAAATTCTAGGATGTAAAAAAAAAAAAAAAAAAAAAAAAAAAAAAAAAAAAAACTTTTTGTTAATTTTTATCATGTCTTCTAGACATGATAAAAAATTAACTCACCCCCCTTTTGTCTGGGTATGTTGTCTCACCGTTTCTAAAAATAGACCAGAATTCAGTCTTTTCTTGGATTCTATTCTTTAAAAGGATGAGTCATGGTCTATTTTTAGAAAGTGGGAGACAACATTCCCAGACAAAAGGGGGGTGAGTTAATTTTTATCATGTCTAGAAGACATGATAAAAATTAACAAAAAGTTTTTTTTTCTTTTTTCTTTTCTTTTTTTTTTTTTTTGCCGATCCCATTTCGTTTTTCGACTTTCACTTTCAACTCTTCACTTTTCTATAAAAGCATTCCACGTTTCTGTTCAGAACAGTGTCTCTCTCTACCCAAATCTGAAACCCTAGTCACGAGAGAATATGAGACTAGAAAAATAGTTTAGCTTATTGATCTAAAAAATGTCCCATGCTAGAACTCAGAATTATAATCAGAGCGGGGCTTTCCAGTATCCACTTCCAAGATTTTAGATTTGCCTCTCCCAAGATTGGAGGAGAGAGTGGCCCAAAAAAAATGGGTCTCGGAAGGAATCGAATGCATTTTGAAATGCACTCATTCCTTCCAAGACCCATTTTTTTGGTCTCCTAATTCAACTCTCCAGTCTATGGAATAGGGAAAGCGGAGAACGTTTCCCTTTCTTTAAGCGACTGGAGACCATATCGCATCATCATCGTCATCATCATCATCATCACCATCATCCTCTTTCTGATACTTTTCAACGAAGGCTTGATGTCTCTGGATGATTTTGGGGAGATGATGGATCCCGAATTGAGTGATGAAAAAGAGAGGACTCTTTTTCCTTTCTTGTTCGTCTTGCACAGTCTCTCGGAGGGTGATATACGTTTCCCCGTCCTCCTCAATTTTCGTCAGAGGTCTCATGAATATTTTACAAATCCAAGGGAAGAGCGACTTGTTATGCAGGGATTTCGAAGCGACGAAGGCCGCTTCATTCGATGTGAGGACAATCTGGTTCGGTTGACCCCACTCTTTGGAGTAGTTGTCCAAATCGCCTAGTCGAAGAAAATGGTGTCGATTAGGAAAAAAGACTTGGAGAACACTCGTCGTATGCGAGACGTTCGTAGGCAAGAGAGTCAAGATATCTTTGGCATTCCAGTACAGGAATCCTAGATCCACATACGCGTGCACGTAATAGTCATCGTTATATTCCAGTTTGAGCAGCATGGCTTTTGTGTTTTTTTCCGTTCTCAAGGCGAAACACTCGTCTGATATGAACAAGAGCTCGCTGGCGATCCGTTTATATAGACTCCTCAGAGAGAGAGAGAGAGGGAGAGGGGAGGAGGAACAAGGTTGATGAATTCTAAAAAAAAAAAAATGATAAAACATGAGTGTTTGTGAAGGTCATAGAGAGATGATTATAAAGTTGTTTTATTTTTTATTTTCTCAAAAGGAAAAACCAAAAGGGTCCCATTCCATACGACATAACCTTTGAGAAGGTGACGGGGTCATGTGTCTACAAAGTTGATAAACTCTAGAATAAAAAAAGCTTTCATCACGTAGCTCTCGAGAAGAAAATGACAGGGGTCTCTAGGAGAAGGTCATAGGTAGTATACAAAGGAGGGTTGTTTTTTTTCTTTCGTTCCTCTCAATCCCATGACTTTTGAAAAGGTGACGGGGTGTCCTTTAGGAAAAAAAAATAGAAGGTTATAGAGAGAGAGAGGTAGACAAAGTTGATTTTTTTTTCTATAAGTCAACTGTCACGTCGCCCATCACGTGGTCTTCTCGTATATATAGAGAGGCGAGTGGAAGACAGACTCTATTTCCCAGAGAGAAAGACTGCTGTGCGTATCCATATTTCTACTCAAGATGATGATCCGCGTCTTATATAATGAGTTTGTGAGCATTCGCTGTTATGTGGATGACGGAAGATTGTTTTGGAACGCTACGGACATTTTGACTCTGATTCATACTTCCAGTAAAAGAACCTGGGACATTCTTTCCGTGTTTTTCGACGAACACCACGTCTTCAGGAAAATAAAAGATCTCGAAAGTCTCGGTAGTTCTCAAGAGGGATATGTCCTCTCCAGCGAAGAAATGTTAGATCTGGCCGAAAAGAATCCTAAAAATAATCAGCTTCTGGCCTGGGTGTATAGCATTTTAACTCAGCCGCTGGTTCGAGTTGTACCCAATCAACCCGTTTACCGACTGCTCTATCCGGGGGAGAGATTTCCCTTCATCACCCTCTTTAATCTGGGAGTGCGCTACATACCGCCTCATCCAGGCATGACGGACTCTTCTACTTACCCTAAACAATATGCCAGCGCTTATTGCCAGACAGACCCCCGTCAAGAAAAGGTCGTCGAGACTCAAACGGATCCTCTGGTGGTCTCTTTAAATGTCACTAAAGTTATCACCTTCTAAAAAAAACCACCACCACCACCAAAAAAAAAAATTTGCTCCTCCTCCAAATTTTTTTTTATCTTCTCGAAAGAAAAAAAAAGAAACTTTTCCATCTAGCCTCTTTCTTTCAATCCCTCTTAAGAGAGAGGGAGGAGAAAAGAAAGAGAGTTCTGAGGAGGCAAAAGAAATGGGTCTGGAAGGAAACGGGTGCATTGCGAGAAAAAGAGGGTCCTCTTTTCTTTTCTCGAAATGCACTCTTTTCCTTCCAGACCCATTTTTTTTTATCACTTCTTCAAGCCAATCTTGGAAAGGTGGGGATACAATAAATTGTGTGTAAAGTCCATTTCAATCAAGACTGGATTTTGTTTTTGAAAAGAAAACATAATGTTATATATAGATAGCTAAATCTTTATCATGATATTCTTTAAGAATTTCTTAGCCATTTGTCAAAGAAGGGGACTATAATTGAAGAATTTATGAATTTGGGAACATGTCACCCGTGGCAAATACGAGGGCTATCCAGAAAGTAGATTACGTTTTGGAATAAAAAAATAAACAAAGTATAGGAAACAAATTTTATTATATACAGATGAAAGCCACACTCAAATACTACTTTTCTACATAGTCACCATACAAATTAAGGCATTTATCGTAGCGATGTACGAGCTTGGAAATTCCTTCGTCGAAAAATTCGGCCGCCTGCGCCTTCAACCACTTCGTTACCTCTTCTTGCAGCTGTGCGTCGTCATCAAAACGCTGCATAGCCAGCCACTTCTTCATTGCTGGGAATAGGTGGAAGTCGCTCGGTGCCAGGTCGGGACTGTACGGCGGATGAGGAAACAACTCCCACTTAAAAGATTCAAGAACTTTACGAGTGACATTTGCCGTGTGGGGCCGGGCGTTGTCGTGAATCAACAAGATCTTAGAGCTCAACATTCCTCTGCGCTTGTTTTGAATTGCTCTTCTGAGTTTTTGGAGAGTTTGGCAATACCTTTGAGAGTTTATTGTAGTGCCTCTTTCCAGGAAGTCCACCAAAATTACACCTTTTCTGTCCCAAAAAACAGTCGCCATCATCTTCCTTGCCGACATTGTTTGCATGCATTTCTTGGGTTTTTGGGGAGAACTTGTGTGCCCCCACTGCATTGATTGCAATTTCGTTTCACAGTTCAATTGTTTCACCCATGTTTCGTCACCAGTAACGATGCGATCGAGTAAAGAGTCACCATCCTTATGGTAAGCGTCCAAAAAGTTCAACGCTGCAGCCATTCGCTGATTTTTGTGGTCCTCTGTCAAGATTTTTGGAATCCATCTTGCACAAAACTTGTGGTAACCAAGCTTTTCGCTGATGATTTCGTGCAACAAACTTCGCGAAATTTGTGTAAAACTCAAAGAAAGTTCCGTTATTGTGAAATTTCGATTTTCACGGACTTTAGCATCGACTTTTTCGAGAAGTTCGGCGGTCACTATGCTGGGTCTCCCACTTCGATCTTCGTCGTGAACATTGGTTCGGCCATTTTGAAATCTTATGACCCACTGACGCACTCCACCTTCAGTGATAATGTTGTCCCCATACACTTCACGAAGCTGCCGATAGATTTCTATCGGTTTACAGTTTTTTGCAGTCAGAAACCTTATTACTGAGCGCACCTCGCAGCTCGCGGGATTTTCAATTAACGCAGACATTTCAAACCGTCACAGTATCTGAACGGAGCACAGCACGAACCTCTCACTAGCACGGCTAGATGCAGACTGAGCTGCGCAACGCTCTGACCCCAAGATGGCCGCGCTAGCCCCGCCCCTAGCGGACACAGACGGAAACGTAATCTACTTCCTGGATGGCCCTCGTATAAAATCTTGGAAGTGGATACTGGAAAGCCCCGCTCTGATTATAATTCTGAGTTCTAGCATGGGACATTTTTTTAGGTCAATAAGCTAAACTATTTTTCTAGTCTCATATTCTCTCGTGACTAGGGTTTCAGATTTGGGTAGAGAGAGACACTGTTCTGAACAGAAACGTGGAATGCTTTTATAGAAAAGTGAAGAGTTGAAAGTGAAAGTCGAAAAACGAAATGAGATCGGCTGTCAAAATATTTTCAGAGCTCAGAAAAAAATTCTGAGATGTAAAAAAAAAAAAAAAAAAAAAAAAAAAAAAAAAAAAAAAACTTTTTTTTAATTTTTATCATGTCTTCTAGACATGATAAAAATTAACTCACCCCCCTTTTTGTCTGGGAATGTTGTCTCCCACTTTCTAAAAATAGACCATGACTCATCCTTTTAAAGAATAGAATTCCAAGAAAAGCCTGTGTTCTGGTCTATTTTTAGAAACGGTGAGACAACATACCCAGACAAAAGGAGGATGAGTTAATTTTTATCATGTCTAGAAGACATGATAAAAATTAACAAAAAGTTTTTTTTTTTTTTTTTACATCTCAGAATTTTTTTCTGAGCTCTGAAAATATTTTGCCAGCCGATCTCATTTCGTTTTTCGACTTTCACTTTCAACTCTTCTCTTTTCTATAAAAGGCAACACGCCTCCCTCTCTACCCTAATCGGGAATCCTGATCCAGGTGTCCCCCGCTTCACGCTACCCATCTTCACCCATTTCGACCCCGTCACCTTCTCAAAGGTTATGTCGTATGGAATGGGACCCTTTTGGTTTTTTCTTTTGAGAAAATAAAAAATAAAACAACTTTATAATCATCTCTCTATGACCTTCACAAACACTCATGTTTTATAATTTTTTTTTATTTTAGAATTCATCAACATTGTTCCTCCTCCCCTCTCCCTCTCTCTCTCTCTGAGGAGTCTATATAAACGGATCGCCAGCGAGCTCTTGTTCATATCAGACGAGTGTTTCGCCTTGAGAACGGAAAAAAAACACAAAAGCCATGCTGCTCAAACTGGAATATAACGATGACTATTACGTGCACGCGTATGTGGATCTAGGATTCCTGTACTGGAATGCCAAAGATATCTTGACTCTCTTGCCTACGAACGTCTCGCATACGACGAGTGTTCTCCAAGTCTTTTTTCCTAATCGACACCATTTTCTTCGACTAGGCGATTTGGACAACTACTCCAAAGAATGGGGTCAACCGAACCAGATTGTCCTCACTTCGAATGAAGCGGCCTTCGTCGCTTCGAAATCCCTGCATAACAAGTCGCTCTTCCCTTGGATGTGTAAAATATTCATGAGACCACTGACGAAAATTGAGGAGGACGGGGAAACGTATATCACCCTCCGAGAGACTGTGCAAGACGAACAAGAAAGGAAAAAGAGTCCTCTCTTTTTCATCACTCAATTCGGGATCCATCATCTCCCCAAAATCATCCAGAGACATCAAGCCTTCGTTGAAAAGTATCAGAAAGAGGATGATGGTGATGATGATTATGATGATGATGATGATGCGATATGGTCTCCAGTCGCTTAAAGAAGGGGAAACGTTCTCCGCTGTCCCTATTCCATAGACTGGAGAGTTGAATCAGGAGACCAAAAAAATGGGTCTTGGAAGGAATGAGTGCATTTCAAAATGCATTCAATTCCTTCCGAGACCCATTTTTTTGGGCCACTCTCTCCTCCAATATTGGGAAAGAGAGAGAAAAGAAATTTATCATCTCCTGTCCACTCAAAAAGAAGCTATGTATTTTTGTTTTTCTGGATGCGGCCGAATTTGTAGAGGAATCGTCCAGAAACCGGCCCTCAAGCCCATTTTCAGACTATTTCTATACATATTCGGTCATCAAGATGGTCCGGGGACGACTTTGTTTGGACATCATTTCTATATAGATGGTGAAATTTGTATAGCCATTTCTAAAGAATCTCAGAGAAAACTAAAAGCGAGATTGCAAAAAAAGAAATAGCCTCCAGTGAACACAATTCCAACGACAGTGGATAGGAAAAGTGAAGAGTTGAAAGTGAAAGTCGAAAAACGAAATGGGATCGGCTAGGAAAAATTTCTCAGAGCTCAGAAAAAAATTCTGAGATGTGAAAGAAAAAAAAAAATTTGTTAATTTCTATCATGTCTTCTAGACATGATAAAAATTAACTCACCCCCCCTTTTGTCTGGGAATGTTGTCTCCCACTTTCTAAAAATAGACCATGACTCATCCTTTTAAAGAATAGAATTCAAAGAAAAGAGGGGACGACTCTGTTTGGACTCAACCATAACGTCATTTTAATATAGTGGAATGTGTGTAGAAATATTCGGAAAAAGGACTCGAACGCCCGTTTTCAGTATATTCCAATACAAAATTGATTGTCCACAACATAAAAAAAGACATCATTTTTTTCTTGGATAGAGCTCCATTTGTATTGAAATACACTGAAAACCAACGTGAACGCCCGTTTTCAGTATACTCCAATACAAAATTGGCTGTCCACAACATAAAAAAAAGACATAATTTTTTTCTTGGATCAAGCTCCATTTGTATTGGAATATACTGAAAACCGATGTGAACGCCCGTTTTCAGTATATTCCAATACGAAATTGGCAGTCCACAAAATAAAAAGAGACATCATTTTTTTCTTGGATCGAGCTCCACTTGTATTGGAATATACTGAAAACCGACGTGAACGCCAGTTTTCAGTATATTCCAATACAAAATTGGCAGTCCACAAAATAAAAAAAGACATCATTTTTTTTCTTGGATCGAGCTCCATTTGTATTGGAATATACTGAAAACCGACGTGAACCCCCGTTTTCAGTATATTCCAATACAAAATTGGCAGTCCACAAAATAAAAAAAAGACATCATTTTTTTCTTGGATCGAGCTCCATTTGTATTGAAATATACTGAAAACCGACTCAAACACCCGTTTTCAGTATATTCCAATACAAAATTGGCAGTCCACAAAATAAAAAAAAGACATCATTTCTTTCTTGGATCGAGCTCTATTTGTATTGAAATATACTGAAAACCGACTCAAACACCCGTTTTCAGTATATTCCAATACAAATTGGCAGTCCACAAAATAAAAAAAAAGACATCATTTCTTTCTTGGATCGAGCTCCATTTGTATAGAAATAGCCTAGAAATCAGTTCGAACGCCCGTATTCAGTATATTGTAATACAAATGAAATGACATGAAAAATGCAAAAAGAGGAAAAGTAGCCTACCTTGACGGAAATTCTATTCCAAAAGGGCAAAACTTGTAGCCAGGTGGGCCCACAGCACGGCCGGAACTCAAGCGAAACTCGATAGGTTGAAATCGATCCATTAAATAACATTCTTAAAAAACAGTAAAGTTTTATTCTATTCCAAAAGGGGAAAACTTGTATGCAGGTGGGCCCACAGCACGGCCGGAACTCAAGCGAAACTTGATAGGTTGAAATCGATCCATTAAATAACATTCTTAACAAACAGTAAAGTTTTATTCACATCGAGTCGGCTGGGAAAAGTTTCTGAAAAATAAATTACCCCCCTTTTTAGTCTAAAAATTTGAAAATTGATGTCTTCAATTTTTGTAAAATTGAAGACATCAATTTTCAGACTAAAAAGGGGTTTTTTTTTTTTTTTTTTTTTTTTTTTTTTTCAACCAGAGAAATTTTTCTCCGGGTCTCAGAAATTTTTCCGCACTCGACTGGATGAATAAAACATCCCCGTTTCTTTAAGAATGGGATCACTGTTAACTATTTCAGCATTCGACGTTTCGCGTCCAATAATAACTGCCGGGTGTTCAAGAATGCAGATGCACCTACTAGATTTTCTACAGAGAAGCTTGACTGGATGGAGAGTGGATAACTTTTTCCAAGATTCTCGACTTTGGGCCGTCAAGAGGTAATGGATCTTTTTGTTTTTTTTCTTTTAAGAAAATTTATGGATAGATTCATTTCTTTTTGAATGGACCTAGAAAAATAGGACAAAGTTCTTTTCCAAGATTGGATGAGAGAGGGACCCAAAAAAAATGGGTCTCGGAAGGAATCGAATGCATTTGCACTCATTCCTTCCAAGACCCATTTTTTTTGGTCTCCTGATTCGTCTCTCTCTCTTCTCAGTCCATTTCCATAAATATAGGGAAAGCGGAGAACCTTTCTCTACTTATTTCTAAAAATCTTTTCTTTTTTTTTTCTCCTGAGTTTGTATATATCAATTCAAATACTTTTGAGAACGGTCATCCCAATTCTCTGTCGTCTTTTCGGTTTCATCGTCCCAACACTCAGTGGACATAGTCTCAGTAGATTTTGGAGCATGGGTTGTCAGTTCATTGTCCCAACATTCAGTGGACATAGTATCAATAGATTTTGGAGCATGAGTCGTCTGTTCATTGTCCCAACACTCATTGGACATAGTCTTAGTGGATTTTGGAGCATGAGTCGTCCGTTCATCGTCCCAACACTCAGTGGATTTTGTCTTTGGATCCTCTGAAGATATTTTGGGGGTCTCATGAGATTTTTTGGAAGGTTCGTCCCAACAGGCTGCTGGATCGTAATGGGGAATATTTTTAGGTATGTCTCCCCAACCCTCCGTCTTCCTCGAGTTATTGGAGGAAGTTGACGACAAAGAAGAAGTAGAAGAGCCCATCAAGTTTAAAGGCGTATGCTCATCCGGATGTTCCATCACTTGGAAACAGGACAGATTATCCCATTTCTGGATGAGGTTATCGTACGCTTTTGGGGACGGATCCTTCTCTAACTGATCGTAGGCCTTATCAAAAGCTTGCAGAGGATTGTCTGCTTCCTCCTGAATCCTCTCCTCTTTCTCCGTTCCGTCTGAATAGACGTGATTGATATGAAAATCTCCTTCCGTAATATGCCATCGATAATTGCGCACTTTGTTTTCGGCACAATGGAAATATTTCCTCCTTTGATGATGTCGGGCACATTTTTCCCGATACTTCCAAATGATTCCATCTGGCACATAAATTTCCGTCACGGGTTTTTGATAATCCAAGGCTTTAGCAAAGAATTTAGCTTTCTGGCATCCCACCACATAAATCGTGGAGAAGCTGTGAGTGAGCGATTGGAGAATGCGTCCTAAATGGTTGTAGGGAATATGACCCTCGTTCCAACGAAGTCCGTGCCGGTTTCTCGTCAGCCAGGCATTCGTCTTTTGGTTTTTTTCACTCAGTTGGTGGAAGGGGTGAGGAGGAGCAAACGTCAACGATCCCACGGTCAAAAAATCTTTTGTCGCATAGCCCAATTCTTTTAAAACGTAGGTAAATTCACCCTTCTTGTGGTTGTAGGACTGGAAACCCTC
Source organism: Stegodyphus dumicola (assembly GCF_044657685.1). Classification (NCBI taxonomy): domain Eukaryota; kingdom Metazoa; phylum Arthropoda; class Arachnida; order Araneae; family Eresidae; genus Stegodyphus; species Stegodyphus dumicola. The sequence goes on from NC_140774.1 coordinate 1,598,233, forward strand.
TAGATCGAGCACGATAAAGTTTTCTGAACACGCCATGGCGATGAATACGGTGATGTCTTCCACAAACAGGAGCAAAAAAAAAAAAGAATCGAAAAGGTATATATGTATAACAGGGAAGATCTAGAAAGGAAAAAAAAAACAATAAAACGTTTTAGAGTCGTCGTCTTGAAAGAGACCTTTTTCTTTTCAAAGGGTTAAGAACTTTCAAAGGTCTTTTTAAATGAAGTTATGATTATTATGATTATTAAAAAAAAACAAAGAATCAAATCGAGTTTATAGATAACCATATTCATAGGACCAAAGGGACTTACCAGCTCAGTTCACGTCTTCTTCTGTTCTCTGAAGAAATCTCGCGGAGGACACACACTTTTATACTCGTGCGACATCTGTCGGGATCGCGACCCCATCTAAATGTCAGGGTCATTCCAACCTCTTAAAAGGATCGGAATGAAAGAAACACTTTGATAAAAAATATATTTATGAAAAGATATCTGAGGGTCGTGAGAACATTTTCTCTCCCCACCCCCCGCCTATTTCAAAAAAAAAAAATAAAAAGTCTTTCTTGGATCGCGTCAAGATTACAAAACAACTCACAGGACTTGTTTATCTCGATCTCGTCAGGGTCACCGTTTCACATAAGAAGATGGATGGACCCTGAACTTTAGACATGATAAAAATTAATTCTACCCGCCTTTTGTCTGGGAATAGGGTCTCACCGTTTCTAAAAATAGACCAGATCCCATTCTTGGAATTCTATTCTTTAGGAAAGGAGGAGTGATGGTCTATTTTTAGAAAGTGTGAGACAACATTCCCAGACAAAAGGGGGGGTAGAGTTAATTTTTATCATGTCTAAGACATGATAAAAATTAACCAAAAGGTTTTTTTTTTTTTTTTTTTTTTTTTTTTTTTTTTTTTAAAGGCTGGAAAATTTTTCTGAGAGAGCTGAGAAAGATTTTTCCTCCCAATCTTTTTCGACGATGAAAAGGGAAAAACTACTGATCCGATCTCCCTACGCTTTAGGGAAAAAAACAAAAAAAAAATACTTATGAAATATTCATGTGTTGAAATTGGCTATTCAAATAAGTGACATTTTGTTTCTCATTGGAACTGTTCAACGGCGAGTCCATTCGTCTCATTCTTTGGGGTAGGGGATGAAAGTACAGCGGTTTGTTGAAATCGATGATAGTTTCCTCTTTAGTCGGCGGAACTGTAAATCTATCCCGTCTTAACTCTTCTAATCTCTTTGAAAGTCTTTCCACTTGCTCTGCTAAGGTTTCCTCGGTACTCATGATCTCTCTTAGTTTAGGGAAGTCTTGACGTATTGGCTAGAGAACAGAGGGTTTTTTTCTCTCTATACATATATCATGTGGGAGCGTGTGATTTATAAATCCTTGTGAAATCTTTCTACGTCTTGTGTAACTTGGAAGATTCGTCTTGTGTAACTTGGAAAATTCTTATTCTTCTCGTCGATTGGGCTGGAGTTATGGAAAAGAAATGGGATTGGAAAGAAATCAACACATTACAAAAAAAAAAGGAACTTTTTTTTCTATTTTTTTCTCTAGGGATTTACATACCATTTCATTCATGAACATTCAAGGGTTCTCTCCAAGACCAAATTTTAGAAGAGGACCACAAAGAGTACACTTGAGGATCCTCTTTCAGGTCTAGGTGAGATAAGGGTTGAGACCAATATTCTTGGGTCTCTAAAGCATCCCAACTTAGACATTTATTATTATTATTAGAAAGTTCATCCTCCTCCTCCTCCTCATCGTCGCACGAGTTCTCCTGGGAAGATTCTTCCGCCTCCTCTTCGTCTTCGACAGCTTTGCTCTCGGAGGGGTAACAATGTAATTTCCGGAAAACGTAACTACCCTCCATCAAATGATATCGAAAATTTCTCACCTTGTTCTCGGCACAATGAATCATCTTTTGGAAATATTGGTGTCGCGTGCATTTCGACTTGTTCCGCCACTCGGTTTTCCCTGGGATGTAAAACTCGTAAACGGATCGCTGGCAGAGCTTGCTGAAAAATTCGGCTTTATCGTATCCATTGACGTAGATCACCTCCACATTTTAGGTCAGTATTTTCAGGATCGTAGGAAGATGCTCGTAGGAAAGACGACCCTCGGTCCATTGCAGGCCGTGTCGGTTATTTGTAGTCTGGTTGACCACAGCTTGATTGCGGGACGATAAGTCATCGTAATGGACAGGAGGGAGAAAAATCATGGATCCGCATAAGGTTAAATCGCAAGTGATGTAGCCCAGTTCTTTCAAGATGAAACATATATCTCCCGTCTTTGGATCATAACAGTGAAAGTATTCCATGTCCAGAACAATGTAGGAATCTTTGAGAGGTTTGGCACTCAAAATGTCCATCTTCTTCAATTGAGGAAAAAAAGAAAACAAAATTCTCTCTCTCTCTCGCTGTGTGTCCTGAAGGAAAAAATGGATAGCGTTCTCTCGCCGTCTCCTCTTTTATATATATAGAGAGAAGGTTGCACGTGACAGGTCGTATGAATTCTGGGAAAGGTCACATTCGTATATATATTTGTTTTTTGAATAATATCGTGCGTATCTCAATACACATCCATCATCATGATAATAAAGGTCACCTTGGAAAGAAAAAGAAATAAAAAACATGGAACTCGTGCTCGACTTTGAAGGTTTCTACGATTCTCAAGGAGCCTTTATTGTAAAAGAATTGGCTTACGTCACATTGGACGGTACTTCTCGAGTGGTATTTGTTTTTAAACCCCCGTTTCCATGGCAAATGCTCACCGAGAAAGAAAAACGAACCGCTGTGTGGGCGAGTGATTATTATCACGGCTTGTCGTGGTACGAAGGAGAAATTCCGTACAGTTATTTTCCATGGGTGTTAACGATGTTGACGGAACCTTTTTCCATGATTTGGGTGCGAGGAGAAATGAAACGGCAGTTTTTAGAGAAATGGTTGCAAAGATCCATTTATTGCATTTCGGGATCGACGCAAGAGATTCTCAAATACAATGGGATCGAACACATGAATTGTCCTAACCATACAAAAGGTTTTTTCCATTGCGCTCTACAAAAAGCGGTTCGGTATCATTATTATTTAAAGACACAGAGAAGAAATTCGCAAGGTCGATCCTGCACAATTCAATCTTGACAGAACTCATTAAAAAAATACATATATCACGTTACTTCTTCAACAGCACAGATGGTTCTGAAGCGAAACTTGGAATTTTGAAATAATAGATCAGGGAGAAATCATTCTTAATAAAATGGTAAAGTCTCGAATCGGCTGGGAGAAAAAAAATTTCCCAGAGCTGAAATAAAATTCTCTAATGAAAAAAAAAAACTTTCGGTTAATTTTTATCATGTCTTAGACATGAGAAAAATTAATGACCCTCCCTTTTTGTCTGGGAAGGATGTCTCACCCTTTCTAAAAATAGACCATGACTCATCCTTTCGGTAATGGCAATCATTCCATGAATGAATCACGATTTGTTTTTCAAAAGAGTGAAACAACATTCCCAGACGAAAAGGGAAGAGGGTCGTTAATTTTTATCATGTCTAAGACATGATAAAAATTAACAAAAAGTTTTTTTTTTTTTCCTGAGTTGAAGAATTTTTCTCAGCTCTGAAAATTTTTTTCCAGCCGACTCGAGACTTTACCATTTATATTTACGAATAGTCTTTGGGTTATTTATTTATTTATTTATTTTCTTTTAAAAAGAAAAATTCTGAGCTAGACCTATCTATTGGCTTAACATTCTGGTCATAGAAACAGTCTAGAATCTCATTTTTTTTTCGAGGATAATGCACGGGTTCTCCAATCAAAAGGGTTACTATAAAGGGATTGGTTTGAATGCATTTATCTGCAAATGTTGTAGGATTCTGTTGTTGAGAGGGGGGTATATTATTATTATTATTATGATGATGATGATTGTGGCAGATTCGTTTTCTACATGGAAGTCTAATCTCCTCCGAAGACCTTTTCTGGGGATCGTCGATAGATGGTTTTTCAATAGGAATCGTTTCCCTCGGATCCTCAAGAGATAGAGGGGGGTCCTGTCTTGAGACATGAAGCGGTCTCTCCTCCTCCTCCTCCTCCTCGAGAAGTCTTGAGAAAGGGAGAGGATTTTCGGTTTCCTTATTCTCGAGGGGTCTTTACAAATTGAGAGGTCCCTCCTCTTCGAAAGAGAGAGAAGTTTTGGTTCCCTTATCCTCAAGGGGTTTTGACAAATCGAGAGGTCCCTCATTTTCGAGGGGTCTTGATAAATGGAGAGGTTTTTCATCTTCGAGGGGGTTTGATAAAGGAAGAGGTCCCTCCTTCTCGAGGGGTCTTGAGAAAGGGAGAGGTTTTTCATCTTCGAGGAGGTTTGACAATGGGAGAGATTTCTCCTTCTCGAGGGGTCTCTCTTTCTCAAGGGGTCTTGAGAAAGGGAGAGATTTTTCATCCTCGACGGGTTTTGACAAACGGAGAGGAATCTGAACAGGCTTCTCCTCATCCCCGTCATTATCGAGGAGGATGAGGATAGGCTTTTGGAAAGGTTTTTTCTTTTTCTTCTGAACAGGCTCCTCTTGATGCTCGGGGAGAGGGATGGGGTAGTTGTTCCACCATTCTATTTTTTCTTGCTCGAGGATTTTTTCAAAAGTCGTGGCCTCCTTAAGATGAGACGAAGGAGGAGAATCCTCGAGAAGAATATAATAGGTATTCTTCCCAGTCTTCTCGATCGAGAGAGGTTCGTGCAGACATTTGTGCAACCATTCACTAAAATGAACGAGAATCCCTTTTGTCTTCTCAAGACGATCCATAATCCTATTTATTTGCGAGACGGTTAGAAAGTGGGACGTGTAAAAATATTTGGATCATTTCATTAACAAAATTTGTGCATCCAAAGGTGGAATGTCACGAGCCATCAACACGTTTTCGTCGGATAAAAATTCGTCCCGCATCTTTTGATAACTCCCCACGGTATGATAACCCGCCCATTTTAAAAAATCGGAGGCTTTCAAGTAAACGACTCCTTGGATGATATAAAAGGAAAGATCAGCATATTTATATTTGAAAGGAATACACGTAGTGAGCTGGGGATGCCTCCTCATGATCCACTTGGACAAAAATACGACTTTGGGGCTCTCCCCTTTTATTTATAGAGAGAAAGAGAGTGTGACCTTCCCTTCCCTCCTCCTCTCTCCCTGCTTCCTCTATCTCTGGACGTCCTTGGATTGGAAAGGGTGACTTTGAAAAAAAAAGAAGGTCATGGTTGGATAATTTTTTGTTTATTAAATTATTACTTTCACTTCCTCATTCCCACACACATTCATCTTTTTAAGAAAAGAAAAAGAGGTCATGGGGATAAGATTTCTTGGAAAGAAGAGAGAGAGAAACAAAAAAAAACAAATAAAACGGACGTCATAGAGCCTCTATGTGTGTCTGTGTGTGTCTATATAGATATATAAAAAGACGAGAGTACTGGGCGAGATCAGTTCTTTTCCATTGGGAGCCATGCCGCTATTAGACATGTCGCTATGTTTCAAGAAAAAGAAGAAAACCCTCCGCCACCTTTACCCATCCCTTCCTTAGATGATAAGAGGAGCTGGACCAAACCGTCATGGCCCGAAACAAAATCGACCCGGCAACGGAATGAAATTGAAGTCATCACGATTGAAGATGAGGAGGAAGAAAAAAAATTACCTCTTAAAAAACGGTCGACTTACCGGAACCTACCTGGCGTGCAAGATCCACTTCAGAATCCAGAAGCTTCTTCTTCTTCCCCGACTTGTTCCAACAGGCAGCATCTTTCGGACTCCTCACAGACATAACCTCTTCCAGTATCCTCTTCTTCTTCTTCTTCTTCTCTAACCTGTCCCGACATCGTAGAGGTAGAATGTCAGACGGGTCCAGAAATCATGGAGGCAGAATCACAGCCGGGTTCACAAGTTCCAACGGGTCCAGAAATCGTAGAGGTAGAATTTCAGCCGGGTAAACAAGTTCCAACGGGTCCAGAAATCATGGAGGTAGAATCGCAGCCGGGTCCAGACATCCTAGATCCCTCCACTCATCCCAAAGAGACTCCAAGTGTTTCAAGACAGCCTTGTGAGGATCCAGCCCTTCCCGTATGGAATGATTATATGGACTTACAAAATTTGGTGCAACAGGAAGGAGAAGAAAATAATCATACGGATGGGTGGGTCAAAGACTATTTAGATTATTTAACCTCGAATGAAATTGAACTGTTATGGAATTGCATTTCTGAAATCACATCGGAAATGGGATAAAAACCAAAACAAAAAAAATTTTTTAATAACAAATTGGAGGAGGGTCATGATGTCAATTAAAAAAATATTATATAGAGTCCAATCTTGGTGGTTCACTTCAGTTTTCCAGCATGAGGTGATCCACGTTTCCCGAAATATGGATCCCATTCCAAGAGAGATTGTGTAGAGCCTTCACTTCAGTTCTTTTTATTCCTACCAAGAGGAGAGGGTCCCCAAAGGGTTACCCATGTCCAAAGAGAGAAAGTGTAGAGCGTACATTTCAGTTTTTTTTTCAAGTTTAGGGGAGGGAGGTCTCAAAATGACACCCCCCATTTTCAAAGAGAGATGGTGTAGAGCGTTCATTTCTGTATTTTTCCAAAGTTAGGGAGTTTTCAAATGACTACCCATTTCAGAGAAAGGGAGAGAGAGAGAGAAGGTGTAGAGCGTTCATTTCAGTTTTCCAAGGTTAGGATGGTGGTGGAGAATCCTCCAAAATGGTTACTCATCTTAAAGAGAGAGAGAGAGAAAATGCGTAGAGCGTTCATTTCAGTTTTCCAACATTAGAAGATCCCAAAATACCTTCTGAATTCAAAGAGAGATCGTGTAGAGCGTTCATTTCCAGTTCTTCAAGATCAGAAGAAGAGGGTCCGCTTTTCAGAGACAGCGAAGTGCAGACTTCAGTTTTCTCCCTCCCCAAGAATAGAGGGTCCCAAAATGGCTTTCCATTTCAAAGAGAGAGGGAGAGGCGTTCATTTCCATTCTCCAAGATAGGGTCGTCTGCTTTTTCCCAAAATGGCTTCCCAATTCAAAGAGAGAGAGAGAGAAAGGGTGTGCAGAGCGCTCATGTTCATTCTCCAAGATAGGGTCGTCAGCGTTTTCTCAAAATGGCATCTCCCCATTCAAAAAGAGATCGTAACCAATTTTTTCCAGTTTTTTCCAAGATGGGGGGAAGGAGAAGAAAACCTAGGATGGAATAACACGACACACAGAGAGAAAGAGAAAAAAAACGCCATCTTGTCATTTTCTGATAGGGTACCGGTGTTCGAATACTTTTTTGACCGACTGTCTGATTATACTGGGAGAACCATAAAATCCGAAAAGCGATGGGTTTCACAGTTAACGAGGCAATCGAAGACAGACTGGGAAAGAGAGATCCTTTTTTTTAGCTGAGAAGCAGATTGCCCTGGAAATCCGTGACTCTGACCATATAATTTCTCCATAGACTCTTTGAACAGTATTCAGGAGACATCCTCCATGAGGGAAAAAAATCTCCCCTTCCCCTTCTAAATCGACTGGAAAGAGAATGAGGTGGAAGGGATCCATCCACGAGAGATCATACTCTTGAACGTCAGACAAATATGAAGTCGAATAGCTTAAACAAAAAATGCTTGAAAAGTCATCGAGTCTCGAAAATCTAGGTCTCTCTCTCTCTCTCTGAAGGAAATGAGAAAATGGGAATCTGCGTTTTTCTTCCTAAACGGCTGACATTCATCTGAAGTGACACTCGAAATGCTTAAATAGATAAACGAGAGTCCATTCTTAAAAAAATGGCGCTGTGTCGTCAATTGGAGAATCGAGTCGGCTGGGAAAATATTTTGAGAGCCAGGAAAAAAATTTTCTAACTCTAAAAAAAAAAAAAAAAAAAAAAAAAAAAACTTTTTGTTAATTTTTATCATGTCTTTAGACATGATAAAAATTAACTACCTTCCCCTTTTGTCTGGAAATGTTGTCTCACCGTTTCTAAAAATAGACCATCACTCATCCTTTCTAAAAAGAATAAAATTCCAAGAATGGGTTCTGGTCTATTTTTAGAAACGGAGAGACAACATTCCCATACAAAAGGAGGGTAGAGTTAATTTTTATCATGTCTAGAAGACATGATAAAAATTAACCAAAAGTTTTTTTTTTTTTTTTTTTTTTTTTTTTTTTTTAAGAGTTAGAGAATTTTTTTTCCCGGCTCTCAAAATTTTTTCCCAGCCGACTCGATTCTCCATTGACAAGACAGCGCCATTTTTTTTAAGAATAAACTCTCGCTTATCTATTTAAGCATTCCCAGTTTGGCTTTAGATGAGTGTCAGCCGTTGAAGAAGAAGCATCCTGTCACTTGGGAGAGACATATTTTGAGGTGTCAACATGTTGTGTGGACCGTTGAGATCGATTTTTCTCTTCCCATTGTGTGGACATTGTTGAGCGTTTTGTGAAGCTTTGAAAGAATGGAGGGGTTTTGATGGAGAATATTTCATTTTATTGAATTGTTAAAAAAAGATTTAAGATTGACATTTTATAACAGGTTTTACATGGAAAGAAGGTTTTTCTTCTAGTTTGACGATTTCTTTTTCTTGGGAGATGTTTCTATTGGAAAGATGGAAGGAAAGACGATTCCCACATTGAAGAAGGTTCATGAGAAACTCGTACGGATCTTGGTTCTCTTTTCGAGCCGATATATCATACGGAATCCGGGACATGCTTTGCAATCGCTCCAGTTCCTCCTCGTATTTTTGCTTGCTCGCCAATTTCATGCGGGGACGAAACTGGTCCAGAATATACAATCCCTGGGGTTGAGTCACTCGAGAAAAAGCGACATATAGCTGAAATCGATTAAAAGGTCCGTGCATGTAAATTGCGATCGACGGAAAGGTGGCTCCTTGGGCTTTATGAGCCGTAATCGCTTCGGCTAACATCAAAGGAAACTGTTCGCGATAAAATGCGAGTCTTTTCGTCGAACAGGTGTCGATACGAATGGAGACGCGATCGATAGGAGCTAGACTATTGGAAAATTGCAGCCAGACACGCGTCACAACTCCGTCTTCGTCCTGGTCTATTTGGTGTAGTGTTCCAATCGCTCCATTCATCCATCCTTTGGATCTGTCGAGCGTTTTAGTCAATTGATATCGCGCTCCTCTTTGTAAATGGAGGACGGATTCGAGATTCGCCATCTGAGATCGATGTAAATGTCGACTCCCTTTCATCATCCTCTTCCGCAATTTTTCGCTCTCGGAATAAATCACGTCTCGAGCCAGACACGAACAGTACGTCCCTCGGGATTGGAGACGTTTCATATTATATTTCTCTGCATCCTTGCTCGAAAAACAGAGAATAATAGCTTCGCGAGGAATTTCGTCGAAACTGCGAACGCGGGACTGGAAAAATGCCACATCGTCCGGTTCTAAAAAGTGATTTCTCGTTAAACGATCGAGTCTCTCCTCGTAATCCAGAGAGAATCGCATACATTCGACTAGTTCATAGTAGAGCGTGGATTGAGGCGTCCACCACCCTTCAGAATAAAAAATGGGCGTGTCGCGAATCGGTTGGAGCTGCTGCAAATCTCCGAATTTAATCATATGCACATTCCCAAACGGTTTATCCGGCACATGACACAATTGTCGAAGTTGCTGGTCGAGGCGCGAAAATAAATTGGATCCGATCGTGGAAACGTCATCCAAAATCACCATCCGTAAAGGAGCATACAGGGGTCTGTAATAGTCTAAAGTCTCTTGGGTCAGAGGTCGATAGGAAGTCAGATAGGAAAAAAAATGAGGGTACCTATGTTTCCTCTTCAACAACATAGACTCATCTAAAACGAAACTGGGAATGCTTACACAAATAAACAAGAATCCATTCTTAAATAAAAAAATGGGGACGTCTTGTCGATCGAGTGGGCTGGAAAAAATTTCTGTAACTCTGAAAAAAAAAAGAAAAAAAAAAGAAAAAACTTTTGGTTAATTTTTATCATGTCTTCTAGACATGATAAAAATTAATGAACCCCCTTTTTGTCTGGGAAGGATGTCTTACTCTTTCTAAAAATAGACCATCACTCACCCTTTCTAATAGCAACAATTCCAAGAATGAGTCATGGTTTGTTTTTTTCGAATGGGTGAGACATCCTTCCCAGACAAAAAGAGGGGACAGTTAATTTTTATCATGTCTATAAGACATGATAAAAATTAACCAAAAGTTTTTTTTTTAACTCAGAAATTTTTTTCCAGTCAACTTGGCTGGACAAGACATCTCCGGATTCTTTCTGGAATGGACTCTATGATCTATTTAAACATTTCGAGTTCCGAGTTTCGCTTCAGTTGAGTGTGAGCCGTTCTAGAAGAAGAAACCATCCTGTGACTGGATAGAGAGAACTATTCCTTTTTTCCATTCACCCGTTGTGTTGAACCGTTCAGATATTTGCTTTTATTAATATTTTTTTTCCTAACCCACCCGTCTTTAAACAATAGAATAGTTTGAAAGGGTCAACCCATTTTATAGATATCAACCTCATACCTTCATCTCAACGGGTCTCGAGTGGGAGGAAGGAAGGAGCAGGCGACGAGAACTAAGCATGTCTGTTTATCGAGTAGACGCATCGGGGAAAGAACGATACCCGACCGACCCCCAACATCCTCATTACGAATTATACGTTACGGATCCTGAAGGAAGTCCTATCTTGGCTCGAGACGAAAACGGTCATGAGTATTACGCGGTAGATTTAAACGGAAACCAATACATTTTAGCTCCTCGACGGTATGCCCGAACGTCTTTTGGACGAGAATACTACCCGAAATTTCAAAATGGGGATGAGTATTCGCTTTATACGTCTCTTTTATTCCCTTATGCCAAAGACGAATCGGGGCATGAAATGTATCCTAAAAAGGCGGATGGAGTCGAATACTGTTTAACGGCCGGCGATCGAATTCGTTATGCTCGCGATGCTTGGGGAAACGAGTTTTATCCTCGAAGAGCGGATCAGCAATCGGAATACCTCTGTGAAGAAGTGGGGTATGCGAAAAGAGCGGACGGATCCGAAACGTATCCTAAATTTTATATCTACACTTCTGGTTAAGATCTCTCTCTCTATCGAAAGAGAAGAAAATAATAAAGAGTGTGTTACTGCAATGGAGCATTCTGACGCGGAACCTATTTCTTATTCCATTTGGTGTGTGAAATGCCGAGCCAAGACCGATACGGTCGACGTCCACTATCGCATGTCGAAAACTCGACGGCCGATGGTCACGGGAAAATGTCAGGTGTGTGGAACCAAGAAACAACAATTTATTACAAATGCTTCCGTTCCACCTGGAATTCAGTTCCTGGATGAGGAGGAAGAAAAAGGAAAATGTTCCGAGTAAGAAGAAACAAGTATATTCAAATCAAAAATTGGAAAAAGATGGATCTTACTATTATATGCTCTCCTAAAGCGGGTGGTTCACCTTTACAGTTTGGCATACAGACGGATTCGCATAATCCGATTCCAAGACTCGTGAATTTTCCTCAACCGGCAACTCCACCCTTAGATACTTCTTCTTTGAATGAGTTTTCTAGCATTCTGAAAGAATATCTAAACGTCGTGAGAGAATTGATTCTTCCCCTGCAACGAAATGTTGAAGAAAAGAGCTCTGAATGTGGAAGCAAGGACACGGATCCAAAGCCAAATTCGGAGGGTTAAAAGGGATAGGTGAAAATCCATTATTAAAAAAAAACAATAGTCATGTCATATCTTGTCGATCGAGTCAGCTAGAAAAAATTCTCTAGATGAGATTAAAAAAAAAAAAAACTTTTGGTAAATTTTTATCATGTCTTAAGACATGATAAAAATTAACTCTCTCTTCTTTTTGTCTGGGAAGGATGTCTCACCAATTCTAAAAATAGACCATCACTCACCCTTTCTCAAGGCAATTATTCCAAGAATGAGTCATGATCTATTTTTAGAAACGGTGAGACAACCTTCCTTGACAAAAAGGAGGGACAGTTAATTTTTATCATGTCTAGAAGACATGATAAAAATTAACCAAAAGTGTTTTTTTTTTTTTTTTTTTATCAGTTAGAAAATTTTTTCCAGAGCTCTGAGAATTTTTTTCTTAGTCAACTCGATGATCCAAACAACAAGACATCCAAAATTTTTTCTAGAAGAAACTCTCGCTTCTCTATTTAAACCCCTCGCGTTTCCAACTTCAGATCCGTGTGTGCTGTGCACTCAACCTAGATACGCGCTTCTCCTCCCTCCTGGAAAGAGCCTTTTTTTTTCCTGAGCTCTTAGCATTTTTTCTCAGCTTCATTTCCATTCTCCAGGTTTCTGTCTCCTCCTTTCCGTTAACACTGCAAAATTTCTAAATTTCTCATCACTCGGAGCTTGGAAATCTGTCATAAAAAAAACATGACATAGCTCTGCTTTCAAGGAGTCGGTTTAGATTCGTTAGGATCATGGCTGATTTTCCATGACGGCTCTCCAACCGCAATATTAGAGTTTGAAAGGAATAAGGTAAAAAAGTTCGTCCTAGATATCCAACGAAACGTAAAAAGAGCGACGAGGATCTAAAAAAAGCTACGACCCTTTCCAGAAGGGGGAGGGAACAATGGATATTCAGGTGAGTCCACAGCATGGACTGCACGAAAATGAAACGACTTCCGCAGATAACAGAATGTTCGAGATGTCTGTCGTCGATCAAGTCAGCTGGTAAAATTTTCTAAGAGCTGAGAAAAATGTTCGAATACCTTCACAGAAATTCTTTCCAGGAGGGAGAAGTGTGTATCCAGGTCGAATTCACAGCACAGACTGAACTGAAGTTGGAAACACGAGTGGTTTAAATAGAGAAGGGAGAGTTCCTTCTAGAAACAATTTGGATCTGTCTTGTTTGGATCATCGAGTCGGCTGGGAAAAAAATTCTCAGAGCTTTGGAAAAAATTTCTGAGTGATGAAAAAAAAAAAAGTTTTTGTTAATTTTTATCATGTCTTCTAGACATGATAAAAATTAACTCTCTCTTCTTTTTGTCTGGGAAGGATGTCTCACCGTTTCGAAAAACAAACCGTGACTCATTCTTGGAATAATTGCCATGAGAAGGATGAGTTTTGGTTTCGTTTTCGAAACGGTGAGACATCCTTCCTTGACAAAAAGAGGGGACAGTTAATTTTTATCATGTCTATAAGACATGATAAAAATTAACAAAAAGTTTTTTTTTTTTTTTTTCATTACTCAGAAATTTTTTCCAGAGCTCTGAGATTTTTTTCTCCCCCCCAACCAACTCAATGGACTAGACGATGAGTTTTTAAGAATGGACGTTTTGTTATTTATGCAGATATTCCGAGTTTCGCGTCAGGTAAATGCGCGCTCACCTTAGATTGGATTTTTTTCAAATAGGTCTAGAGAGTGGATAACCCATCAAGAATCAAGAATTCTTCGACAGGTTTTTGGAAAAAGAAATCGTCAAGAAGTGAGTATTGATTTTGATATTTTCTTTTCAACCTTGGTTCAGTTTCTAGTACATTCCTATATTAATTCCATTGTATTAAAAAAAATAATGTCAGCACGGACTGATCTGACCCGAAACGCTTGCCCATCCAGTTGGCTGGAGGGAGGGAAAAAAAAGAAATTTGTTGTGAAGGATATGTCAGTTTTTTCTAAAAATAGATTTCTAAGAAAAGAATGAACCTTTGTTGGAAATCTATTTTTAGAAACATGTCTAGACAACATGTTGACAAGAAAAAAATTCTTTTTTTTTCCTGAGAGTGAAATGATTTTTTTCTTTCCACCCACTTTTCTTATTCTTTGGGAGGAAGGAAGAACTTCCCTTCCCCCCGCCTTTTTTCCTCTAGTATTTATATAGATCCGAGTTTCTCTGCCTACAGGGTTCATTCTCGTTCTTCCTTCCCAACCGAGCAAAACTAAAATGTCGACCGATGCTGTTGCAGTTCTACCTACCCTGGTGGAAATCACGCCCGTCTGTCATCTCGAACGAGCTCATCAATGGGAACCTCTCTCCCGTTTCGAGGAATGGTTTCGGGACCCGGAGCGTATGGAACAAATCGTCCAAGAAACCATGTGCTATTTATCCTGTTACGATGGAAAAATCCTGCATTATTTTTCGTCCATCGAAGCTTTCAAGCATTTTGCTTTCCAATCGATGATGGAGGTAGGAACCTTTCGCTTACACGCTTATCTGCGATGGGAAAATGTGATCGCCGTCGATGCTGGAACCTTTTTAAAACTGTTTTACGTTTCACCCGAGTGGGTTCATATTCTTCAAACCGGAGAAGCTTCTATCCGTCTTTATGGATGGGAAATGGAATCAGAAGCCGACGGGTATTGTATGATTCCCTATCGACTGCGAGCTCGCTCCGTGTACATTATTCACGGACCTCTTTACTACCAACTCCAATTTCATGACAAGACGGTGTTTACCGTAGACGCCCTTTCCAGGAAGAAAATGGAGCCTTTACGAGCATTGCATCCTGAACAGCATTTTCAATTCCCTGCTCGCGAGGAAGAGAGGAGAAGGAAAAGATCCAGAAGGAGGAGACACCTAAAGAGGTACTAAAAAGAAGTCGGAAGGTAGAAGCATTTTTTTTTCATTAACGGAAAAAAAACAGTGGATCATTCTTTGTATATTTCTTGGAAAAAAAAGAAAAAGACTAATAGTCATAATAGAGGGAGTTAGGAGGGACCCTATCTATATATAGCTCTCTATATAAATCGGAAGCGTCAACAGGACGGTCCACCCAAAACAATCTATCTTATCTTTCTAAGAGCAGAGTGGAAGAAAGGCCAAGATGCGTGGACTCATTGGAAGCAAAATTCGAGTGGTTTAAATAGATAAGTGAGAAAAGATTTTGAGAGGTGTTGTTTTATAGATGGAGCTGGCTGGGGAAAAAATTGGCAAAGCTCAGAGAAAAAGTTCCTGAATTGAAAAAAAAAAAAAAAAAACCCTTTTGTTAATTTTTATCATGTCTTATAGACATGATAAAAATTAACTCTCTCTTCTTTTTCTCTGGGAATGATGTCTCACCGTTTCGAAAAATAGACCATCACTCATCATCCTTTCTAAAATAATAGAATTTCAAGAATGGGATATGTTCTATTTTTTTCTATAAGACATGTCTATAAGACATGATAAAAATTAACCAAAAGGTTTTTTTTTTTTTTTTAACTCAAATTTTTTTCCAGAGCGCTGAGAAATTTTTCCCAGTCGACTCACTCATCCAAACAAGACATCTAAAATTGTTTCTAGAAGGAGCTCTTATTTTTTTCTATTTAAGGAACTCGAGTTTCGGCTTCCCATCAGTCTGTACTGTGCATTCAACCTGGATACCCATTTTTTGGAGATAGGGGGGAAACTCGCAGTTTTTTTTCCTGAAACCCTCTATGGATCAGAGAATCTCACACATACCCTCCTCCGTGGATCGAAATGGACTGATCGCCACATCTGTTTTAGATAATAGTTTTGAATTTTCCACCTCCTCCCCAAGATTGGACTATC
Source organism: Stegodyphus dumicola (assembly GCF_044657685.1). Lineage (NCBI taxonomy): Eukaryota > Metazoa > Arthropoda > Arachnida > Araneae > Eresidae > Stegodyphus > Stegodyphus dumicola. Next base: position 1,613,716 of record NC_140774.1, read on the forward strand.
TCAATATTTTTTAAAAGAAAAACAAAATTATTTTTTATGATTATTCTACAATTTTTAGTTTCCCCCCACACTCTTTAAGAAGAATAAAAACATAAAGCACATTGAAACAGTTCCGATAAATTTTGAAACTGAAAGTCCATCACCTTGTTCTCCACGGGACTAAAATAAGTTTCCCCGGTCTGAGAATCTTCTTGAATTTGAAGAGGTTCTCTCATCACACTCTGAAGCCAGGTCGAAAAGAGGAGAGCGTCTGGACCCAAATCGTTGAGCAGTCTTTCCAGGGAATCGAAGGTGATAAAAGGGGTATAGCGGAGAATCCGGCTGGGGCGGTCCGACGTATCGATCCAGAGATCCGTCGTTAAGGATCGGTAAGGGCGAAAAGGGGCTCGAGAGATCCATTGCTGAAGAGTCCGTTGACCTTTCGGACTCATCCAAGTCCCTTGCTGGGAAAGGCAAGTCACGAGTTCCGATCCCCGAAAATAGAGCGTGCCCGACCCCAAGTAAAACGTGAGGGGAATCGTCTTGGCGAAACGGAAACGAATCGCGAGGGAAAAAGACTCTCGCCGTAACCACTCCATGGCATTTGGTTTTTTTTCTCTCTCTCTCCTGAGGACGAGATGGAAAAAAAAGAAAAGATAACTTTTCTCTCGGTTTTTTTTATATATAGGAAGAGAGAGGGGGGAGGGTTCTCGAAAAGACTCATGGGAAATTTCTTCTTCTTCTTCTTTTTGGGGTAGGTGGGAGGAACTTGTTTTTTTTTGGCGGAGAGAATGCGTCGGATGACATCCCTAGACATTTAAAAAAAGAATAGATAGGATGGATTCTTCAAGTGGGAAATGCGGGGTGGTTAAGGGATCTTATTCCATTTTTTTACTTTTCTAAATAACAAATAGAATTGGGTGGATTCCATTTATCTCCGTCTAAAAAATATAGCAACACTTGATCCTTCCCGTCCTTTTTCATTTCCTGTTGACGTGTTAGATACTTTAGAGCCTCTTCGATTTTAATTAAGTAACCCCGATAGACCATCCGATCATCAATACTCCCGATATTGCGTTCGAGAGCCATTCTATAAGCTGCTTGAGATTGGAAAGGAGAATAATTATCAAAGTAGGTATTACGGCGTAAATGTTTAGGATGTTCGACTATAAAAAAATATTGTGTAGAAATGCATTGATCTAATCCCGTAAATTCTAGTTTGATTAAGGGATACTGAGCCACGTCCGAGGGTTGGTAGGCGAATCGGTAGCCGGACTCTTCTTCAAATTCCTGATACGCGACTCTGAACCATTTGAATCGAGGGTCGTCATCTTTCTTGAAGCGTCTTTTATCCATTTGTCCATGCGGGAAATCCCAATCATCTTCATAAGCTAATTTAGCCTTATACCGATCATAATCGTCTTGTAAATTGGGATGGAGAGTGGGATAAATATGGTTTTCAAATTCATCTTGAAGCACCGATATTTTTTCCAAATCGAAGGGTGGTTCGATACGTTTATTTTTTAAAAGCTGAATTAAATAATTTTGAAAACAGTATGGCATTTTTCGATGAATCATCACCACCTGTCCTGATGAGGTCTTTACCACTAAACCATATGAAGTAGAGTATTTGTTTCTCTGGATCATCTGAAAAAAGGAAAAAGAGAGAAAAATTCCTTGATTACCTATCCACTCAATGAATACATTTATGAACAGCAAATTTCACTAATTGTTGGAGCGCTAGCATGGCCATAAATCGATGACAAGATTTCGATCGACAAGATGGACATTGCTGTGGCTGACGATGTTGAGGTTTGTAAATAACAGTCCATAAAAACTTGAGATGTACCTTTTGATGAATTTTTTCTCGAGTGGGTTCATTCGCCACGTAGAGTTTTTCAATATGAAGTCGTTCCAGATCCGCATTCAATTGCCGAATAAATTCCTTCGTATGTGTTTTCAGGTCTCTGGTTATAAACCGGACGCAGTTCGTAAGAGTATATCCATCAGAGGTGACAGCCAACACACCAACAATTTTTTGGTGGAGCTTGGTCTGTGAGGACTTCTTCTTTCTAGAGCGCTGATGAGTGGATGACGAGGGAGGAGAAGACAGTATTTCCAAAGAATGAATTGGAGAAGGAGAAGACTTTTTCGGTACTCTAAAAACGGGTGAAAATGGTCCATAAAAAGTGGGTTCCGTATCTGGAATATCCTCAAAGGGATCTTCTTCACATGAAATGACTAAGTTATCCGTTGCCATGTGTTCGCTATCTTTTTACGAAACAGAATGAACTCCGATTTCTTTTTCAATCATTTATATACTAAGAGAGGGAGAGGGGGGAAATAAAAGTAGGTAGAGGTATCGAGACATCGTAAATATTTTTGAGAGCTGGGAGAAAAAATTATTTAGCCTTAAAAAAAAAAAAAAAAAAAAAAAAAAAAAAAACTTTTTGTTAATTTTTATCATGTCTTTTAGACATGATAAAAATGAACTCTACCCTCCTTTTCGTTTTGAATGATGTCAATATGTTGTCTACACATGTTTGTAAACAATAGACTTCAAGGAAAGTATGATTCATTCTTAGAAATCTATTTTTAGGAAAGGTGAGACATCATTCAAAACAAAAAGGAGGGTAGAGTTCATTTTTATCATGTCTAAAGACATAAAAATTAACAAAAAGTTTTTTTTTTTTTTTTTTTTTTCTAAGCCTTTAGAATTTTTTCCACCTGATTCGATTGACAAGAAATCCCAGTTTTTTTTTTAAGAATGGAATTTCTCTTCTATATATTTCAGCATTTCAAGTTTTGATTCAGATCCCTCTGTGCTGTTGAAAAAGCCTGCACTTCAACTCTCCTGGAAACAGTTTAAGCCATGTCTTCTCTCAAGATTCTCTTTAGATCCAGCAAAGATGTGGATTGAGTCTCGTGAAAACAGTTCATTGTTCAAGAAATTCATGGAAAGATGGGGAGGTCTTTTTAAATGTATTATTTCTTTTTATTAACTCTTTTCTTATGTTTACGACCTTGACAACTTGTTGCTTTCTCAACTTCAGGTTCTTTGGTCGGCTGTCTAAAATCAGCTCTTACCTCAGTGGACGATGCATCAAATTCCATTGTACTGAATTCTCCATTTCCCGAAAAGACTTCTTTCAACATGTGAATGGCTTCTTTGGTCAATTCTAATGTTTTATCTATCGTCTTATTCTTTTCATTTTCTCTACGTTGGAGGATAGCGGGAGTTAAAATAGGATTTTGACAACAGGGTTCAAATTCTTTCGTTTTGTCTTTGCGATCATGACGATGTATTTCTATAATCTTGTCATCCGTATCATCGGGGTTTATCCATATTTCCAAATCTAACTCTTTACCTTCAGAATTTTTGGGAGATAGATGAATAAGTACAGGATCCATCGCCATGGTTAAATTATTGCTTCTTCCTTTTTTATTACTCTTCTCCCTCTTCATTTTTTTTCAAAGTTGTTTTACATAATCCACTCTTCAAGTCCCATATTCAACGAATATATTTCTGGCTTTCTTTAAAAGCTTGCAATAGCCACTGAAATCGGTATCGTATCAAGTAGGCCAGAGCTCCAAAGTAAAATAATAGAATTAAACAGACGACATAATAATGAATCTTCAATACGTTGCCCAGTAAAGCGAAAAGAATCGTAGGACCCGCCGTTACCAGTAGTAAATGAATGGCGAACGTTTGTCTCTTCGACCATCCTTCCTCTTTGGGGCTTTCGTCTTCCTTTTCAAACCGACTCAATTCTTGGTCCGTTTGAAAGTTTTTCTCGATTCGTTTGAAATGAGATGTCATTCTTGACCTCTCGAAATTTTAGGAACACTTGTTCCATGTACAATGACATAATCGTACGCTGTGTTGCCTCGCAAGACCCGTTTTGTGAACCGTAAAACCGACTGATTCTCTGGACAATAAATTGGTCGGAATTCAACAGATTGGTCGGTCATACACTCTCGTTTTCCCGTTAACCTATGCTTTTCGTCTATGTGTGTATATTCCAAAACACAGGGGGAAGATAGATCTCCCAGAACTCGATGCACGTAGGGTCCACATTCACAGACGTGTCGTTCGGCGTCCCATCCTAGTCCGGGCACGTTCCACAAATCTCGAACGCAGTAATCGACAGAACAGACCCACGGAGATGTTTGAATCATTCGATTACCTCGTCGATCTAAAGAATGGCATTGACACTGGTATCGGAACGATCCATCTTCTAACGTTTCGTAATAATCGGCTACTTCTTGAGCGGGTTGTTGGGTTCGACGATCTATTAAAACATTGAGAGAAGGATCACGGGCTTCTGGATGTTGACAGGGATGGGTGAAAGAGGAACGAGGAGCACAGAGCCATCCCGAGGCCGAAAAAATAGGAATTTCCGAGGAAGAAAGACAAGCGGTCCGGATTCCTTGGGGAATACAATAAGTACCCGGTTCGAGATGATTCCATGTTTTATCAGAAAGAGTGAGTTTTTCGTAAAATGTGGGATTTGTTTCACAGAGCTGAGAACAATCGCAATGGCTATCGGGACACTGAAAGATTTGGAAAGGGCAATACGTCTCGGTTGAAATTTCTGGTAAGGCTAATGATGATGAGGGAGGAATAGAAGGCATCCGGAGATCGGGTTTATAAAAAAGATTCAAGAGAGTCACTAGAAATACAATGCATAGAATGATCGCGCTCGGGTGTATCATTTTTCTTTCTTTCCTCCTTTATAAATTAGAACCGGTTCCGATCCCTACGAGTTCTCATTATACTGTGATTCGACACTTTTCCAAGGACAAGTCGCTTCTGCAACTGTTTCCTCAAGATGTTTACGTGTTCGTCGATCAAGATATTTGTTATTTGTACGAGAAAACCAAAGAAGAAAAAACCTATATTTCAGCTATCCGGCTCGATACGCTGAGACGGCACGATCTTTTACATTATAAATACATGCTAAAATGGCCTCATACGATTGAAATCGTGTCGTATCCGAATCATCTCACCCATCCGATGGATATTTTAAATTACAGAGCTTAAGGTTCGGTTTTGATGAAAGGAGCCGTATTCTTCACGGCAATATCGTTTTTATTCTCCGTAGTATACCAATGAGCATCGACCTCCCAAATATTTTGAATAGCCTTGCGTTGTGTTTCATAGACGGGATCGTCGAGCGATTTGAGAGGCAATAACACGTTCGGTTGTAACCGTTGTTCGGCATTCAAACCTTGGTGAACGATCCGTTTCAACATAAACGTAAGAAACAAGCGACGTTTTCCAAAGAAAACCAGCGACTCTTCTGTATGGGTATCCATAGCCGGATGAAAAGTGTGAAATGGCGTCCTTTTTGGGGATCCATCACGTATTGGATGACGATATGATGATACCAATCGCGTTGCCGCATTTGCGAGAGGAAGTGAAGCCGTTGCATTTGACGAAAATAACGTCGGGTTAGACGATACGAATTCATTCTGACTTACTTTTTTATCGCGCCAAGATCTTTCTTTTTTGTTGACGGGATAAACATTCACGATACAGAGCCGGCATTTCATCCAACGCGCGATCTTGTTTTAAAAAATGTCGATAATTCGGTTTGGAACAACACGCTGCTGCGTCCTTTTTCGGAATTTTTTGCTCTTTCCATAATTGGCACATCTCGTTTATGGATAAAGGCTAGATGCTCGCCATACTTTTATTCGTTTTGGGTTTATACTCCTGCTACTTGTATTTCTATAATTTTTCGGTCCCGTCCCCGAAAGTTCCTTCTTCTCCTCCGACGACAACGACGCGTTTCCAATATCAGATCGAGACCTCAAACGACAACGAGGTTTCGTTTCACACCTCCACGGGAAAAACATGGACGTTTCCTCTCCCACTCGAATATTATTTCGCGGAAGGACGGATTTTGGAAAAAGATGAATGTTTTGGACAGCCCGATGATACTCAGCTCCCCGCAACGGGGAAAAACCTCTACCTGTTTTTATTACGATCGCAGAGTTTTGTACCCCGCGAAAAGTCCATGATGTATTATTATTATCGATGTCGGCACGGTCGTGTTCTAGACGTGCTCATGTGTCAAGAAGAACATTCTCCTTCTACCTGCATTCCTGTCAATCCCTGCATCGATCAGCATGACGGATCGGTTTTACCCGATCCAACCAATCGACGTTTTTATTACGAATGCCAGAACGAACAACCGATTCGAATCGCCTGTCCGCCCAAGACATTTTTCTACTACGACGCTTGCACTTCGCGAAAACATTTCGTATCTTACTGTGAAGACGGTCAACATTTTCCGATTGACGAGGTGACGTATATCGAGTGTCGTGGCCATCGACCGAAAATGATTCGATGTTCGCCCGGAGAAAAATATTCGACACATTATCGGCGATGCGTGTCTGATCTCTGCGACGGATTTCCGGATAATACGCAACGACCTCTCCCCATCGTCCAAAAAGGATCTTTTCTCTACTCTCCGGGTTACGCGATTTGTGAAAACGGAATGGTTCGCGACACTATATCCTGTCCTCTTTCCTGGGACACATGGACCGGCGATGCCTTATTCCATTTACTGATGGTGTACGACGAAACGTCCCAAACATGTCAACCGCCTCTTTTCTGTGAAAATGTTCAACCGAGCTCAAAAGAAATTGTCGTTCCCGCTCACAAGTATACGAAACATCTCCCGTCCTATCCATTTTCAACATCCTTGGATCGAGCTGTAGCTTACACGTGTGATCCAACCCGAAAACGTACGGTTCTAGAACCAGGCTATCGAGTGTCGGATCAATATACGGTTGAATGGGCTTGTGAGGATAAGTCGTCATCGTCGAAACTCGCGATAGGCGATACGAGCGATCGATATTTTGATTGCGCTCGGAGGGAAATTCAAACGTGTCCTCCTCAAACATTTTTTGACGGAAATGAATGTCGACCGCGCATCCCCGGCGCGTTTCAGTATCGGCATCTCGATGTGTTTAAATTCGATCATTTATCGATCGTTGCGAATTGGATTCGGCCCTGGACGACTCTTGATCATGAACCTCGTGCCTCTTGTGACGAAACCAACGAAGAAGTTTATATTCCCGGCTATAATATTTGTTCTCATCCCGACTGCACGCCGTACCCATTCCTCAAACAATTGAAAACAGCTATTTATTTACCCACTTCTCCTCACATGTGTCTTTTCGAAAAGGGAAAAATTCGAAAGAAACGCGTTCGACGGCAAGGTTTGAAATTTTGGTCGCAGCGATTCGTGAAACAGGCTTCGACTTATAGTGTTCCCGAAACGTGTCGTGAAGGCCATCGCATACGATCGGGACGATTTATTCCCGATTCCGTATTATATGCCACTTGTAATTGGCGTCAACCTTTTGTCTTTTGTCCTTCTTCCTCCACAGAAGGAATTCGAGCCACTCCGTACGGGTATCACGTATGCGTACCCAAAGAAGAAGCCTATGAAGGGATTTTACCGGCTGGATTAACCCTTCGACTTGAAGTTCAAGAGCTGAGTCGTATTATACCGGAACATGGAGCGCGATATAAAATAGATGGACGAGAAGCTGTTTTTGATGCGACGCAGCATCCCGAAGGTATCCCCCTCCTCACTTCAGTCTATGAAATTTGGACCGAGCGCGACATGAAATTGTTTTTTAGAATTCTCGTCACGCATCCTCGTTCAGCTTACTGGGAAGACCGAAAATTAAAAGCCCTCCCCGATCCTGACATGACGTTGTTGTACACGGGTGAAATGACCGAAAAGCCCGTCACGACCGATGACTATCCGGTCTCGGCCGACTCGTTGATTCAAATGGAATAAAGTAGAAAAAAAAATGGATCGTTATTTAGGTCAAGGCATATTGTTTTACTCTACGGTTTATATCAGCATCATCCTAGTCGCAGTCACCCTCTTAACGAACCGGCTTATCTTTTTATTTTTATTAGTCCTCACGTTTAGCTGCTTACATGGCTTATTTGACCGTTCATAATTCCGAACATCTCAAAACGACGGGCCAATCGATTGAAGACTGGATTCGAAAGATGTATCAAAAGATAACTGGATAATCGTTTTTTAGGGAGGTGACTCATGTAAATATCAAGATCGGTAAAGGAAAAAAACATGGTTTCGGTTTACACCATAGATGAATTTGGAAAAGAACGATATCCAAAAGATCCTAAAAAACCTAAACAGGAGCTGTATTATTTCGATAATGACAATCGACCTATTTTTGCCAAAGACGAGCATGGAAATGAATATTACGCTGTGGAATATCGGGGTCATGAATATATAGCGCTTTCTCGTCGGTACGCCAAATCCAATTCCGGAGACGAATTTTATCCTAAATTAAACAATGGAGGAGAATACCCGTTAAATTCATTGGATGTAAATGTGAAAACGTATGCTGTCAATGCGAGGGGAGGAGAGATTTATCCTAAATCCAGCATTGGAAAAGAATATTATATACAGGATAGAATTCGGGAAAAGCCAGAGACGAATTACATCCGATATGCACGAGACGAAAATGGAAATGAGTATTGCCCGAAAGATCATAAAAACGAGGAATTTCTCTATATCTATCTAAGTTATGCTAAAAAAGCGAATGGTGATGAATTTTATCCGAGAAAGTGGTATTATTGAAAGATCTTCAGGAGAACAGTATTCGCAGCATGGACTCATCTGAAACGAAACTTGGAAAGCTTAAATAGATAAACGAGTCCATTATTAAAAAATGGTATCTTGTCCATCGAGTCGGCTGGGAAAAAATTTTTCACAGCTGAAAAAAAAAAAAAAAAAAAAAAAAAAACTTTTGGTTAATTTTTATCATGTCTTATAGACATGATAAAAATTAACTGTCCCCTCTTTTTGTCTGGGAAGGATGTCTCACCCATTCAAAAAAACAAACCATGACTCATTCTTGGAATTCTATTCTTTAGAAAGGAGTGATGGTCTATTTTTAGAAAGTGTGAGACAACATTCCCAGACAAAAGGGGGAGGTAGTTAATTTTTATCATGTCTAAAGACATGATAAAAATTAACAAAAAGTTTTTTTTTTTTTTTTTTTTTTTTTTTTTTTTATCATCTAGAAATTTTTTTTCAGCTCTTACAGTTTTTCCTTAGCCGACTTGATCCACAAAACCAGACATGTCAAAATTGTTTCTGGAAGGGATTCTTGCTTATCTATTTAAACTCCAAGTTTCACTTCAGATCACTCTGTGCTGTGAAAGAAGAAACATCTTCTTATAATTTGTAAGTACTAACTGATTTTTTAGTTTATTCACTGGTTAGTTACTCCCCCTCCAAGTCATTCGTTTTTTTCCCCTCCAAAAATCTTCAGCTTTTATTTAGAATGACGATAAAAATAAAACACAAATAGGAAAAAGATGGTCACGCATAAGTAATGCATGTAGGGTTGAAATAGGAAGGTGAATCCTGTTAACAAATAAACAATTATCGTGAAATAAATCCAATTTTTCGGGGTTCTTTCGTCGTTCCGTGATTTTTGGAGAAATGACATTCGCGTTTGGGGTCGATCGGTCATGGGCACTTTATGGATAGCATCTAAATATTCTTGCACTTTCTCGGCAAAGAAGAGGTATCGATCGCTCGCATCTTCTTCTAACACGTCCCATAGAAGACCGGGTGTGATTTCTAGAACATGGTCCGTTTCCGATTGATAAAACTGAACGTCTAATCGCCAGTCGATATCGTAAAGAGTTCGAGCGGTCAGCACTTTATTGAAATGAAACGGATCCAATATATCGAGTACGGCGGGCAGAATACTTATACCCGTCAGCACATTGGAAGTAACCGAGAATCCTGTCGCGGTGATTCTGGAAAGTGTTGCGAGCGTACTTAATTGGGTCCGAACGACGGCTTGAAGGATGGCCGATTGAATGGGAAGAGACTGCATACTCAATTTGGTTAAGAGTTTAGGCATCCGTTTTTCAAGGATTTTTTGCGCGGCTTCTAATCCGATATCGATCCCTACATCAATCGCCAATTCATGAACCAAGGACCGTTTCACATGTTTCTTGGGCCAGTTTTGTACAAAGTCTGGAAGATGAGGAGGATATGGTGGTAATGTATGATTTTTTTGCAGAGTGGAAATAGATCGATAGATACTGCTTCCCAAGAAAAATTCGCCAATATCTTGCCCCGTCGTCGTCACACAATCAGACCCGTTGAAAACAAGACCGTACGCTTCACAATAAGGCTGGTTGAGTCGTAAATGACCCTCGACGAGATTGAGGCCGGCATGATGACGAGGAAGAGAAGGATGATTCGATTGAAAGAAAACTTGTTCGGGCAAGAGAGCTAATAATTTCTTGGCGAGATTTACGGCTACACATTTTCCATTTCGATATTCCGTGTCCATACTCTGCTGCGTGTTGGAATATAAACGATCGCAGGCGGGTTGGCAAGCTAAACTGAAACCCGTTCCGAGTCGAATCCATCGCGGTTCATCTTCCGGGGAACACGATTCTAAATTTTCTTGGAAAGGGAAGCAGGCAATCATGTCACATCCCGTTTGCGTAAAAACAAATTTTTCGACGACGTGACATTGTTCCGTATCGAGGGTTTTAGGTATGTAGTAATCCCGTTTGGAGTCGGCTTTTCTTATTTGGAAGGTGGTATGTTTAAAAATAAAAGCGTACCGACTTTGAAGAGCTTGTTCGTAAATATAGAGTTGAGTCGCTTCTTGAGCATACCGAATAGCGTGATCGAGATCGTAAGAAGTGACAGTATATTCATTTCTATTTTGAAACGAATCCCATTTCATCTTGAAGGAGGGCTTTGTTCCTATATATTGAAAAAATATTCGATGTTGTTGCTTTTTTAACAACAAAAATAAAAGGATTCTTTTTTTATGTAGTAACAAGTATAAAATGAGATTCAATTCAGTATTTACAGTTGCGTATGGAACATATACAAAAACCAGTTCCAAAAAAATTTTTTTTAATTAAAAAATAAATTGTCTCAACTATAAAATCCTATAAATTTTAGTTTTTACAGTTGCGTATGGAATAGCGATAAAAACCAGTTCTCAAAAAAATTTTTTAATGAACTATCATATCTATAAAATCTTGTCAAAATCAGTTTTTACAGTTGAGGATGGAACCTGATGAAAAAATATTTTGGAAAGAATGCTATTCGAAAAACATTTTATCATGGTTAGTAGTTCTTCTTGTAAAGGACAAAAACAAGTTCATTTCGTCTAATATTTGTGCATCTAAAGTATTTAAATCTATTCCAAAAAAAATATATATATAGTCTCCCACATACCTTCAATGTATTATTGGACTGTTCACTCTTTATATTCCATTAAAGAGCCATGGAAAAAATTTTCCGAGTCTCTAGGGGTTCATTTTGCCTTGTTCACTACTTGTAGTTTCTACATTTTCGTCTTCACACTCTAGTCTTTCGAAGGAAGCTTCTACAGGATCTTCTTCTCCCCTTTCTGATGGAGGTGGACTCTCGGGAGAAATAGGATCTTCTTCCCCCTTTTCCGATGGAGGTGGACTCTTGGGAGAAGGATAACGAACAGGTTGCAAATCGACAATCGAAGGGTCGAAATAATCACTCGAAGCTAAAGTAAGGTCCGACATATTATTTATGTTTTTCTTCTTGATTCTAGGATCCTCTCTCACATTCTTTCTCTTTTGAGAATTATTTTCTTGTTGATTCTTTTTCGCCTGGTATTGTTCCAATTCTTTCGCCTTCCAGACTTTAATTTCGTAAAATATATTTGAAAATAGATCCTCTCCAAGATACTTTAAATACAATGCACCCCATTCGCTTATTTCATCACTGGTAGAAGGTGTAGTATTTATTATTTCTTCTATAGTACGTCGAATCACATCCACGTAGAGAAGAGATTCCGATCGTTTGGAAACTTCGTGATATAAACAACGGACGATTCGAGCATGAACTGCTTTAAAATCTAGAGCTTCTTGTTCGTTTAAAGGTGTTTTTTCATCTCCTCCGTACTGTAGATTAAAAACATACTTTTGCAGATCCTCGCCCAGCAATCCGTCTACGGCAAATAATTTATACACTTCTATCTTAGGTATTTCCTGTCGTTTGAATAAGATGTTGGAAAGTCTTATTAGATCGGTCGATCTAGAATAGTCTTTAGATAAAACTTTCTCGATCATATTCCATTCATCTGGCGTGGAGATGGTTTTATTTTGTACCAACTGCTGTTGCACATCCATCCATAAACGCCAAATGGTATTTAAACAGTATCGATGGACGGGTACAAGAGGTTTCAAATCTTGAATCAAGGTCCACGGAAACATCATCATATTAGCTATTCTTTTTAAAACTCTCAACTGAACGGTGGTTTTAGTCGTAAACAAATTAGATTGATTAAATTCTTCCAGCACGACTTCATCCAACACGTACTTGAGACGATCCTTCAAGGGTAATGTCAAAGGCTCCAGGGTTACAGTGTTTTCCTGATCCATCTTGTCCTCAGTATGAAATGAGAAAATCGTCTCAGCTCCAGCTGCTTATATACTGTGAAACGAAAGGGAGGGAGGTAGAAAGGAGAAGCAAAAGTTGGGTAGTAGGAAAAAATTTTAGCTTAAAAAAAAAAAAAACTTTTTGTTAATTTTTATCATGTCTTTAGACATGATAAAAATTAACTCTCTCTTCTTTTTGTCTGGGAATGATGTCTCATCTTTTCGAACATATTTCTAAAAATAAATTTCCAAGATAGAAATGAGTCATGTTCTATTTTTAGAAACATATCGAGACAACAGATTAACATCATTTGAACACAAGGGGGGGATAGTTAATTTTAATCATGTCTGAAGACATGATTAAAATTAACAAAAAGTTTTTTTTTTTTTTTAATACAGCTCTGGAAATTTTTCCCAGTTGGTTTCGATCGATAAAACCAGAAAAAGGATTTCCACTTAACTATTTAAATTACTCGAGTTTCGGTTTCAGATCAGTTTGTGCTTTGGATACCAGCCTTGAAAGATCTTCAGTTAAAGTCTATTATATACACATTTTGGTAAGTGAACTTTATTATTTTGTTGAATTGTTTTTTGGCTTTTGTGAATTGCTTGGATATTGTTTCTTTTTCAACTCGTTGTGTTTAAGCTCTTTTCTTTCTCAAAACAATACGAGCTTGTCGTGGCAATCGATCTCGAGCTGTTGGATGCCGTCGTGAGCAATGACTTAATAGATATCGACAAGCTTTATTGGGAATTTTCTTATTTCGTATGTGGGCCCCACCTTCGGTCACAAACGTAATGGAATGGTTACCATATTTATGAAGCAATCGATTAGGACCCACACGAACGGTTCGAGATCCAAGAACGTATCCTCGACGTTTTCTCATAGGTCTTCTACGAATGGGTCTTTGTGTTCCTCTACGATTGATATTGGAAGGAGAGGAAGAAGAAGATGCAGACGATGAAAAGGAAGCCGAACGACTTCTTCTTACAGGACTTCTTCTTCTAGAATGACGTATTTCTAAACTACGACTACGATTTCTCTGACTTTTTCTTCTTCTTGGACTTGGACTCCTGCTCCTGCTTAGACTTGGACTTCTGCTCCTTCTTGGACTCGGACTGCGTTTTCTTGGACTTCTTCTTGAACTTGGACTCGAACTTCGAGAAGAAGGAGAAACGGACGGTCGAATAATGTAAGGGCTAGTGGTTACATCGGATTTGGCATACGTGTGGAGAGGAAATTGAAGTTCGAAATCGTCGGGAAGGTCGACTTGGTTTTGAATTTGTGAAGGTAGAATATCGTCATAATAAATAACTTCGGGTGTTCCAAGAGGTGGAATTTCCTTCGAAACATCATCCTCGTTAGGATCATACATTCTGACTTTATTTCAATCGAAACACGGATCCGACGACAGGATCTAAGTTATATCGCATAGAAGCTCGATACGCATCTTGAACCGATGTGCAAAGAATATATTCCAAAGGTCCGAATCGTTTCTTTTCTAAAATAATGGGAAGATCGACCGTCCCTGCTCGATAAAAAGGCGTGAGGGAGAGAATTTCATTCAATTGTAACACGTTCCCGTGCTGGAATTCCCTACAACAGAGATAATCGATCCATTTCTGAACGGGTTTCTTATAAGCACGAGCTTCCGCGGACGTTTTAAAACACAATTGCCAGCCTTCAATGCGATCGATATGATTCAGCATGTAATCAAAAGCTGTCCAAAAATGAAATAACAGTGACGACGTATTCCGGAAGGACGTGAGATCGATTAAAATCCATGACATGTTTTCTAAGGAAGTCGGATCGGGATTCTCGGGACTGATCCATCGATCCAGGGTAGGACTAGGACCGATCGAAAGAGCTTTCTTGGACTCTTTAACTTCGGGTAGATCCGTTTTGTAAAGGAACGTCTGTTCCAAATCCATCAGCTGTTTGGTTTTTTCCATATACCTTTCTAAACTTCCCGGGAAATGAAAATAGGATAAATAGGAACACGTATGGTATCGATCGATAAAAATCATGTGGCTCGTTAAAATGACGAGGTGTTGAGCCGTTTTAATGTCGTGGTGTAAAACGGCATGCGGAAAAGGTTCAATGTAGAATAATAAATCGCACGTGTTCGTGCTCAATTCTTCCTGTTTAATTACACGCACATAAGGGGAAGACGGGTACGTATAAAAGGGACAAATGACAAAAATGGTGAGGTGGGATAAATGTTTGGAAATGTAATCGTTGATCACATAGGGTAATCGACTCAGGTTCCCAAACACAATTGTTTTCTTGTGTTGGAGAAGGTACTGAAACAATTCGTCTAAATGATTCATTCTTTGCTCTTCTTTTTCTTTTTCTGAAATAAATGAAAAAAAAATATTTAAAAATAAGGAACCATGAATTCAGAAACGATTATGAAACAAACTGTAGCTTGCATTTCTTGGTTTTTGAATGAAACGTTCGGTCCCTCGATTGCCGATCGGTTCAACCAAGAAATTCAATGTTGGCCCGAGACGTGGAACCGGTTACGCGAATGGTTAGTTCATACGCCGATGCAGAATCCCAAAGACTGTATTTTATCGTTTGCTCAAACTCTGCCTCAGTACGAAACGTTCCAGGCCTCTTTAGAAAATTCGCTCGCTATTCACGAAGAATTTTGGAATAAAGTATTTACTAACTTGAGAGTTGCCCAGTCGCTTTTAGGATCCCCATGAATATTTCGAAGCTAGAACCGTTCGGTATCTTTGCTTTAGCGGGCGGATTACTCTATTCCATTTGTGTGTTGATTGTGCATGAGGAAGAAACTCACTTTAAATTTCATTTCACGGTCTTAACGCTCGTCATTTTTCTAGCGCTCATGGCCATCACATCTTTCAAATATTTAAAATACCGCAATCAATGTGAGAGAATGGAAGATATAATGTCCGCTTTGAAAATTCAATAATAATAATAAGAAGAAAAAAGCACTTCCATCATGAATTTTGTCGAACAGTTATACGAAATGATGTTGGATGAAACGACCACTTATTTAAGTGAAAAAGATCCTATTTTCCGGAAATTGTTCACTGAATATGTGGAGTATGCCAATTTATTACCCGAAGAACAAACTCAAGCCGAAACGCTTTACCGACAATATTTTCCAGAATCGGAGGATACTCTCGATGCGTTTATTGACAATTGGCGACGGTTTAAATTACAGTATCGTTCCGACAATGGCCGACAGGTCGAAGAAGATGTCGAACCGGACGAGGTGGAAATTCGTTCTCAAAAAGGTGGACCTTGTCCGGGTTTCGTCTTTGATCCGAAGGGGAAACGACTTTACAGTCCGAGAGTCCTGAAACCGTTCAAATCCGATCGCCGGCCAAATGAATTTGATGTGTTCAAGTTTCTTATGGACAAAGAACGCAATCATGAAGTGTATCACCTAAATATTGAACCAAACGCCAATGAGCTGTATTTAGATATGTCTTATGAAGATAGACGCAACATGGGCACTCGAGCAGATCAAGCGCTACGGAAAATGGCGAAAATGGTGACCATCTTAAATCAAAATTGCCATTATAAAATATTGGATCTCTATAGCGAAAGACGAATCACATAAACTAAACGCGAAAAGCCAAAGAAACAAAAAATATATTATTAACATACCTGAACAGAAGCTTGTATTCAGGTCATAGCACAGACTGATTTGAAGTGAAACTGGGATGGTTTAAATAAATAAGTGAAAGTTCATTATTGTAAGAAAATGGTGATGTCTGGTCAATTGAGTTGGCTGGGAAAATTTCTGAGAGCTGAGAAAAATATTCTCTAGTAGTAAAAAAAAAAAAAAAAAAAAAAAAAAACTTTTTGTTAATTTTTATCATGTCTTCTAGACATGATAAAAATTAACTCTACCCTCCTTTTCGTTTTGAATGATGTCAACATGTGTCTAAAAATAGATTTCCAAGAAAAGTATGATTCATTCTTAGAGATCTATTTTTAGAAACATGTTGACATCATTCAAAACGAAAAGGAGGGTAGAGTGAATTTTTATCATGTCTAGAAGACATGATAAAAATTAACAAAAAGTTTTTTTTTTTTTTTTTTTTTTTTTAGCTTTTGAGAAATTTTTCTAGCTGACTCTGATCATTCTTGTTCTTCCTTCTTGAGTGGGCAAGATGTCAATAAAAGCAGTTGTTGGTATATTTCTTCTTGGATTGAAGTTACGCCCGTCCATCACCTTGAACGTGTTTATGAATACGAGTGACTCATCGTTATCTATGAAAGTATTTCTCTGAAAGATTTTGGATTCATCTTGGGTTGGTCTTGTCATATTTTTTTTAATTAAATCATTACTTTTCCATAAAAATGCCTCCACCTAGCATCAGAGCAATGATATGTAGCATTATATTTCCGTAAAACATCCAGTTGCGTTGATTAAAATGTTCGGCTCCTGTTTTGGGTGTCGCATCACTGTAAATAGCTGTTGGCAGGTAGCCGAAATTGAGTAACGAGACAAATACAAATCCTAATAAGATAATTACCATGATAGCCTTTGTATCCATCGTGATGTATTTTTGAATCTAGTCTTTATTCTCTTTTCGGTTACACGTAAAGTAATAAACCGACCATTAGTATATTGATCACATTGACAACCGTTGGAGCAATGAGCAACATTTTATTGTTGGCCCAGAAATCGCTCGCTGTCGTTCCTTTGGTCGTGACTTTATTCGGATCGGCAGCATCGTAAACGAAAGCCACACTGCCGTAGGAGAGACGATATACGATGAGGGCCATGATGACCAGTGTTGTCACCAGACATATTAAAATGGTTATGTCGAGAGTCGAACGAAGATTAAAACCAAACATTGTTTTATCCACTAATGATTCCTTTATTATGTGATTTCTTGATGGACTTGTCGATACCATTGAAGAAGATTGAAATGAAAAGGGATCGATTGTCCCGAATAATAGACAAGTAAATTTCGGTACATGAAACATTGGAATAGGTAAAGAAGAAAAAAACAGAGTAGATGAAATAATATCATGATGGAAACGATTCTTGATCGTTCATCAGCTTGGATTCCTTATCAGGAAGAATTTCTAAGAAGTCAATTGTTATTGACGTATCCCAAAAATATTATTTTTACAGCTCAACTCTTAGACGCGCATTTACGATATGTAACGGAACATGTTTATCCCAATTACCCCTCGGCAGAAAAATTCAACGTGGATTCTTTAAATGAGGTGGATTGGGCTCATTCCGTGATTCTGGTGAATCAAGACAGACAATTATTAGTCGCTCCTGAACCTGTTAAACAGCTCGTCAACCTTGATCGGCGTTTACGATACCATGAAGCGGCCGAAACTATATTCCATGGATTTCATTTCTTTCCTAAACTCTTCTATATATTTCAGTTTCGATGGATCGTGTTTCTGGTGTTGGTTGCGTGGTTTATCGAATGGAGAATAGACATTCAAAAAAAGAAATTCTTTTAAGAATATGGACCCAAATAAGAAGGTTTTTCCTATGATGGAGTATAAGCTTGGATCCAGGCCACAGCACTGACTGACGATTTAAATAGTTAAGTGAAAGTTTATTCTGGTTAAAAAAGGGTAACTTCTTGTCCACATCAAACCGACTATTAAAAAAAAAAAAAAAAAAAAAAAAAAAAACTTTTTGTTAATTTTTATCATGTCTTCTAGACATGATAAAAATTCACTCTACCCTCCTTTTCGTTTTGAATGATGTCAACATGTTTCTAAAATAAATTTCCAAGAACGATATGACTCATTCTTTTGTTTAGAAATCTAGTTTTAGAAAGGGTGAGACATCATTCACGACAAAAAGAAAAAAAGGGGGGTAGAGTTAATTTTTATTATGTCTAAAGACATGATAAAAATTAACAAAAAGTTTTTTTTTTTTTTTTTTTTTTTTTTTTTTTTTTTTTTTTTCAGCTTTTAGAAAAATTTTCCAACTGACAATGTCATGTTTTGTTACTAATGGACTTTCGTATTCCTAAGCTTTTTTTTTTCATTGGTTATTTTTCTCCTTTTCTAGGTGTTCCGATCATTTCAAAGTCAGGCGTAGATGCAGTTGCATGATTCGCTGCGATCGCCATTAATATACTTGTCACGTATTTACTGACGGCATACATTTGCTGCGTGAAACGATTATACAAAGGATTGGGGACTTTGAGAGGTTCCTTCTTTGACAATTCGCCTTGAATCAAAAACGAAACGCAATGGAGTTCCGTGGATACGTTCGTATCGTCTGCTTGCAGAGTTTCTTGGAATACAGCAAAAGCCCGATTCAAATCGTGATCGGTGACGAGTTTCGTTAAATATGGAGCGATATATTAATCGTGAATGACTTTTCCGATCACGCCATTCAACATGTCAAAGATGGAATTAAACGCCATCAATTTTTTTAACTGAATTTCCGAATGGACGCATGTTTTAGCGATACTGTACATTTTTAAAAATCCTTCGTAGCCTTCTGGAATTTCCGTCGTTGAATCTAGAACATGTTTACTCATGGGCAGTTTTTCAATGACTTTCCGTAGATAAGAAACGAGATATTTTTCGCGAGCCGTTTCCAATTCTCGATTCATTTGCTGACCGGGATCTGTGTGTTTATTTTGAAGCTCTAATAATAGAGACACGTCCGACTCTTTAATTCGTTTATGGGTAGGTTCTTCTTCCTCCTTATCCCCCTCTCCATGGTCCATTTCCTTTTCGGATTCTTCATGAGCGCGTTTCATTTTTATTTTGATTATATGTCTCCCTTTCTTTTATTTTGATTTTCTCTCTCTTTCTCTTTAAAAGATATGATTTTTTCCAACGCTTTCGTGGGTTCTCCTTTAATATCGGGAAAGACGGCTGGATCTAACGTCGCCGCATATGTTTCTACATAAGGAGCTCGAGCAAACGTGACATGCCACATGCCTTCCTCATTCGGTTTCATCTGAATACCGTTCGATCGAAGAAGGTTTGGGAGGGTTTTCAACAGTAAAAGGAAAGGATTGAGAACGACATGGCCTTGATAAATTTCGGGAACGCGTCGATCCTCCTCTGAAAAAAGACATACGGGATATCGATACAGGAGCGTGTAGGCGTTTGCGTGTTGACTTAATTTTCCATCCAGTTCTTGCTCGATCAACTGGCAACGCGTGAGCTGGTTTTGTCGAATAATGGTTTCGTAGCACGTTTTGACATGAAAAATAGGATCTTCGTGGCAGTGACGCGTATGCACCGTAAAGGGAAGGTACTTAAAAACATATTGCATGTAGTCAAAAGGCCACGTTTCTTCGATCTGTAGATGGTGTTTCTTGGATTGGACCACGTAATAATTGAAAGGATAGGATAATTGAGTCGGGTCTAAATTTTCAAATTCGATGAACGCGACCGGCGAATAATCAAACATGTAGAAATAGGCAAACAGTTTCACATGATGGATCGGGGAATCGGGTTCGCTTTTAAAAATATTCGCGCAAGCATTATAGCCCTTATCGTTATTTTTCAAATAATAGGGATGATCGAGTCGCACCCCGATATTCCCATACCTCGGATCGCACACACAACTTCCAAATTCTGCATGATAAAAAGTATGTTTTAAAGGCTGACCTGTAAAAGCATCGAAGGAACAGGGCTGCTGGAAGTAACCGGGTTTTTGGAAAGACACGAGATACTTTTCGGAAAATACGGTCGGATCCCATACGTTGTTTTTTTCTTCTTCCTTCGAAAATGCTAATCGTTCGTGAGCGGTCATTTCTTCACACCCGAAACCTTGCAAAAGCGGCTTGTATCCAAAATCGCAAACACATTTACCTTCTTTCAAAGGATCTTTGTCTAAACTTTCTGATCGGCCGTGAGGTCCGCAAGCAATGTCTATGTCACAATTCCCCCCGCGTTCTTTTTGCGTGACGAGATGAGGGTATTTACAAAAACAGGTCGCGAATTTCAATCCTTTTTGATTCACCAGAACCCACTCTCCCGTAGCTGAAGAACAAGTAGCATGGGGAAGGAGTTTGGGAAGACATTCACCCCGAAAACATATTTGTTCGTCGTCACAATCGGTTGCGTGAATACAAGTCGAATAAAGCGTCGTCCGCTGAGGAGGGTGGTAGGAAATGGATTGCCAAGGAGGGGTTGTAGTCGTTTGTGACTCGTTTCGAAACAGGTAGATCATGATCAGGTAAAGATAAAAGACGAGAAGAAATATCCAAAGCGTCATCTTCTTTTTTTCAATAGAGGTTCACAACTTTTATTTTATCGCCTCGATCTTCATGCACCAGACCGGCATTATCTCGTTGAGCCCCTATTTGTTCAAAATATTGCAAAAATTTATATTTGGTTTGTAGATTCTGGATCGATAATAAATACTTTCGAACACTGTAGACCATATCGTTTCGTTGAGCCTTCACCATTTTGACAGGGTCGTCCATTATTTTTTAAATTACTTGTTTACGCCAAACATTTGATTCAGTGCATCCTCCGTGGAGGTTCCTGGACCCCCTTAATAACACTTACTTTCCTAGCGTTTGGATCCTCTATTGGGTCTTTAGGAAGTCCTCTTGTGTCCATCGGTAATTCTTTCTGTTCCGTTTTCACCTTTTCTGCGATCGAGGTGGCTATTAACTGAAGGAGGAGAGGTTGATTAAAATTGCGGCAAGGAACGATTTTGTTCAAATATTGACTGTACTGAGGATCAATATTATCTTTTCGGTGTATAATGCTGGAAAGCATATGATCGGTAATCACAAAACTGTTACTCAACAGCGATTCCGATAAACCTCGATGAATAAACATATTATGAGGGGTGAGATAGGGAAGTTGATTCATTTCTTTTTGAGCCATCTTGGCAAAAAATCGGTAACGTCGTTTGGATAATAAATGTCGACGATGGATTTTCCATAAATCCATTTCTAAATGCTTTCTTCTTATTTAAAAATGAGTAACGGGTTTGAAGTAATTGGGAATGCCGATAATTTCGGGACACTTCTCTTCCCCTTCTTCCATCTCTTCGACTACAGGGAGGGAAAGAGGAGTTTCAATATCCAGATCGGTCGAGAACAGAACAGATTCTTTAAATAAGATAAATTCGCGAACTAAACCTCCTATCTTGTACGAATTTTCTCCGAAAGTGTACCGGTTAGAAATTTGAAGGTTTAGAATACCTAGAAAAGAAGTCGTCGTACCAAACATATTTTCAATCGAACACTGAAAAGTATTTTTTAAACCCTCTCCATTAAAGATCCGACTCTTTCGTATACACCACATATTTCTATGAATTTGAAATTTATCTTGGGCTCCTTTACAAGCAGAGCAGAACGCGGGATCGCACCGGTCCATGAAAAAACGACAATTCTCCGCAAATTTGTGTTGCGGATTCTCTTTCATGCTTTCGCCAATTTTAGTTAAAGGAGCACACAGTCGAGTCATGAACGAAGTTCCTGTTTTATTATTCTCCCCCGGTTTCAAATACCAATAACCAGCCACGAGAACATTATAGCAATTTTGTAAACCAATAATGTTTCGGATGTGAACAGTATCTTTTCGAGTTCCTTTGGAAAATTGAACTTTTTGTTGACAATGTGTCTCGTACAGCGGATCGTGATTTAAAACATCTTCCCAGTTGGGACATATTAAGTTGAGAGCACCTTGACGTTCTTTTAATTCGTCGATAGCTTTCTCAAGAATGGGAGAAGAAAGAATATTCTTGATAATCAACGAATAATCCATTCTTACTCAATAGATTTCTTTTTTTCGAACAAAGTAGAATGTAGTATCTTGGTTATTAGACTACTGGCCTTAGGAGATGTTACCTCTTTAGCAGCACAAACTGATTTGAAGCGAAAATGGGATGACTTAAATAGATAAGCGAGAATTCATTCTAGAAGGAATTTTGCAATGCCTTGTTTGGTTGATGAAGTCGAGTGGAAAAAAAAATTTTGTGAGAGCTGGAACAAAAATATCTGGAAAGTAAAAAAAAAAAAAAAAAAAAAAAAAAAACTTTTTGTTAATTTTTATCATGTCTTAAGACATGATAAAAATTAACACTACCACCCTTTTGTCTCTGAATGATGTCTTACCATTTCTAAAAATAAACTATGACTCATTCTTTTGTTGGAATTTTATTTTTAGAAATGGTGAGTCGTGTATTTTAGAAACATGATGCTGAGACATCATTGAAAACAAAAAAGAGGGTCATTAATTTTTATCATGTCTTAGTTTTTTTTTTTTTTTTTTTTTTAATGGTTGTAAATTTTCCTGACATATTTTTTCCAGCCAGATTTTCAACCGACCTTTTCCCAATCATCATTTTTTAAAACTGGCTCACTATTGGTTTGTTTAAAAATGACGTCATTGCTTCAAGAACTATATACACATAACTTTCTCGTACTCACTTCTCTATACGGAATGGGGTTCCCAGCTGACATAGCAAAAACCCTATCTCGCTTCATCTACAACTCTCGTTGATGATCTATACAAAATTGGGTAATTTTTTCCACGACTTTATACAGTTCTTGATCACGGGGATCTATCTGCTTGTACGGCTTCACGTGAATTCTTAAATCATAGCGCTCGTCCATATTTTCATCGACGTTATCATCGACCCCAATTAAAAGAATGTCGTAATCGTACAAGACTCTGATATGTTCCGAACATTTTGAAATATTATACTTTCGGCACGACTTTTCACATTGCGTGCGGCCAAATATCCGATACGCATATCGTGCAATATCGTGCAATGAACTGTTGATCACTCGCTCGACATAATCATCCGAACCTTTACTCCACAAAATGATATCGATATTGCAAAGACGTAAAAACTGGATCAGGAAATTGGTTTTGGGTCGAATTTGAAATGTTTCTCCTTCAAAGTATCCAAGCGTCTCATCCATATCTAAGACACAGACCACCACCATCTTTCTTTTTTAAAGAAAGAAGAAGATGAGTCGATCCACCACTCATACTATTATTGAACACGTGAAAGAAATTGCTTATTATGCTCCTTCCAAATGTCCTTGGCATTTTGATTATGCCTGTTTTCTCATTTTAAATAATTTCAATCAAAGACGATTCCACTGCCTGTTTACTTCCCACTCGATGCAGTGGAGATCTTACAGTGCCAGCAGCTCTTGTGACTTGCCCGAACATTTTTTCGATTTGATCCTTCTTCATCGACAATTGAGTTCGGAGTATGTGTTGCCTTTTGCAACGCATTTCCGAGAACGTTCGGGATATACAATAGGTCTCTTTGAAATGAATCCTGGACTTTATAGTGCTCGCATTCTTCAACCGGAATATTTAGCAGAAACGTTTTACACGTTCATTGTTTTCTTGTGTAGTATTTGTTATCGACTCGGAGGAACGGCTCCCGTTTTAAAATTATGTTCTTTTGTGTACACGGACCATCATCCCG
Organism: Stegodyphus dumicola; assembly: GCF_044657685.1. Classification (NCBI taxonomy): domain Eukaryota; kingdom Metazoa; phylum Arthropoda; class Arachnida; order Araneae; family Eresidae; genus Stegodyphus; species Stegodyphus dumicola. Next base: position 1,637,569 of record NC_140774.1, read on the forward strand.
TGCTCGTGGATATTGGAGCTCTGAATGTGGAAAAGAGAGAACGCATCGGTCATCGAGAATTTTTAAACGAGAAGAAATGGCATCGGTTCTTGAAACGACGAACGACTCGAGACATTATTCGGTACGTGAAACTCATGCATCCGGATTATTTTAAGAAGAAATGTCGCGGTCAATGCATTCTCTCCGAGAAAGTTGTCTTCAACGATGTAACGCATCAACTGATTTGTAAAAGTCGACAACGCAGTCTGGCCGAGGTGTTAGATACTTTTCAAGAACTCATGCCCCATGAGCCTATTCGTCAACTCATTCGAACGTGGCTTTCTGCGAGATAAACAAGAAGATGGATTATAAACAACTCGTCCTCGATTTATTGAAACAGAAAAAATATCCCATTTTATTGGGTTATGTGGTCATGGATATTTATTACAAAGAGGTTTATAAATCAGACGGGAAAGTAAAACGATTTGACTCCCCATGTTTCGAGTTGAATCAAAGATATTTAGAAGAACCCAATCCATATAAACTGGAATTTATCACTTCGGACGAGAGTAGTAAATTGGTTATTCGACGACAAATCGATCCTAAAGATTTTAATATAAATCAATATCCGGAAAAATGTTTTCGTGTTAAACTGTCCAGTCACCATCTTGCTGAATTTGATATGTTTAAATACAAGATGTTCGAAGAACAAATTTATAATTTCATAATGTATCTGAATAGTAACATTCCTGCCATTCGAGAATTTTTGAACTTAACTCACGACGAAAGTACTCGATATTTACCCCAGTCCATACGACTATGGGTGTATAACTATAAAACGGCCAAGATCACTCATCAAATTATGGATCTCGAATATTTTGGACCCCGTTCATCTCTTTTACTGGAAACACGTATGATTCAAGGTTTATTGTCACCGTGCACTTCTAAATCAGTATTATTGTCCCTTCGAGATGATTATGCTTGGAAGAATCATACCGATAAAGCCATTTTACCGTCTTATGTATATGATTACGATCCTTATAATTTATATTATTCGGATCACTGGAAGGCTCTTGTCCCGCTGGCTTTTAATCCGTTAGAAAATCCCATCATTTGTTAATATTCCAGTTGCAGCACGTACTCATCGTCTTCACTCCCGTCACGAACAAAATTGATGTAACGTTTCGTTTGAGGATCCTTGTAGCGACAGACTTGGCGAATACCCCGACAAATAGATCCCGGCAAATTTAAATCTCGATCCATTCCTCGAGTCGGTTTTAGAATCAGACCTGATTCGTTTGTCTCAAGGGCTTTTATAAACTTTTGATCGTAGCCAACACGAGCTTTGAGTTTAGACTTTCTCTTTCTCCCTCTTTTTTTGGGTAGAGGAGCCAAGTAATGCCGAATGGGTATATCTATACTCGAAGAGCGACTTCGGGATCGATTTCGGACTCTTGTTGGACTTGGAGATCGACTTCGGACTCTTGTTGGACTTGGAGATCGACTTCGGACTCTTGTTGGACTTTGAGATCGTGTTCGGACTCTCGTTGGACTTTGAGATCGACTTCTCGATCGACTTCTAGAACGTTGACGTTGAGATCGACGCCGCATATTTGGATTTATTTCTACTTTATTACGGTTTAAGAAACGTTTTACATAGTCTTGGACACGAGGTTCTTCACTCATAGCGTTATACCAGTAATTTCCCGGAATGATTATAAATTTATCGTCTCGAAACTTTATAAACTCTTCTGGACTATAGCGGGGAAAAAATTTTTGTAAATGAGACAAGTCGAATAAAACGTGCCCCAACGAACATGTCCCTGTCAATTCAGAGCGACGCACGTTTTGATTTAATTTCTCTTCTAACACTTTTTGAACATACTCAATAGGAACTTTGGAAGGATAAGACATTTTTTTTTTTGCTTTATATTCCCCAAATGACTTGTCCATAGAAATATAATCGGAAGAAAACTGAATCTCGAACGTGCTGGTGTGTATCATAGTAAGCGTGATCGTATAAATCAAACACATCTAAATGAGCCAAGGCATGTAAAGTAAAAATGAATAATAATTGCCATGTCGTTTCATTACGATAAAATCGAGTTTGATCTACATTGACCTGATTAGCATAATAGGTGTTCATATTGATCGTGCCCCTGTTTTGATCTACTAGCATCTTGTTCGAAGTGGAATAGTTTAAGCAGTAATTGCGATGAATTTTAATAAACTCGAAAAGATTAAAAATAACGTAGACGGGAATTTTTCCTTCCTCGGTTTCGGTTTCATTAATATATAACTGAATAACCTCTTTGGGTCCTCCTGGCTCTTCACAATAATACATGGACATTTCGTAACGGTCCAATCGACGAATTGGATTTTCCAAGATACGATTGAGAATCGAGACCCATCGTTCAAATATGAAATGGAATTTTTTAAAATCGATCGTAGCCCAATCATCCATGATTTTAAAGCATGCCGTACAAGCATCTCGCCAAGTATTAATTTTAGACTGAAGAGCCGTTTGACGACAAGATCGACGTTCTTCGTGTTGATCAACTCGTCTTTCCATATCCTTATCCTTTGTTTTTTGTCCAAAGAAAAAAAAAAGATGGCTGAAATGTATATATTCTTGATGATGTTTGGTCTCTTTCTATTTTTCTTTCCTACTTCTGTCATAGAATCGGATTCCATCCCCATGAACGAATCTATACCGCTTAAAGATTGTCGACGAGAAAAAGTCTGGTGTGTGGATACATGTGATTTTCTTTGCACAAAAGGGGAAGAAATGCAATGTGTTCGAGGACTCTGTATGCCCAAACTGAATCCTTACCCGTGTCAAACTGAAAAAGGGGGTATGATTATTCTTACCGAAAAAAATGGATTCTATCAGTGGTCGTGTTACTGTACGGATCCAGCTTTTTACAATGGACCGGATTGTGGAGAATTGGCGAAAGACGTTTGTCAAAATGGTACATTTATCTATAGGGGGTTCAATCAGCATGAATGCATGTGTCAATTTCCACAAGTAAAGGCTATGATTCAAGGAAAACCTCAGTGTGTGCATAGGAATATAGCTCGGTTTTATCGGGATCCGTAATGAACTGGATCATTAAAAAATGTAAGGACCAAATCAATTGAGTAAGTTAAAAAAAAAAAAAATGGTCTGAAAATGTCTCAAATTTTTTGAAAAAACAAACCGTGACTCTATCTTACATTGGGTGTAATTAGAAATTACCCCCCCCTTTTTGTCCGAAAATGATGTCTCACAATTTCGAAAAATTGAAGACATCAATTTCAGACGAAAAGGGGGATTTTTTTTAAGTTAACAGAAAATTTTTCCTACCAATTCGATCGACTTGATCCTTGTGGTTTTTTAATTATCCAGACTCTCACTTATCTATTTAAACAATCCGATATTCCCTACAGATCAGTCTGTACTGCTGAAGAGGTAACATCTTTCAACGCAGCTTCTACGTTACGACAAATGCTTCAATAAAGGTAAGAGATTTTTCCTTCTTAATTATTTTTTGTTTTACTAGAAAGAAATGATTATCCTATTTTTTTTGAACCTATCTAAGTGTTTTGAGTTCTACTTCAGATTACGAAGTGCTTTTGAAGATCCAATCTGGTCATCTTTTTCAATCCATAAAAGTAATGATCCCTATATTTTTTGAAAGTTTTTTAAAGAATAGACTCTTGTGTTACTGATTCCATCTCCTTTTTAGCTTCTTCTTGTATATATTTACGATAACCTGCAATTTTCATAGAACGTTTAATGATGGTAAAGGAAGGACAAAAGGATCGATTCGGAAAATACTTTTGAAAGAATCGTTTTAGTTTTCTTGAGCAACTATCTAATCTTCGAGGGAAAAGTGGGCCGGCAATTACCCAAGCTAGAAATTCATACAAAAACCGATTACGTTGGTCCAATACATTGGATGACACCAGTTTCTTTTCTGCATAATGTCGACAAAGATCTGTTTCGTTCAAAAGTTTTAAAATTTCTTTTGCTTTTAATTCGGTTTCAAGAATGACCAGAATGAATAAAGCCATTTCTTCATATTCGTAGCGATCTATAACTATTTTTCTAAGTCTTTTGAGGTCATCTAATGTAAGAAGAGAACTTTGACACCTTTTAGTATTAGTTTGTTTCGGACGCTCCTTTTTAACACTTAACAAACGATATAGAAACCAAAGTCTATTCTTTACTTGATTAAGCGATTTCTTCTTTTCCTCAGTTAGATATTTTTCATATTTTTTTAAGGCGTCAGCATAATGATCTGGTATACTGTCACCATGCTTACGATACCACTCATAGAATTCATTAAAATAAAGTTCATAGTTAATTCGTGTTCCTTCCGAAATATTCATACGTTTAATAATATTTTGACATTCCTCCATTGACGGACATGGTTTGAATACTGTATTATCAGGTTTATGTCTCTGTTTAGGAAGAGCGCTATCCCAACATTTCCATCGTCTCATTCGTTGGTATTCCCGCTCTTTGAATCGAACATTTGGATCTTTTCGCCTTTCTCGAGATCTCAATCGATTTGCTTCTTTTACTTTTTCCTGTGACCAATACCATTTCATATACGCTTTTCTTTTCCTTTTCCTTTCAGACAAAATTGTAGATGCCTCAATATTCATCTTGATTCCCATTAGTTACACTGATTTCATCTCTTTTTTAGCTTCTTCTCGTATATATTTACGATATTTTGCAATTTTCATGGAACGTTTAATGATGGTATAGGAAGGATTAAAGGGTCGATACGGAAAATACTTTCGAAAGAATCGTTTTAATTTTCTTAAGCAACCATCTAATGATTGAGGGAAAAGTGGGCCGGCAATAACCCAAGCCAAAAATTCATATAAAAACCGATTACGTTGATCCCATATATTGGACGATGCCAATTTCTTTTCTGCATAATGTCGTCGAAGATCTGTTTCGTTCAGAAGTTTTAAAATTTCGTTTGCTTTTAAGTCAGTTTCAAGAATGACAAGAATAAATAAAGCCATCTCTTCATATTCATAGCGATCTATAACTATTTTTCTAAGTTTTTTGAGATCATTTAATGTAAGAAGAGGACCTTGACATCTTTTAATATGAATTTGTTTCGAGCGCTCCTTTTTTTCACCGAGCAAACGGTATAAAAACACGATTTTATTTTTTATTTTATTATACGATTTCCTCTTTTCCTCAGTCAGATACTTTTCATATATCTCTAGTGCTCTTTTATAATGATATTTTATACCGTCACCATGTTTTTGATACCAATCATAGAATTCATTAAAATAAAATTCATACGTAGCTCGTGTTGCTTCCGAAATATTCATACGTTTAATAATATTTTGACATTCCTCCATCGACGGACATTGTTTGAATACTGTATTGTCAGGCTTATGTCTATGTTTAGGAAGAGCGTTATCCCAACATTTCCATCGTCTCATTCGTTGGTATTCTTTTTCTTTGAATCGAACGTTTGGATCTTTTCGCCTTTCTCGTTTTCTCCATCGATTTGCTTCTTTTACTCGTTCCAGTGACCAATAATGTTTCAAATATGCTTTTCTTTTTCTTTTCCTTTCAGATAAAGTTGTAGGTTCCTCAGTATCCATCTTGATTCCTACCCTTCATTATTAATTATTATCTATTATTTTTCACTTCGTCTTATATTTTTTAATCTAATCCTTTTTTGGTACCTAAAAAGTAAATTGATTAAAAAAAATATAAGGATTCCATAAAACTTTTAAATTTTCCTTGACCGTAAAATAACAAAGATCCTAAAATCCTTACCTTTTAAATGTAGTGTGTCCCATAGGACAAACCGGTTTGTCCTATGGGACACACTAGATTTAAAAGGTAAGGATTTTAGGATCTTTTTTATTTTACTAAAAATTTGATAAAAAGGTTTATACTAGAAGGTTTCAAAATTTTATTAATGATATTAAATTATTATTAATGATTTTTTGAATGGCTGCCAGGATCTGACGCTATTGATAAAGAAATAACTTAATCCATAATATATATGTCTGAAAAACAAATACCATGAAGGGGGAACATAGTTTTCCTAATATTTATCTTGCTGTGTTTCATAAATCATGTAGATGGTCAGACAAATTACTAATGTAATGACAAATAAACACTAAAGCTGAATAGTATGAATAAAAGGCATAAATGTCTTATAATTAGATCCAAAAACGGATCGGAGAAATGATTCATAACTCATTTTATCTTGTTCATTCCTTTCTCTCTAATTACATACAAGTTCTATCAATATCCTTAATGGATCCAAGATTCTACTTCAACTATAAAATTGACTCATCGTAAGATTTTTTACTTGCAGATACTCAAGGCAGTTTGGTCTGTTTATTAGAATTCCAAATACATTTCCCGCATCTGTTCTAACCAATGGATTCTGGATTTACAACGAGCGGTTTTTATCAGAAGCATAAAAGATTTTCCCCATCTATTCTCTAGCCATGGATTTTAGATTTTATTAGACCCCTTAGCGAATGTCAGTTCGGATACTACGCCAACTATAAAATCGGCTCATCGTAAGCTTTTCCACTTGCGGATACTTTCTCAGATGTCTATTTTCTTCTTTTTTTAATCCGACCCTCTCAAAAACAAAGGATAATGAATATTCATAAATACGCTACACTTTACAGCCAATTTCATGGCTTGCATTTAGGAGGATTCAATGTGATTCAAGATACGATTTTTTTTCCCTTAGCCCATATGCGGCTTCAACCTTCTGTGATTCGAAAACTCGCTCATTTCGATAAAGTCGTCCCGAGTCAGAAACCACTCGTTCTCGCCCTAGCCGCCTATTGTAAAATGTCGGACTTGTCGTGTACCGTTTTTCTTCAACGCAATGCATCATGGATCCTTCTTTTAGAAAACGAACGGGTCATTTTCCCCACGATCCCGAATTCATCGGAATCCTCCCACAATCTTTTCAAACTTTTCGCCACACCATTTTTTGTGAAAGATCCTAAAACGATCGAACGGTATTTACAAAATCCCGTGTTCGAAAACGTGTACCGCTCCCAAAATAATCATACAATTCTATATTTAGACGAATGGGATATACCGTATCCAGGAGGACATTACTTTGATGATGATAACGGGCCCAGATTACATTTACCAGAAGATGACGGAGGGAAAAGGTATCGTCTTTGTTTTTTGTCCAACCAGGTCCATCACGAGAATGACCTCGTCCATAATTTCATCAACGAATGGAAAGATCGACCGGACGTTTATTACGATCCTCTGAAAACGCGAACGGCTTTTCCGTCTTCCTTTATTGAATTTTTACCGTCCGTGAATCCTGAGAAACCCATCCCGTTTCCCATTGAGTACAATAAGAGTACGGCGCTCATTCAAAAACAATGGACGTATCAGCACCATCCTCAATATATTGTCCAGGATATTTTGAATACGTACGATCAGAGAAATTCGCTTGAGAAGGTCGGACTCTTGATCGAATACCCGTTTCAAATCGGGTTCGAAAATGCTACTCGATCGAATCCTAACGGGAAATGCATTGGACTCGTCGTCAACGGTTCTGAACCGGAAACGATTTTATATGTTCGATCACCGTATCAGCGGTACATGGAATATCAAGCCATCCCCACGACCGTGCACTGGATTCCTATTCTTTACGAACCAGAAACCACGTATCCACTTCAACCGGTCGTACTCTGTTCGACGATCATCGGGTTTGAATACAAAAAGGCTTTCTTATGTTTAAGTTATGTCATGCTCGAATCTCATCCGAAACAACCTGCTAATAGAAACACAGCGTGTCTGTTCCATCCCGTCACAGATGTGAGCGAATTGACGTTTCTCGAGAGTTACGAATACGATTGTCAGCATGCGCTTCACCGAGTTCGATATGCTTCCATTCCTCATGATTTATGGTGTCTGACCAAAATCGAAGAAGAAAAACCAGTTCCACTTGCTAAACCCTATGCTCATCTACCTTACCTGGTTCAATCATGGCTGGAGTTTTATCATCAGAATCGTTCCACGCATCCAGAAATCAGGTACGGCAATCTGAAACTCTTTCAATTGGCTCTAACTTTGGCTCGACATAAAATATGCTTTTCGGCCGAAACGGTCGAAACCGAAGAAGAAGAAGAAGGTATCATTGTACCAAGAAATTCATCGTCCCCGATCGTCATTCGCCTAAGTCGGGAAGCTCGAAAATTTCTCGATATTGTCCGGTTAAGAATTGAATTTATGGAACGACCAGTTTCCTCTCCATGTGTTCTGTTGTAAAGAGAAAAAAAAAAGAAACAAATATCTGTAGATTGAGAAATGGTGATTCCCTTAGCTCAGCTAGGAACTCAACTCACAGGAAGTGCGAAAGTTATCCACTGATATACACAATTCTTGAAACGATGACGTCATCTTGAAATGTCTTGTGCATCGAGTCGGCTGGAAAAAATTTCTGAGAGCTTAAAAAAAAAAAAAAAAAAACTTTTTGTTAATTTTTATCATGTCTTTAAGACATGATAAAAATTAACTCTCTCTTCTTTTTGGCTGGGAAGGATGTCTCACCGTTTCGAAAAACAAACCGTGACTCATTCTTGCAATGATTGCCATGAGAAAGGATGAGTTATGGTTTGTTTTTTCAAACGGTGAGACATCCTTCCCAGACAAAAAGAAGAGAGAGTTAATTTTTATCATGTCTTCAGACATGATAACAAAAAGTTTGTAACAAAAAGTTTTTTTTTTTTTTTTTTTTTCATCTACAGAAATTTTTCTGGGCTCTCAGAAATTTTTCCTAGCCGACTCGATTGGCAAGACATCTCAAAATTCTTTCTAGAATGGACTCTCGCTTATCTATTTAAACATTTCAAGTTTTACTTCAGATCGCTCAGGAGGGTTGAAGAAGAAGCATTTCGTAACTTGGAGATCATATTGTATTCTTTTCCATTTCGGAATTGGTCAAGATTCGATTAGGAGCAGCAATCAAGTAATCATACATCTGATTACATCGTAGCAAATAATCGACCGTGATCCAATTGAGTTGAATATTCACAATCAACACTAAAAAATAGAGTATTTCAACGCGAGTTATTTCGTACGTCATATCTCCCCGTTGAGCGAACTGGTCGGCTATCTGATCTATTTCCGTAATGATAGTAAAAAGTTCAGTGGATCCACGACCAATTCTGTATTCCATTGAATTGTAAATGGAAGTACGAGGTTTTGTTCACTCAAAAAATACAAATAGCCGTATTTCTCTTTTTCTCGAAACAGCGTTTGAATATAGTCTCGCACCGCTTCCCGTACTTCTGGATCGCGCACCAGTTCGAGCGTGACGAGGCTCGTGAAGGGCGGAAATTTATGAAATTTGATATATTGAGGTACCACGGTATTCAGTCGAGGACGATATTTATGATGAAGAAGGTGATCGATAGGAGTCTTTAAGGATTGAAGTGTAACGATATCCATCTTTTCTTATACGAATTTCCAAATAATAAGGCCGATGATGACAAGAACGATTCCCAACAAGATTGGTTTTAGGTACGGTATATTACCCAAAACATCTAAAATATCACTCGTGATGGAACCCGTCACGTCTTGACTGAAATGCGTTAAAGCTTCTCCGATCGTGGGTCGACGGCATTTCAATTCTTGCGTCGGTGTACAATCGTGATATTGACAATCACATAATCGACAACACGTATCCTCTTTCTCGTTGTCGTACCCTTCACACGCATTCCATTGCTGAATAGGAAATCCCGTGCACGATTCGATCCCGTGAACAGGTTCGGGTTGACAACAACTCAATTCTTTAAGTTTACAAACCATGTCCCCTCCGTTGTAGAGAAAACAGCCCGAATTGTCCCGAATGTATTGGTTGACATATTGAGAACCGAGCGCGACGGCCGTCACCCCTCCTGCGGTCAGAAGAGCTTTCTTACTAAACACTTTATCAAAAGCTTTTTGAAGGGGTTTATTCTTCGCGACGACTTTAGCGACCTCCCCTGCTCGTTTGACAGGAATGTCGAATTGTTTAAATTGTTTAGCGACTTTGCCTCCAGACTTGTTAAAAAATCGCATGTCTCTTGACCCTTGCCGGATTTTCAGAAACCAAGACAATGAACGAATCCAACTGTATTTTTAGTAATCGAAAAATTCCTTGTGGGTCGGACAATATTTCGGCGTTTCGGAATATTCTCTGCCTGAACCATCTTCGAAATCCTTATGGATTGCAAATTTATTATCATCGAATGGAATCGGAATCGCATGCCAAGGTCGTTGGACCTTTCCTGATTGTGAAGGAAAATTTCTCGTTTCCGAAAAATACTGTCATTTTACCGACGCGCGAGTTCCTGGATAAACATTTCCGACCCGATTTACACGACGTCCAGTTGGACGATCTCACATTTAAACTCAACCCGTGCACCGAGCACTATATCAACCACCTGTATTCTCAAGACCCGACCGACTTGAAACGCAATAACGCCATGGATGTGTTTGATCGGCGTTTCCATTACGAACTGCTACGGAATTTAAGTGTTGGCAACACGAACGAAATTGGTTTAGGCGTGAACAATACCACGAAGATGCAAGAAGAAATGATGGTTCATTTCAAGAGCACGCTTCAGCAACGTCTTTGCGGTTTATACCACTATATTAATAATTCAAATGTAGCGACGCTTTTCGACAAGATAAAGGTATGCGACATGGCGAATGGAGGTCTCTTTGTCGACCCTAAAACGGAATTCTCTCCCTTTTACAATTTCCTGCTGGCGCATTGTTTATTCGATTTTCATAAACTACCCAATTTAGACCTCGTTCCCGAAACCGTCATTTCGAATGTCGCGTACAAGAAAGGGGTTGGGTTTTATACGTTAGAAGATATTTGTCACCCTGAACCGATTGTTGTGATGGGAGAAGAAACAGGATCTTCGTATCTCTATCAATCCAAATGCATCACGTATCCCAAAGAAACGACTTTAAATAAACAATTGACGAGAAAGGATTTGCCCGATAATCTCATTATGAAAAATGCCATGCAGTTTTCTGATACGCGGTTCCTAACTTGCTAAATGCGAAAAGGTTTGGAGAAAAAAATTGATTTGGTTGGGGGTTAAAAAGTCAGTACAGAAAAATTTCTATTATGTAAAAAGGAAAAAAAACAAAATGGCAATATACCTTGACACAGAATCTGTTTTCATCATGTAGAAGCTTGTACACAGACCACAGCATCAAACAATCTGAAATGAAACTCGAATGGCTTAAATAGATAAGTGAGAACACATTCTTGAAAAAAAAATGATGGTCTTGTTGATCGAGTCGGCTGGAAAAAATTTTTAAGATCTAAAAAAAAAAAAAAAAAAAAAAAAAAAAAAAAAAAAAAAACTTTTTGTTAATTTTTATCATGTCTTTAGACATGATAAAAATTAACAACCCCCTTCCCTTTTTGTCTGGGAATGTTGTCTCACACTTTCTAAAAATAGACTATAACTCATCCTTTCTAATGGCAATCATTCCAAGAATGAGTCACGGTTTGTGTTTTTCGAAAGAGTGAGACAACATTCCCAGACAAAAAGGGGAGGGTAGTTAATTTTTATCATGTCTAAAGACATGATAAAAATTAACAAAAAGTGGTTTTTTTTTTTTTTTTTTTTTTTTAACTATTAATCCTGATCATCCAGATCACGACGAGACCTGAGAGCGTACGGTTTATACGCAAATTTACTAAACTTGTTCTTTATAGAACTGGCAGAAACCTCACCTAAATAGACTGGATCCTCATTGCCTTTTACATCCTCAGCCTCCTTCTTAGGCTTCTCTTTCTTGAATGGTTTGCACAGATCTGGATTGATCTTGCTTTTGATGGGAACCTGGTCTGGATCCACCTTTTCAGTTTTGATTTTCTCTTTATCGAAGGTAGTGGAAATGGTTTCGTTAATAATATTTCTCGAAGAAGGTTCTAAAATATTTAACTGAAACACGGGTTTTTCGATCATATTCAGAGCATCTTCTTGAAAGAGAATCATATCTCTACAAATGCCTCCTACTCTACAATACAAAGCGTCCGTTTCGTAAAAGTACCGCGAATTAATTTTAATATTTAAAATACCAATAAACATATCGTTATTCACAAATTCTTGGTCCAGGGTTTCTTGAAACACGTTTAAAAGGGTCGTTCCATCAAACACCATTGATTTTGAGACATCTGAGAATTCAGATCATTTCGTTGACTCATTTGCCGACACGCTTTACAGAGAGAAGGTCTACATTTTTCAATGAAGAACCGACATTGTTCTGAAATCAGCATTTGGGAATGATCGGCGGCCACGGCTTTGGTAATGTCCACCAGAGGAGGACAGAGTTTACATATGAAAGAATGGGCATTCAGATTCCTCTTATAATTAGTAGCGCAGAGAACCCAATACCCCGCTACGAGAATATTATAATGATGATTGAAATCTTTAATATTTTCAATCTGAATATAACCTTTTTCTACGGGATGCTGGAATGGGATCGCTTTAGCTTGAAAATCTTGAAACTGAGGATTGTTGGCTAATATATTTTTCCATTCCCGGCTCACGAGGTTTAACGTTCTCGGGTTATTTTCAACGATTTCGTCAATCCCCGCTTTTAAAATCGGGTGCGCAAGAATACGATCGATTAACTCTGAATATTCCATAGTTCCCCTTTATTATTATTTTATGGACTTCTAAACATCTCGGTCTGTTTCCTCAATTCTTTCGCGTACCGGTCAATGATTTCAATCGTTTGATTCATGCAATAGGTTAAGAATTCATCTTTAATGTAGGCTGTATGCGACCCCTGCCAATCTAACCCTCCTGTCAGAGTTTGTACGTCCCACTTGATGTATTGCAATAAAACATCGGTCCATTCTTTCACAGTCATATTGGATCGAATGCTTCGATCTACGAAATCCAATTTATTCAGCACGGATCTAATATATTCCTCGACGAAAAAACGGTTTTTCCGTACACGACATCAAATCGTAATCGAAAATAGGACACGTATAATTGATAAAACAGGTCGCTGAGCATTTTGAAATCGGACGATACGGAGGGAGAAGGGGTTAGTTCGGTTTTAATGTGTTCCAATTCCTTTTGCAAGTGGGCTTTTTCGTCCAGACATCGATCTAAAGCGTGTTTGGCCTCTTGTAAATCCAATGACAGACCTCTTACATAGTCTTCGTCGACCGTCGATACGTGCTTTCGTTTATATTTCGAAGTATCGGACATTTCTACATCCTGCGGAGCTACGAGAGCTTTAGCCAGTTGGTTTTCTAAAGTTTGGTTTCGAGACCGAGACACTTCCAGTTGGTTTTGTAAATCTTTCACTTCCCGCTGTAATTCCTCCACTTGATCCGTAGGATACGTAATGGCCGGTACAGTAGTGGGTTCTTTCACTTCGGTGATGTGAGGACGTTCCTCCAACTGCCGTCGATATAGGTCTCGTTCCTGCTCGAAATATATAATCACCGAATTCGCCAATTCTTCAATGGGATCCGGTATGTTCGGAAACTGGGCTCGAAGCGTGACAATTTGTTTATAAACGAGATCTTGAAATTGTCGATGCTCGTGAATCACGTTTTGGAGTTGATGGACAACAGCTTGCGGCCAATCTTCTCTTTGATCACAAGGGTCATTCTGAAGGATCGTTTTTAGGAATGTGGTCAATTTCGTTTTGGCGTAGAGAAGGTACTCATTACATTTCGTATAATTACTTTCGACTTGATCGAGTTTCTGTTTCAATTCGAAAAGTTCTTCTTTGGTTTTACGGAGCTCGACTTCACAATCGTTGCGATTCTCGACCTGTCGAGCCCATTCGATCATGCTCGACGCCAAATTATCGAATTGAACGACCGGTATTTCGGGAAAATGACCTTTCAGTTGCGCCAATTGCGTTTCGAGGGTCCTCTCTAGATTTTCTTTGAAATGGAATACTTTTTCGAGTTCCGAGAGAATCTGATCGTAATCCGTGGCCCCAAAATACGCATTCCATTTAGTCCCTATCAGAGTTACCAAATTCGTTTTCAGGACCTCCAGTTTCTTTTCCAAAGCGACGCGTTGCCGTTTTTCATGTTCTAGACTCTGCTGTAATTTTTATGTTCTTGGCTACGATCCCGATGGAGTTGAGCTTGGATTTGTTGTAGGACCTCCTTCGCTTCGTTCTGGTTCTCAATCGATTGTTGAAGATCGTGCAATCGTTGCAAGAGGGTCGTGTCTTCCATCATGCTTTTAGAGGAAGAAGGGAGACTGTGAAGAACGGAATGAGCTAAATTGTCGGGCGTTAGCGATTGATTTAAAGCATTCCCGAGAAGTGTTAATTGGTTCAAAAGCTGGGTTTGCCAATTTTGTAAATACTGGATATACGTTTGAATTTGCTGGAAGAAAAACGTTTTCCAATCTTGGTTCGCACCTAAAGGTTTCCAAAATGAGGGGGGAAGGATCGTCTGTAAAAACGTCATAAACTGCGTTTCGTGGAACCCCTTCATTTGTTTAGCCATTTCGTCTCGAAGAATCGTCTCGATATGAGGATTTTTCTTTTGCAGCGTGTCAAGAACGCGTTGAATACCTTCCTGGAAATGTGTTTCGGACTCGATTTTCCATTTTTGCAGGAGGTCGGTTCGTTCTTTCTGACCCTGCTCCAACTGTTTTTCCAACATCCGTTTTTCGTTTTGACAAAGGGTCAATTGTCCTTTCAGTTCCTGGTTCAATTGCTGGACGTGCTGTTTTTGTTCCGATTGATACGATGTTAAAAACTGGTCGAGGGTTTCTTGTAATTGCTCTAATTTAGATCGCGACGACTCGATCATGAGCTGCTGAGAAGGAGGCGATTCGAGCGGTAAAGTTTCAATGACCGTAGTCGTAGAAGAAGGAGGAAGTTTCAGTTGCTCGATCGTTTCTTGTAAAGCCATTTGCAAAGGGCGGATTAAACTTTCCGTTCGTTGCATCCATTCTTCAAGTCCCGTTTCGTAGCGTTGGTGGAGCATTTGCCATTCGTTCATCAAACGGTTTGGAAACTCGATATTATTATTATTCAATTGTTGTTGTTGTTGTTGTTGTTGTTCTACTATTTGCCTCTGCCATTGTATTTTTTCAGACTCGTGCGTTCGAATTTGTGTCTGTAAGGTTTCGTGATCTCGTTTCAATTGCTCCCACTGAGTTTGTAAGGTTTCGTGATTCCGTTTCAGCTGCTCCAACTCAGTCTGCAGGGTTTCTTTCTCCCATGTAAGGCGTTCCAATTGTCGTTGCAAATCCACGACTGAATGCTCTTTTCCGAATCGAGCGGTATTCACATATTGTTCTTTTTCTGCTAGAAAATAACGCATTTCGTTCCGGTGCTCTTGTTGGGGCGTCTCGATTTGTTTCTCAAAAGCTTTCCGATCTGCCTCCAATTGAGTTTCCAAAGAAGCGATTTTGTTTTCCAGGTCCTGCGATTCCATCGGAACAATCTCTTCCAAATGCGAACCCGAAATGCGAAACAAGAAATCGATGATGCTCGAACTCTTTTTATACAGTTGAGGATAGAGATGGAGTAAAGGTCGACTCAGGAGAAAAGCATCGATCACGTCGTCTCGAAGATTTTGTTTGAGACCATCGACAACATTTAAAGATATAAAAGTGGGGTCGGACTGGTATTGAATAAGACATCGAACCAGTTCTCGTAACATTCTTTTCTTTTTGCTTTTTTTAAATCATTAAAAGGTAGGCTACTTTGTTCAAATCGAGCAACATATATTGATATTTTTCTTCGGAGCGGGACGATAACCAAATCATGACTTCTTTCAAGTAGCGACGATTCTTTCTAAAGTGGGAAACGTATATTTTAAATCCTTCTCGGGTCCATAATTCATTATTTCGGTAAAACGGTAGCCAATAATTACATTGTTCACGATTCACGTCGAGGAACGTTTCATGATGGAATGACGCAATCATGGGCGAAACATACACCACTAAAGACATATTCAAAACGACAAACCAAACACCGGTTAATTTCGTGTCATCAAAAGTAATTTCACAAGTATAAAAGTCCGATGGAATAGAATCCGTATGCAGGTAAGGTGGAAGGGAGCGTTTCCACAATTTATGCAGTTTGGCAGCCAATTGAGCACTCGCAGCTTGTCCCGTTAAATGTATGAAGTGGAGGATGAGCATGGGATGTAAATAGTGATACCAGTTGGACCACGATTCCCAGACGTGCGTATTTCGTTTGAAAAATCGGAGGCGCATGCAATGCTCTAACTGGAAAGGTTCTCTTTTTATGTAGGTCATCGTCAGATCGCTTAAGGCGCGAAAAGCCATATTGCGAGGAAGTACTTTCCAGAACAAGGAAAACGGATTGATGGTCGAACAAACAAATAAGGTATTATTTTCATAGGAGACCTTGATAAAATCTCGAGAGGGAAATAAACTTTGTAAAAACTGATCGGTCGTATCTCTAGAGACGTTAATCCAACGAGGATCCTCTTTTGTTCCATGCACGCAAAAGACTAAAGACCCACGAGGAAACGGATAGTCTTTGTCTAAATTTTCTCCTTGGAAAATGAGTCGATTTTCACTGACCACGAGAATGCAAGGTGCTCGAACGAGACCCGGGCTAAAATGTTTCAAAGTATCGACATGGAAGATGGGTAGTTTGAAACGAACAGCTATAAAATAATATTGTCTATAGACATTTCCATACGCTTCCACATAATCCGAAACATTGTAGTACTTTTCATTATCCATGACAGAGCTTACTTTATCTCGCCTTCTTCCTCGAAAGGAATAAGTCTACAGAGCCAACTTACACGCTTTATATATACATGAGAGATGACGTCATTTAAGGACATAAACAAGGACGTTTATGTCTAGAAAAGTAAAAGCTGGCTGGGAAAAATTTCTCAGATAATCTAAAATGTATATTTAAATAAAAAAAAAAACCTTTTTGTTAATTTTTATTATGTCTTTTAGACATGATAAAAATTAACTGTCCCCTCTTTTTGTCAGGGAAGGATGTCTCACTCTCTAAAAAATATACCTTGATTAACAAAAAGTTTTTTTTTTTTTTTTTTTTTTTTTAATATCTACTTTAGAATTTTTTTCTGAGTTCTGGCTAGAAAGAACTCTGGTTTATCTATTTAAGACGTGCGAAACGAATTTCACTTTAAATCATTCTGTGCCGTGAATTCAACAGTATATAGGAACAGACTTTATGAAGGTAAAAGTGCTCAGTTTATTTATTCTTTAGAGGAGCACGTGGAGATTTTATAGGATATTTACTTACAAAGCATTGCTTGTATTTTTTTAAGAAATATTAATCAAGTTAAAGATATATAATCATGTCGCAGAGCCTCCATTATTTAACAAGGATTAATTCGGTTGGAGATGCGCCCAACGATGCTTACATTTTCTACCAGATGTCGGGAGGAATCTTTTACTGTAACCGAAAAGACTACGCACAATTTTCTCGATTTTATACTCGAACGTCTGCCGAAAATCTTTTTTTAACGATGGATCTTTGCTCGACGACCCATCATTCCCTTATCCTAGATATTGATATTAAAACCGAATGCGATGCATCCCTTCCTTCATCTATGCTCTACGATTATGTAGATTCTGTTATTCTCTCAACCTTAAAATTTTACTTTTTATCCCTTAAGCATTTTACTTTTATTGTGGCTGTTCGTCCAGGAGGTGGTATTCATGTCCATTTTCCGGAAATCTCGATCGCTCATGATGATTATATTCAATTCTGCAGCCAACTTCAACCCCGGTTCTATCACGAAACATCTGAATTTATTTTCCAGTTGGACGTTTTAGCGAATGCGACGCTTGTGAATTCCTCCAAGCCCTATACGAATAAATACGAACCCATGCTGATTATTTATGTAGACGAACAAACCACCTGGCGTTTAGATTTGACCAATCCCAATGCTTTCAGCATGCGATTGTTAGGCATTCAATCAAAATTTAAACGTCGCAAGGATAATACCAATTCCTTTTTTCGTAAACTGCTCCACCTCCAGCCAATGGATATTCAAAAACAACTTTATGAATATATGATGCCTGTGGTGACACTGTACGATCCTTTGTATCGAGTATCGTATCCCACGCTTATTAGCAAAGATGAGGAAGCTGGACCCGACGATGAAAAAGTGGCTACGTTTGTGTATAAACTAAAAACCCCGATGTATATTTACAAAGGGAAGGATTTTGGAACCGAAGGTCATCATTGGTTAAAAACGTTTTACTTTATCAAGTTTAACGGGTTTGTGATTTCAGACTTTGAATCGAATAACCGGGCTCTAAAACGATGGTACCGGGAAAGTCAAAATTCTATCGTCATCGAAAACGATGTATTCCAGACGGTGAATCAAGCTCTCAAGTTAGACAATCCTAGTTTGCATTCCGATCCCAATCCCCTTCGTACGATTATGCAGTACAATCAAGGTTACTATTTTTTACCTGTCTTTTGTGCCTTGTGTCAACATTTACGAATGTCCTCCCATACACTCGCATCCCATTTGCGTACGATATTAGAATCTCACGAACTCATAGATTCTGTAGAAAAAATCAACAGTAAAATTATAGATATCATTTCCCAAGATTTTACTCTCGACACGATCCTCTTTTGTGGTTCGAATCTCAATCCTAAAATTTACAAATTTAAAGATAAACTGGAAGCTATTATCAAAACCATGAAAGGCGTTATTTTATATTCGGTGTCTGGAGATCAGCTCGTGGAACAAATTCATCGAATTCAAGAGCGATATTTTCCGATTCTCGTCATTACCATGCACAATTCCTGTAAGAAACCTCAACGCTATATGTGGAATAATATCCACGAGTACTGGCAAGAAGTGCCCCACCAGATAGAAATTCTAAACCTGATGAATGCCATCTGGTCCTCCATTCAGGCCTATGCTCGGAATCAGTTTGCCGATAAAACTAAAAACATGTGTCCTTTCACAGACATTATGAAACAGGTCAACATTAATTATGTGGTCTCGTCCATTCTGAGTCGAACCAACATTGATCGTAAAATCATTCAAATGGATCGACATAAATGGCATATTCGAACCCACGATGGGGTTCTGAATCTCTTGACGGGTCATGTAGGAGGGATGGTTCCGGAATTTTACCTATCGGATCGACGTCTGGGCATCAATTTTAGTCGACACGAGTTGATGCAATTTCGTCACAATCCGGATTTGATAGCCATCTATCGTTTATTAACCGACCGGAAATTTTTTCTACAATAACTGAAAAGCTGTTTTCTCGACCTCACGGACGATTTACTGGATACGCTGCGGGAAAAAGTGCGCGAGTTTCATGACAAACTAGAAACCAACCCGCTCATTCAAAGCATGCTTCATTTTTATGTGCACATGTGTAAATATACGTGTTTCGAATACGATCTGTTCATGTACCTTTTAGATGTCCTGGCCAGTCTTCTCATTGCGACCAATTACGGTCGCAAATTTTTTATTTTGAAAGGCAATACGCGCAATGGAAAAAGTAAATTCTTTCAAATGATCTCGAAGGTCTTTGGAGGCTATAGTCATGGTATTCGAGCCGTCAATTTACAAACGACGAGTGGTCAAGGACTATCAGCCCAACCCGAACTGGCCTCTTCGTTATTTTGTTGTCGGGCAGTGACTGTTGAAGAAATGTCGGGAAAATTAAACGAAAACCTCGTGAAAGAAATCACGGGTAATTCGACCACCAGTTTTCGGAATTTGTACGAGCAAAATGTAGGAGCGATTCCCTGTGCCAAACTCATGGCTTCTACCAATACGTTCCCAGTGTGTACGGCCACAGAGGCGTTTAATGATCGCGTGGTAGCAATTCCTTTTGACGCCGTGTTTACGAAAAATGCTCCCTCCCTCACCTCAGAACAAGTGATGCAGGATCAATATTTACTCGAAACCAAAGATTCTATCGTCGAAGATTCCTATAAAGGTTTCTTTTTAATGATTTATCTGCATCTGGCCCACAATATTAACATGGAGGACGGCATGATCCGTTACCGTTCCGAACCTGAAATATTAGTAGAATTCAAAAAAGAATTTTTATCTTCGACCGATATTTTTACACAATTCAAACAGTATGCCGATGTACAAATCATTCCCGGTTCTGTTACGACCTTTAACGAACTGAAATCGGCCATTCGACAATTTTTGAAAACGATGCGCGACACCTCCATCCACGAAACGGAACTCATTATGCGTTTCAATGATGAATTTGGACATTTGAAACGGACCGAAATGGATTTCAGTTCCTTTTCAGACGAAAATAATATTTCCTCGTCTTTGGATATAGTAGAACCCCTTCAGTTTGAAAATACCGAATTGAATTCGTCTCTCAAACGAAAGCATGACGACGAAGAGGGAGAACACTCAACCACGAAACATTTAAAAGTGGACGATGAACCCATTGATCTGCCTCAGCATAAAAGACAAGTTATTTATTACGATAATGTTATCATCAAAAATCTGAAAAAAGACACCTTTTACATATAACCTTTTTACATATGCATGAGGTAGGTTCCCAACATTTCATTGTGTAATGACTTGGAAAAAACAAAAGTTGACTGAAGAAAGCCAGATTTTAAGATGTTTCTTCTTCAAAAACACAGAATCATGTGAAGTGAAACTCGCAATGCTGAAATATATAAGTGAGAGTCCATTCTTAAAAAAGGGTGATGTCCGGTCGATCGAGTCGGGTTGGAAAAATTTCTAACAGCTGAGAAAAAATTCTATAAAAAAAAAAAAAAAAACCCTTTTAGTCTGAAAATTGATGTCTTCAATTTTTCGAAAATTGAAGACATCAATTTCGGAAGAAAAAGGGGATTTTTTTTTTTTTTTTTTTTTTTTTTTTTTTTAAATCTTTAGAATTTTTTCTCAGCCAGCTTCGAGTCATTCTTTCTCTTCTCACTGACTATATATAAGAACGTTGTTCTTACAGTCCTGGTATTGACATTAACGTAGCTGCTAGAATAAAAGCCATTGTAGGTATTTCAGCTAAGCACAAACAGAGGCATGGAAACAACTTTTTAAGAATTTCTTCAACGGGTACCGTGGATTGATAAACGCAGTTTCCTGCAGCATCGCATGTGCGTTTATAATGTTCTGAGAGAAGATACTTGTACTGTTCAAAATAATTCCAGGGAATGAGGACTTTTCCACTACATGTTTTAGCAAAGTAGATTTCACCTTGGGCATCTTTCAGGACGTAAGGTTCTTCATTTTTCACTAAATAATATTCGTTCCCTCGGAAATCCACCGGGTATCGTTCTTTTCCGTCCGCGTATTTGGCCAGAACGAATTCGTTTTGAATTTGAATAACGAGGGATTTTTTACGTTGTAGAGGATATTTTTCATTTCCTTTCCGATCTTTGGCATAATATGGAAGGCCGTCTCGGGTTTTAGCGAAAGGATCACCTTTGTCGGGATAGATTTCCCCCTTTTGGGAGTGAATGGCATGCCTTTCATGACCATATTCACTTTTCACAAAGACTGGATCTTTTTTTCGATATTTGTAATATTCGCTACCATATCGATTCGGATAAAATTCCATTATATTGCTTTATCTTTTCAAAAATAAATTTTTCGTCTAATGATTTTATTTTTACTTTTCTTCGTGAGAATGTTTAGCTAATAAATATTGATGATATTTATTGCCGTGCATTAAATAATCCATTGTGATCCAAGTATATTTCGGATTCGCGAGTAGTGCGTAAAAATATAAGAGATAGATGCAAGTGACATGGTAATGAGTAGAATCTTTAGGAAAAAACTGACTGGCCATTTTGCGAATAGGGTTTAAGACTTCTTCATTCGATAAAATAAATTCTTCATCATTCCATTCCAGGGCATTAAACAGGGGCTGTTGATCGATTAAAAGATATAGGTGTCCATATTGCGACATATTATCTAACACGTGACGGATATGAGCAAAGACCTGTGATTGAAAATCTCGAACGAGTCGAGGCGTAATCTCAAAAAATAAATTCAGAAACCGGTACGTCGCTTGATAGTTTTCAAGTTGAGGATTTTGCCCAATCACGAATCGGATGAGTCGATCAATCGGTAATTGAATAGTTTTCAAAACAGAAATATCGTAATACTCTGCCATGCTTGTTTAATCCTTCGAACCGAAGAAAAAGAAAAAAAAATTAAATTAAATTGAAAAAAAATGAATCATTCAACCTTTCTTCCAAGGCGAATCACCGAACGGTTCAATCGACAAATAGGTCCCTCCTTTCGATATATTGTTCTTATTTCCCATACTGCCACGTTTAATTTGGAAAGAGATTTAAAATCGACCTTGGGTCTTCAATCTTGGTCCTTAATACAATTTCTACAAAAGTTTCGTCAACATCGAGTGGGTATAGAATATATAACTCTGTTCACTCGCAAGGATAAGATACGTCTAGGACCTATTGCAGTACAAGTATCAGAGCGGATTTGTTTCCAACAATTAAAGAAAAAATATGGAACTCAATCCATCCACTTAGTTGGAGCCACCTATCTAAAAGGCAAATTGAGAGATTTTCATGTGATAACCGTAGAGGATTTTAGATTCAATGTTCTCCTGAAACAAGATGACCGATAAAAATAAAACATGGAATCCTATATCGTTCTCAATTTCGAAGGTTTCGAATTAAATGGTGATCCTCTCGCCAAAGAAATCAATCTTTCTTATAATGATGACTTTTCCGACTATATTATTAAAGAAGTGGCTTATATCACCCATGATCGTTCCCAAGGCATTATCTACGTGGAACCACCCATACCGTGGTCTGAATTATCCTATTCCGCCAAACAAAGTGTATCGAGTGTTCATTTACCGTTAGCGGATATAACGCATGGCTTTTCATGGAATGAGGGTCATTTGCCGTACGATCAATTAAAACCGTTTCTCGTAGCTCTAACGGCAGGATATAAAAACATTTACTGCCCTCATTATTGGAAAATTAATGTTTTGTACCAGATACTGGCCCGTCCTATTTATTTCAATTTCGTCTCCAAGAACAAGGAGGCGTTTCATACCGCGCCCATACCAATGAACTATGAATATTCATCGTTTTGTCCGAAACATATAGGTCGGACCAAATATTGTGCTTTCCAAGAAGTTTTGTTTTATTTTCATCGCCTTCAAGAGTACAAGAAAGAAACCTTTCCGTTTGTCATTCATAAATCTTTAGAAAAAAATGAAAAAGAAAGAGACTTACCTCCAACATTATCCAACACGTTATAGAATACTTTTTTTTTTCTTCCCCATGAATGAGTCAACTAGGATCTAGGTGGGTCCCTCTTCAACAGCACGTACACATTTGAAGCGAAACTCGAAATGCTTAAATAGATAAGGAAGAGTTCATTCCTAAAAAAATGGTGATGACTTGTGAATCCAGTCGGCTGGAAAAAATTTCTCAGAGCTATTTAAAAAAAAAAAAAAAAAAACTTTTTGTTAATTTTTATCATGTCTTCTAGACATGATAAAAATTAACTATCCCCTTTTGTTTTCAATAATGTCTCACCATGTTTCTAAAAATACACCATGACTCATTTATTTCTTGGAATTTTATTTTTAGAAAGGGTGAGTCATGGTCTAATTTTCGAAAGGGTGAGACATCATTCCTAGACAAAAAGAGTAGATAGTTAATTTTTATCATGTCTAGAAGACATGATAAAAATTAACAAAAAGTTTTTTTTTTTTTTTTTTTTTTTTTTTTTTTTTTTTTTTTTTTTTCAGCTTTGAAAAATTTTTTCCAACCGACTGGATTGAAAAGACATACCAATCTTTTTAAGAATGGATTGTTTCAGATATTTTTCTTTCTCTCACGACTTTAGTTTTTAAACAGTATATTAATGCAGATTAGGAACGCAAGTATGGCGAAGATACCTATCATAGAAAGAATGATTTTAGTCCAGTTGGTGGTGGATTGATGATTATTTTCATCAGACTGTATCGGGTTGGCATATATTTTCTTCTTTCTTTTCTTCTTTTTCTCTTCCTATTCCACTGGATCTTCTTGTCCTGGAAGACCGCTTTCCACTTTCTCGACCACTTTACCCTCCGAGTTATTATATATAACTTTATAGGGTTGGAACCCGTGTCGAGAAGCGCGTTTAGATCTCAAATTGGTCAAATAATCCATCGGTTTCGAATGCGATCGGTACAAGTAGCCTATCAAATTTTCGGGTTCAATTCTAGGGTCTCGTATAAACGCAGGCATCCAGGGCTTGTCATTTAAATTGGGAACAATGATGATTTGATCACACGTGATGGGGTATCCACTCGCAAAGATTTGTTCCTCACTCACTTTCTTGAACTGGACAATGTACTCGTTATTGTATCGATCGACCGGGTAGTAATATTCACCCAATTTATTTTGAGCGTACCGATTTCCTAAAGGTTTTTGGGTAATGCGCTTATCGGCATGAATAATTTCCGGATAGATTTCATTATTGTCTGCATCTTTGGCGTATCGTTTCACGGCCGGATCTTTCATCAATTGATCGTACGATCCTTTGTCCGTCACTAAATATCGTTCGTTGCCGTGTTGATCGACCGGGTAAATAATGACCCCGTTCTTATCATGAGCATAAAAGAATTCTTTCAGCCTCGTCATGGCGAATTGACCGCTGTCCGGGTAAATTTCGCCTCCATCCGCTTTCCGCGCATACACTTGGTTCTGCTCGGTATCTCTTCCAAAGATGACTTGCTGAGTGAAAGGATGAAGGATTTGATAAAATTCATCGCCTGTAGCATTTTTAGGATAGATGGGTTTACCCTGAGAATTGATAGGATAGAACGGAATACCGTTTTTATCGAGGGCGTAAGACATGTATTCGGGCTTGTGTTCCGTATCGTCGGCGAACAAGGGATATTTTTCATTTCCTGTCTCATCTTTAGCATAATAATACCGCCCGTCGGCATCTCGAGCAATCATGTCGTTCCCAAACAAATCTTTGGGATACATCTCGGCCCCGGAATGCTCTTTGGCATAAATTTCTCGACCCTGGTACTTTAGAAAGACGGGCAAGTTATTGATTTTTCCATAATACTCCTCAAATTTTTTTCTCCACCGATATACACGGGTTTTTTAGCATAATGGGGAACTTTATATTTGTCTAGGGCATACAGTAGACTGGGATCGTCAGTGGTAATATATGTTTCAAATTCCCTTCGATCCTTTCTATATCGCTGATTTCCAATTCTCTTCTGATTAAATTCTCGGATAATATTCGTCCAAGTTTTCATATTTCGCATAAATGCCTCCTCCTAAAGCATCTAAGGCCGGTTCGTCCCTATTTCCAGTTCGAATATACGTTTCGAGACCGTTGAGTTGCTTGGGATAGTATTCGTCCCCACTCGCTCTCTTAGCGTAATAAGGGGTTCCATCGATGTTCCTAGCCGGCATTTCATTGTGCAAACGATCTCGAGCGTAAATTTCATCGTTGAATTCGTTTACGGGATAATATTCGCCTAGCGTATTGTTTCGGAAATACATTTCGTCCTGATCCGGAGAGAGTTCAAACAGCGGTCGTTTTGTGACGAGATTAAACGGGTATTGGAATTTATTGTTCTCTAAGGGAATATAGATCCGTTGACCGTTGGAATCGAGAGGGGCATATTCGATAGGGAATTGATTGACATCGAGTTTTCGAGCATAGTAAGGCTTTTGATGCTCGTCTTTGGCAAAATAGGGTCGATTGTGCTCGTCTAAAGCATAGATTTGTTCTTTGGTCTGAGGATTTTCCGGATACCATTCTTTTCCTCCGTAGAACAGATACACCATTTTTCCGTTTTCTATGGGAAACATGGGTTCCCCATCACTATCAAATCCATACACGGGACGGTTTTGGGCGTCGACGGGTAAAATAGAACGGTTCAGATGATCGACGGCATACACAGGGGTTATTTTACCGGTGATGGGAGAGATTTGTTTTGCAAACACAATATTTCCATCGGGATCCAGCATATAAAATTCATCTCCTTGTCGATTTTTAGCATAAATCTCATTTCCGTCAGCCAATTTGGCATAGCGCTTATCTGATTTCATTCGATCGGGGTAGTATTCTTCGTAATTCAGGAGATCTCACCTATGCCGACGAATTATTTCCTCATCCACGTCCATGGGAATATTGCCTACATTATCATTATTAGGAGGATTGTCATGGATTGGAGGAGGATGGTTAGATGGATTGCTTGGAGGGTGATTGTTAAGGGGGTTGTCAACGACTGGGTCTCCTACATGATTAGGAGGAGCTGCTTCCATTCGAAGCAATTTTCGTTCCGCTTTATCAGATTTGGATTTATCCCTTCGAACCATTTTTTTTTAATTAATATGAGTTACTTTATTATTATCTCTTCTCTTCTGACTCAGAACAAAGAAAACAAAAATATGGTATCGATCCTCTTATGGATTTTATTATTTCTCTTTATCCACCATCCCGTTTATAATACTTACCAGAATATTACGTATCGGACCCTTTATTACGAGACATTAGGTCAAGAATAGAGAAGAAGAAGAAAAAAAAAAAAAAAAAAAAATGGATTCCTTAACATTAGGAACGCTTTTAGTCGCTGGAGCGTATACGTCCTTCGTGATCCTGTTTTGTCTCATTTTAACACAAAGCTGGTTCTTTCTGCTTTTCCTCCTCATCAACGGACTCATTTTTCTCTTTCTGGCTTTTGGATACATTCGCAAGCTGACGATTTTTACAACTTTCGGCGAATTGCTCGGCAGTTTGGTGCAAAACAAAGACGTGGGAGATTGGTATTGCCGTTTTCGTCAATGGTGGTTTAAGTAAAGAGAATGGATGCTCAAACCTTTAAACGTTTAAAACGAACTTATTTAGAAGATGAACCGATCGTTTCGAACGAACTCCAAGAAAGCCAGGCTCGTGTTTCACCGTTCGTGGCTCATAAAATTCATGAACTTTTACACTTCAAAACCCCTTCTTCTCCACCTCCTCCTCCGGGTATCGACGTCACCCACTTTACGACCGCTTTCCGAGAAGAAGAGCCCCAACAACGATTAGATGAAGTCGTCGTCACCTATTTATTATTCATGGCCAATTTAATGAACCAAGATAAATGGGGACGGACGTTTCTACGACCTGGCGAATACAGTTGGATTCAACTCTTTAAATTGACTACGTACTGCGTCTTAACGCTACTGTATCGTATTCGATGGAAGAGCGAATACTTTTTCTTTTTAGACGAAGCGGTGATTGAATTACTCCAGGGGAAAAGTCAGGCGATTCGAGACTTGATGACCCGGATCGGCATTTCCGTATCCCCACAACCTTTTTCAGCCGAAGATTATTTTCATCACATCAATTACCACAACACGTTGGTCTTCGGTCCTTATTACTGGCGGCTTTTACATTGGATGGCCGAAGCGTTTTCAGTTCAGGACGAGCAGGACGCGGATATTCGTCTCGCGAAAACTCTTTGGAGAGACTTTGTGACAGAATCTTTATATCGAACTCTCCGATGCGGGATTTGTGTGTATCATTACTTATCCAAACTCAAAACGTATAAAGAACGGTTTTTAGGCGAACACTTTGCCCACGTCTGGTTTCAATTTCATAATGAAGTGAATGCCAGTCTTCAAAAGCCACCTTATCCTGAATCGGAATTCCAGAAAGATCAAGAATATATGCGAGCTGCGTTAAAAAAATAAAGAATAAGAAGCATGGGATCTTTTCTGACTCGTCTCGGGAATCAAGTATGCGGAACAACCAGCATGGGTTCCATTCAAGATCTTTTCAAGAAATGTCAAGACGCACCCGTGACCGTTGTATTAGGTAATTTAGGAAGGCATCCTTCCCTCTTATCCTATCATTTGGAAACCCTTTTTGTTCGACATCATAAAACGGTTCATATTCTTCTCGACGATTCCAACGATTGGTTCGTCAGCGGGTTAGATCCGTCTTACGAATGCGACGGTACGCATTGCGATCTTCTCATCTGGATCGAACCGAATTTTGGAGACTCGGTGGTCAAACCAGCCTATGCCGATCGTCTCATTGTTTTCACGAGCCATCTTCATCTCAATTTATCTAATTGTCAGTTACTGAATTATCATTTAGGCGATCCCTACGACCTTCCTTCCAGTACCATGAAACCGTGGATCGAAGATGAGGCTGAAATATATCCACACAATGAAGTGCTGTACCCAAGGAAATATCAAACTGGGAGATGGTGGAAGCAAGTCGAGAATGAAATGGATGTTGTCTTTCATTTGAAACTGTGTCGGACAGCTCAAGAATGCTATCTCAGCATGTTAAACGCTCTCGAGATTGTTGGAAAGTATCGTCCCAAAACCTGGCGATTCCTTCTTTCCGAATATATGAAAAAGTCATTGGCTTTAAATCTTCGGATGGGATTAAAGAAATGGGATGAATATCAGTCGCAATCCATTCCATCGGTTCGAGTCCAATCCCTACATCCGTCATCGGCTAATTTACTCAAACCCATCTATGGTCTCGATTCCTTTTTCCAGTCTCAATTAGTTTCCTCACTCTGGTTTTCTTCCTCAGGTTCGATTGATTCTGTTTCCTCCTCCTCTTCCTCCTCAGAAGTTTCCCAAGGTCCCAATAATTCATACATGAGTAAATCATCTAAATCAGCCTCATCGTCTGAAAACCTGATGCGGTTTTCATAATCGTAAATTACATCATATAAAAAAGAACGTCGCAAAGGGAGAAACATAGAAATTAATTTCTGCAGACCATCTTCAAACGGTTCTCGGCAGACAGGACACGTCAATGCTTTTTCTCTCCAAATGTCAATACATTTCGTGTGGAACTGATGTTGACACATTAAAGTAGAAATGGTTTCTACATCTTCGGCAATGAGTTCGTCTAAGCAAATTGGACAACATTCGGCCATTTTGTTTCTACTGTTTCTTCTTCTTATTATAAATATTTTTTTTGATTAAAAAACATAATAAAAAATTATAAATAAGTAAGAGTTCTTCATTATACCAAAAATAAAAGAAGCATCATGTCTCCCTCAAAAACTAGTAAATTAGTCTACTCTATTTATGAAAATCAATATGAAACTTGGTGTTTACAAATGCATAAAGATCTAAATCATACCGAAACACTTCAAGAATATCACCACTATCTTATCGATCAAAAACAACGTTCCGCGAAATATATTTCAAATGCTTTAAATGCTATTCGACGAAAATGGTTCTTACCTTCTGCAGATGAGGTGGTGGTCAAGAAACGTCGTCGTCGAAAACACCAACTTTTTACAGCAGAGCAGATGAATCAAATCCGTAATCACTGTCTCTCCAATTATGAAACAGATGAACTGTCGCTGATAGTCTTATTACTTTTAGAAACGGAATTGAGGATGATTCACATCTTGGGCTATCTAAACGATGATCCAGAGAAACGAAAAGCGTTTGCGTCTAAATCTTTAGAAGTCTATAAGGATCCAAATCAGATAAAGTTATTCCAGTTTCTTTTCAATGCTCCTCCATCCAAACTATTTGGAAAAAATCATTACCAGTATTTATTTAATCTAAAGCGACGATTGAAGAAACAGTATAACATCAAAGGGGCTTCCTTCGAAATGCTGAAGCGGTCTCGATATCTCGTGAAAGCAAAGGCGAATACGAATGAATCAGAACCCAGTGAGTGAAACTTATATATCGACTTATATATCGTTATCAACATCTCCAAAAAAAGAAAGTAAAACCGACCGACTGGTGGAAAATATTTCTCAAAAAAATCTAATGTGGTATTTAAAAAAAAAAAAAAAAAAAAAAAACACTTTTTGTTAATTTTTATCATGTCTTAGACATGATAAAAATTAACTCTACCCTCCTTTTTGTTTGGAATGATGTCAACATGTTGTCTAGACATGTTTCTAAGTATAAATTTCCAAGAAAAGCATGATTCATTCTTAGAAATCTATTTTTAGAAAAGGTGACATCATTCAAAATAAAAAAGAAGGTACAGTTAATTTTTATCATGTCTAAAAAACATGATAAAAATTAAAAAAAAGTTTTTTTTTTTTTTTTTTTTTTTTTTACTATCAAATTTTTTTGAGAAATATTTTTCAACAGTCGGTCGGTTTTACTTTTCCATTTGGAAATAGATCTGTTGATATAACAATGTATAGGAGATGGATCTGTTGATAACAAAATATTATACACCAGTCGTGAGTCTTACTTTTCCATTTTTGCGCACTGTATTTATTTTTATTTTAAGAATCATCTAATTCCTTCTACTTCGTCTTTGTCGTCTCATTTCTCTCCAAAATGCATTCGGTCGACCAAAATAAGGGTTGACTTCCCGTTCTTCATCATCTGAGGTAGGTGAACTTTGTCTAGGTGTATCCATATAAGCATAATCTCCCACTAAATCTTCTCTTCTCTATCTTCTGGGTCTCGTCTGACTGGTACTAGGGCCTGAAAAAATGAGACCATGGCCTCCCAGATCGACTAATTCTTCTTCGGTTCTTCGTCTTCGTCGTTGCCTTGGCGGTTCTTCCACCTCTGGTTCTTCCTCCTCTTCCTCTTCATCCGAATCTATTCTTAAATGTTCCATTTGCAATGTTCCGCTGGTAAAAAAGAGCATATCATCCTGGCTGATACGAGTCCGACAGGTCGGGCATTTCTTTTTACCATACTCTCGAATCCATTTCTTTATACATTTAATATGAAAGGAATGCTCACAATCGAGATTGTAGACTTTATGGCGTTTCGTTTCTTTGAAGGCCTTCAGGCAAATTCCACAGATTTCTTCCTCTGCGTCTGCCATTTTTCCCAATGATTTACTTGATTATGACATATCCATCTCTTCGCCATCTTCGTTTCTTCTTCCTCCTCCTCCTTGACATATTTCTTGACGAGAGGGAACTTGAGATTCCTTCGTCGCTACATTGAGTAACATTCTCAATTCTTTTTCCATATACCGTCGGAACATAAGAACAGTTTCACCATTTCCATCGTCCAGAAAATTTCTTCGTCGGATTTTTCAAATTCGCGTATTTTCAAGGCCACTTTCTGTACAAGACGGTAAAATTTCTTACCCGTCGCGATCGAACCTTTCACTAATCCTTTACCTTTGAGCTTGGAAATAATAAACCCGGTCCCGAAAAGATATCCGAGGTACTCATCAATTTGGGTGGCTTTTTTCGTCGTCTCTTCGTCTTCTTTCGGAACAAACAGGACGTAGGGGAAATTTTGTTTGAACGCAAACTGCTTTATTCGATCATCCGCTTTTCCTAGGAACACTTTCGCTAAAAAGGTTTCGATTCGACTCATTTTTTCAATAAATTCTAGTGATAAGGCATCGCACGTGCCGCCTTGTTGAATCTCTCGAAGGAGGTAGTAGAATTCTGTATTCCGATGGTACGTAATTTGAGAAGTGACCAGTTTTCGCAATTGCTGGGTCAAGAACGATTCTTTGAAGAAGAAGGGGCGACGACAAATGCGAACTCCAAACTCAAACACGAAATTCGCCACCACGTTGAGTTCGTTCCGGCATAAATTGCAATAAATCATGACGTGCACAAGATCAAATAGGGTCGTGTAAGGAGAATAACGAGCCCGAATTTGATTCGAGGCTTTCATTTCCAAACATAATTGATAAGCGGGATCCTTTTCAACATCCTTGGAAGTAGGAGGTAGAAGGAACGAAGCATCGTCGCCGTCACATATTTTTACATAGGGAGCTAGGACTTTGTGATAATAACTTAAGAAATTAAAAGGTTGGTCCTCGTCTTGATGGACATTTTCCATGAGCGATTTCATGTTGGTGAAAAGAGCGTGCAGAGCCGCTTTATCGACTTGGGAGTGATTCTCTTCATTGGCGATTTTTTCAATATGCTGGGCGTATTCGTCCATGTATTCGATCATGAACCGTTCGAGTGATTCATACGATTCAAAAGGTTCGGCCTGGGATCGAAAAGGGGCATTCATGCATTGTAATAATCGAATCCCGTTTAATAAAATACGTAACGTGACGGAAACATTACG
This sequence comes from Stegodyphus dumicola, assembly GCF_044657685.1. Classification (NCBI taxonomy): domain Eukaryota; kingdom Metazoa; phylum Arthropoda; class Arachnida; order Araneae; family Eresidae; genus Stegodyphus; species Stegodyphus dumicola. The sequence goes on from NC_140774.1 coordinate 1,669,565, forward strand.
GATTGGTAAAATACCAGGAATCCCTATGAGAGGAAATGTGCAGGGTACGTTCAAATCTCCCGTCCAATTCGCATATTCTCGAGCTAGACGAGCGGATAAGAACGGATCACTGTCATCAGGAAAGGACGCTCGTAAAATAAAAGCATACGCATCTTGAATTTGATCACATTCCGTGCACTGCAATTGACCATTGACACCTGCTACAATTTTATCGGGACCGTGACACGTTGAAATGAAATCAAGGAACATGGTAACCAAGATCCTACTTGTATTATTCTTATTCTTATCATGCCGTATACACCTATTGAAATAAGACGGGAAATTCGTCGTTCGTATTATGAACGAGGGCAAACGGTTCGTCAAATTGCTCGACACTTGAATGTCGCTCCTTCCACAGTTCAATATTGGATCTCCCGCTCCTCGGAAAATGAGGAGAACTATCAAACCAAACACAAATCCGGCCGACCTCGAGCCACGACCCAAGAAATGGATCAACGTATTTTTGAAATGTCGACGGGTGATCCCTTTTTACCCGCGACGGATATTGGTCGTCGATTACAAGTGCCTTGCACCGCTCAAACGGTTCGTCGACGATTAAAAGAAAAAGGATTAGTGTCGCGCATCCCCGTCCGAAAAGATTATTTGCGGGAGATTCATCGTCAACGACGCTACGACTTTGCTTCTCAACGTGCGGAATGGACGGTTGACGATTGGTCCCGGATTATATTTTCCGATGAGAAAGTATTCAGTTCGATCGGGTACGGTCCTATTCGCGTATGGCGGCCTCGACAGGTCCTGCGTTATCAAGACGAACGTTATTTTTCTTCTGCGTTAGAAGGCCGTCAACGTTCCGGTCGTTTTAATCTCAGTGTCTGGATGTGCATGAGCGGAAAATTTCCCAACCAAATCCGTCGAATCGGGATTCAGCATTTAAATGCCGACTATTACCTCTCTAATATTTTAGAGCCGGTGCTTCTCGATCATAGTCAACCTCCCGATGTTTCTTTAAACCCTTTGATCACCGAACACCGTCTCTTGTTCATGCACGATCTCTCTCCGATCCATACGAGTTTACGCGTCACACAATGGATTCGAGAACATGAAATTCCTATGGTTGAAAACTGGCCTCCTAAAGGAGCTGATTTGAATCCCGTCGAAAATGTTTGGGCGGAATTAGAACGTCGATTAGCGAATCGGGTAGCTCGAAACCGATTGGAATTATGGGACTTGGTCCGCGATGCTTTTTATAGTTTGGAAGAAACTTATTTTGAAACATTAATCGCGTCCATGCCTCGACGAATTGCATCTGTCATAGAACACAGAGGAGGTTGGACAAAATACTAATCATCATCCATAAAAAAGACACTTCATTTGGTTCTTCAATGAATATATTTATTGACAGCATATTTCACTATTTGTTGCAGGGCAATCATAGCCATAAATCGATGACAATATTTCGTTCCACAATACTCACATTGCTGTGGACGACGAGAAGGTTTATAGCTTACTGTCCATACAGATTCAACACGGAGCAATTGATAAATTTTTTTTCGACAATGTACATTCGCGACATACAGTCTTTGAATATGAAGTTTTCGCAGATCCTCATTCAATTGCTGAATCCATTTGGTATGCGGTCGATACGTTTTCATGTCTCTAGAGGCAAACCGGACACTGTTTGTCAGAGTGTATCCATCAGACGTGATGGCCAGCACACCTATGACACTCGGATGAATTTCAGTTCGATATTTCTTTTTTTTAGTAGAAGAAGTAGAATGAGATGAGGAGGGAAGATCTTCTTCGATTGTAGAACGCATGCGTGGTGGAGAGGATTGGTCCATTATTTCTGAATAATGAGAGGGAGAAGACGAAATGGGCGATAACGGCGGATTAAAATTCAGAGAAGGAGTATCACGAATTGGATTAGGTTTCTTCTTTTTGATCCTACGGCGGACAGGTGGAGGAGAAGGAGTTGGCGATATATCAGACCACGACGTGATATACTCATTCTCCGAAGAAACACATTCATATAAAGGCGAAGAAGGTTGCAAGTCCAAACAGGGTTCATCATCGTCTTCACACGTCATGATTAAGTCTCCCGTAGCCATCTGTTTTCGACCTATCTGCTCAAGAAAATGAGCCGCGATTCCTTCTGCAATCGTTTATATAGAGAAAGAGTGAGAGGGGGGGAATGAAAGTAGGTAGGAGTAAAAAAGATAAGTCGTTGGGAAAAATATTTCTCTCAGAAAAATTTTCAACCTTTAAAAAAAAAAAAAAAAAAAAAAAAAAAAAAAAAAAAAAAAAAAAACTTCTTGTTAATTTTTATCATGTCTAAAGACATGATAAAAATTAACAAAAAGTTTTTTTTCTTTTAACAAAAGTTTTAACAAAAGTTTTTATCATGTCTAAAGACATGATAAAAATTAACTATACCCTCTTTTTCAAATGATGTTAACCTGTTGTCTCGATATGCTTCTAAAAATAGAACTTGACTCATTTCTTTCTTGGAAATTTATTTTTAGAAACATATTCGAAAGGATGAGACATCATTCTCAGACAAAAAGAAGAGACAGTTAATTTTTATCATGTCTTAAGACATGATAAAAATTAACCAAAAGTTTTTTTTTTTTTTTTCAAGGTTTAGAAATTTTTTTCTTGGCTTTCAGAAATTTTTCCCAGCGAACTTGATGGACAAAACTATCCAATTTTTTAAGAACGGACTATCGCTCATCTATTTAAGCATTCCGAGTTTCGCTTTAGTTCAATCCGTGTTTCCTTTTAGAATGAGTGTGTGCTCTCCAACATGGTTCTACCCTCTCTTCTCAAGAACCCCGTCCAGTGAAGAATTTAAGGATATCTCCTACCTATCTATCAAAGAAGCTACGCGTAAATTTAATAGAGTTGAATTCAATATGAGTTTTTCTAACAGTTTTCATCAATGGATATTCACAAAATTAATAATAAACGCGGAACCACCCGTTTTTTATGAACACAGATTAACGAAAAGAAATGCTTTACATTTCGCTATTTTGTTCTCAATGGATGATATCGTTCGGCAACTGATTCTTCTTGAATGCGACATGAACAAACATGATATTTTTGGTTTTACCCCTTTACACTATGCCTGTCAATTACGATGCAAACTCATCGTGGATATGTTGTTGCTTGCTGGTGCAAATGTCCGGTGTTGCGATCCCAAAACAGTTTTAGAACACTGGCGAAAAAATGGAAAATTGGAAGAGGAAAATATGCGGTTACTCAATTATGCTGTTGAACCACGTATTCTTAGCCTGGAAAATTTATGTTACATAACTATTAGAAAACATATGAGGTATGTCAAAAGGAATGCTCATCATCTCGGATTACCTGACTTAATGGTAAGACGTCTCACCCTCGAAGAATGGTAATAATATTCTTTAAAATAAGATCCCTTAACCACCCCGCATTTCCCACTTGAAGAACCTATCCTATCTATTCTTTTTTTTTAATGTCTCGGGATGTCATCCGACGCATTCCCTCCGTCAAAAAAAAACGAGTTCCTCCCACCTACCCCAAAAAGAAGAAGAAGAGGAAATTTCCCATGAGTCTTTTCAAGAACCCTCCTCCCCCTCTCTCTTCCTATATATAAAAGAAGCCGAGAGAAAAGTTGTCTTTTCTTTTTTTCCATCTCGTCCTCAAGAGAGAGAAAACCAAACGCCATGGAGTGGTTACGGCGAGAGTCTTTTTCCCTCGCGATTCGTTTCCGGTTCGCCAAGACAATTCCCCTCACGTTTTACTTGGGGTCGGGCACGCTCTATTTTCGAGGATCGGAACTCGTGACTTGCCTTTCCCAGCAAGGGACTTGGATGAGTCCGAAAGGTCAACGGACTATTCAGCAATGGATCTCTCGAGCCCCTTTTCGCCCTTACCGATCCTTAACGACGGAATTCTGGATCGATACGTCGGACCGCCCCAGCCGGATTCTCCGCTATACCCCTTTTATCACCTTCGATTCCCTGGAAAGACTGCTCAACGATTTGGGTCCAGACGCTCTCCTCTTTTCGGCCTGGCTTCAGAGTGTGATGAGAGAACCTCTTCAAATTCAAGAAGATTCTCAGACCGGGGAAACTTATTTTAGTCCCGTGGAGAACAAGGTGATGGACTTTCAGTTTCAAAATTTATCGGAACTGTTTCAATGTGCTTTATGTTTTTATTCTTCTTAAAGAGTGGGGGGAAACTAAAAATTGTAGAATAGTCATAAAAAATAATTTTGTTTTTCTTTAAAAAGAATATTGAGATAGTCCAATCTTGGGGAGGAGGTGGAAAATTCAAAACTATTATCTAAAACAGATGTGGCGGTCAGTCCATTTCGATCCACGGATGAGGATATGTGTGAGATTCTCTGATCCATAGAGGGTTTCAGGGAAAAAAAACTGCGAAAGTTTCCCCCCTATCTCCAAAAAATGGGTATCCTGGTTGAATGCACAGTACAGACTGATGGGAAGCCGAAACTCGAGTTCCTTAAATAGAAAAAAATAAGAGCTCCTTCTAGAAACAATTTTAGATGTCTTGTTTGGATGAGTGAGTCGACTGGGAAAAATTTATCAGCGCTGTGGAAAAAAATTTTGAGTAAAAAAAAAAAAAAAAAAAAAAAAAAAAAAAAAAAAAAAATTTGGTTAATTTTTTTCATGTCTTATAGACATGATAAAAATTAACTCTCTCTTCTTTTTTTCTGGGAATGATGTCTCACCGTTTCGAAAAATAGAACATATCCCATTCTTGAAATTCTATTATTTTAGAAAGGATGATGAGTGATGGTCTATTTTTCGAAACGGTGAGACATCATTCCCAGACAAAAAGAAGAGAGAGTTAATTTTTATCATGTCTATAAGACATGATAAAAATTAACAAAAGGTTTTTTTTTTTTCAATTCAGGAAATTTTTCTCTGAGCTTTGCCAATTTTTTCCCCAGCCAGCTCCATCCATAAAACAACACCTCTCAAAATGTTTTCTCACTTATCTATTTAAACCACTCGAATTTTGCTTCCAATGAGTCCACGCATCTTGGCCTTTCTACCACTCTGCTCTGAGAAAGATAAGATAGATTGTTTTGGGTGGACCGTCCTGTTGACGCTTCCGATTTATATAGAGAGCTATATATAGATAGGGTCCCTCCTAACTCCCTCTATTATGACTATTAGTCTTTTTCTTTTTTTTCCAAGAAATATACAAAGAATGATCCACTGTTTTTTTTCCGTTAATGAAAAAAAAATGCTTCTACCTTCCGACTTCTTTTTAGTACCTCTTTAGGTGTCTCCTCCTTCTGGATCTTTTCCTTCTCCTCTCTTCCTCGCGAGCAGGGAATTGAAAATGCTGTTCAGGATGCAATGCTCGTAAAGGCTCCATTTTCTTCCTGGAGAGGGCGTCTACGGCAAACACCGTCTTGTCATGAAATTGGAGTTGGTAGTAAAGAGGTCCGTGAATAATGTACACGGAGCGAGCTCGCAGTCGATAGGGAATCATACGATACCCGTCGGCTTCTGATTCCATTTCCCATCCATAAAGACGGATAGAAGCTTCTCCGGTTTGAAGAATATGAACCCACTCGGGTGAAACGTAAAACAGTTTTAAAAAGGTTCCAGAATCGACGGCGATCACATTTTCCCATCGCAGATAAGCGTGTAACCGAAAGGTTCCTACCTCCATCATCGATTGGAAAGCAAAATGCTTGAAAGCTTCGATGGACGAAAAATAATGCAGGATTTTTCCATCGTAACAGGATAAATAGCACATGGTTTCTTGGACGATTTGTTCCATACGCTCCGGGTCCCGAAACCATTCCTCGAAACGGGAGAGAGGTTCCCATTGATGAGCTCGTTCGAGATGACAGACGGGCGTGATTTCCACCAGGGTAGGTAGAACTGCAACAGCATCGGTCGACATTTTAGTTTTGCTCGGTTGGGAAGGAAGAACGAGAATGAACCCTGTAGGCAGAGAAACTCGGATCTATATAAATACTAGAGGAAAAAAGGCGGGGGGAAGGGAAGTTCTTCCTTCCTCCCAAAGAATAAGAAAAGTGGGTGGAAAGAAAAAAATCATTTCACTCTCAGGAAAAAAAAAAGAATTTTTTTCTTGTCAACATGTTGTCTAGACATGTTTCTAAAAATAGATTTCCAACAAAGGTTCATTCTTTTCTTAGAAATCTATTTTTAGAAAAAACTGACATATCCTTCACAACAAATTTCTTTTTTTCCCTCCCTCCAGCCAACTGGATGGGCAAGCGTTTCGGGTCAGATCATTCCGTGCTGACATTATTTTTTTTTAATACAATGGAATTAGTATAGGAATGTACTAGAAACTGAACCCAGGTTGAAAAGAAAATATCAAAATCAATACTCACTTCTTGACGATTTCTTTTTCCAAAAACCTGTCGAAGAATTCTTGATTCTTGATGGGTTATCCACTCTCTAGACCTGTTTGAAAAAAATCCAATCTAAGGTGAGCGCGCATTTACCTGACGCGAAACTCGGAATATCTGCATAAATAACAAAACGTCCATTCTTAAAAACTCATCGTCTAGTCCATTGAGTTGGTTGGGGGGGAGAAAAAAATCTCAGAGCTCTGGAAAAAATTTCTGAGTAATGAAAAAAAAAAAAAAAAACTTTTTGTTAATTTTTATCATGTCTTATAGACATGATAAAAATTAACTGTCCCCTCTTTTTGTCAAGGAAGGATGTCTCACCGTTTCGAAAACGAAACCAAAACTCATCCTTCTCATGGCAATTATTCCAAGAATGAGTCACGGTTTGTTTTTCGAAACGGTGAGACATCCTTCCCAGACAAAAAGAAGAGAGAGTTAATTTTTATCATGTCTAGAAGACATGATAAAAATTAACAAAAACTTTTTTTTTTTTTCATCACTCAGAAATTTTTTCCAAAGCTCTGAGAATTTTTTTCCCAGCCGACTCGATGATCCAAACAAGACAGATCCAAATTGTTTCTAGAAGGAACTCTCCCTTCTCTATTTAAACCACTCGTGTTTCCAACTTCAGTTCAGTCTGTGCTGTGAATTCGACCTGGATACACACTTCTCCCTCCTGGAAAGAATTTCTGTGAAGGTATTCGAACATTTTTCTCAGCTCTTAGAAAATTTTACCAGCTGACTTGATCGACGACAGACATCTCGAACATTCTGTTATCTGCGGAAGTCGTTTCATTTTCGTGCAGTCTATGCTGTGGACTCACCTGAATATCCATTGTTCCCTCCCCCTTCTGGAAAGGGTCGTAGCTTTTTTTAGATCCTCGTCGCTCTTTTTACGTTTCGTTGGATATCTAGGACGAACTTTTTTACCTTATTCCTTTCAAACTCTAATATTGCGGTTGGAGAGCCGTCATGGAAAATCAGCCATGATCCTGACGAATCTAAACCGACTCCTTGAAAGCAGAGCTATGTCATGTTTTTTTTATGACAGATTTCCAAGCTCCGAGTGATGAGAAATTTAGAAATTTTGCAGTGTTAACGGAAAGGAGGAGACAGAAACCTGGAGAATGGAAATGAAGCTGAGAAAAAATGCTAAGAGCTCAGGAAAAAAAGAGGCTCTTTCCAGGAGGGAGGAGAAGCGCGTATCTAGGTTGAGTGCACAGCACACACGGATCTGAAGTTGGAAACGCGAGGGGTTTAAATAGAGAAGCGAGAGTTTCTTCTAGAAACAATTTTGGATGTCTTGTTGTTTCGATCATCGAGTCGACTGGGAAAAAAAATTCTCAGAGCTCTGGAAAAAATTTTCTGAGTGAAAAAAAAAAAAACACTTTTGGTTAATTTTTATCATGTCTTCTAGACATGATAAAAATTAACTGTCCCTCCTTTTTGTCAAGGAAGGTTGTCTCACCGTTTCTAAAAATAGATCATGACTCATTCTTGGAATAATTGCCTTGAGAAAGGGTGAGTGATGGTCTATTTTTAGAACGGGTGAGACATCCTTCTCAGACAAAGAGAAGAGAGAGTTAATTTTTATCATGTCTTAAGACATGATAAAAATTAACCAAAAGTTTTTTTTTTTTTTTAATCTCATCTAGAGAATTTTTTCTAGCTGACTCGATCGACAAGATATGACATGACCATTGTTTTTTTTAATAATGGATTTTCACCTATCCCTTTTAACCCTCCGAATTTGGCTTTGGATCCGTGTCCTTGCTTCCACATTCAGAGCTCTTTTCTTCAACATTTCGTTGCAGGGAAAGAATCAATTCTCTCACGACGTTTAGATATTCTTTCAGAATGCTAGAAAACTCATTCAAAGAAGAAGTATCTAAGGGTGGAGTTGCCGGTTGAGGAAAATTCACGAGTCATGGAATCGGATTATGCGAATCCGTCTGTATGCCAAACTGTAAAGGTGAACCACCCGCTTTAGGAGAGCATATAATAGTAAGATCCATCTTTTTCCAATTTTTGATTTGAATATACTTGTTTCTTCTTACTCGGAACATTTTCCTTTTTCTTCCTCCTCATCCAGGAACTGAATTCCAGGTGGAACGGAAGCATTTGTAATAAATTGTTGTTTCTTGGTTCCACACACCTGACATTTTCCCGTGACCATCGGCCGTCGATTTTTCGACATGCGATAGTGGACGTCGACCGTATCGGTCTTGGCTCGGCATTTCACACACCAAATGGAATAAGAAATAGGTTCCGCGTCAGAATGCTCCATTGCAGTAACACACTCTTTATTATTTTCTTCTCTTTCGATAGAGAGAGAGATCTTAACCAGAAGTGTAGATATAAAATTTAGGATACGTTTCGGATCCGTCCGCTCTTTTCGCATACCCCACTTCTTCACAGAGGTATTCCGATTGCTGATCCGCTCTTCGAGGATAAAACTCGTCTCCCCAAGCATCGCGAGCATAACGAATTCGATCGCCGGCCGTTAAACAATATTCGACTCCATCCGCCTTTTTAGGATACATTTCATGCCCCGATTCGTCTTTGGCATAAGGGAATAAAAGAGACGTATAAAGCGAATACTCGTCCCCATTTTGAAATTTCGGGTAGTATTCTCGTCCAAAAGACGTTCGGGCATACCGTCGAGGAGCTAAAATATATTGGTTTCCGTTTAAATCTACCGCGTAATACTCATGACCGTTTTCGTCTCGAGCCAAGATAGGATTTCCTTCAGGATCCGTAACGTATAATTCGTAATGAGGATGTTGGGGGTCGGTCGGGTATCGTTCTTTCCCCGATGCGTCTACTCGATAAACAGACATGCTTAGTTCTCGTCGCCTGCTCCTTCCTTCCTCCCACTCGAGACCCGTTGAGATGAAGGTATGAGGTTGATATCTATAAAATGGGTTGACCCTTTCAAACTATTCTATTGTTTAAAGACGGGTGGGTTAGGAAAAAAAATATTAATAAAAGCAAATATCTGAACGGTTCAACACAACGGGTGAATGGAAAAAAGGAATAGTTCTCTCTATCCAGTCACAGGATGGTTTCTTCTTCTAGAACGGCTCACACTCAACTGAAGCGAAACTCGGAACTCGAAATGTTTAAATAGATCATAGAGTCCATTCCAGAAAGAATCCGGAGATGTCTTGTCCAGCCAAGTTGACTGGAAAAAAATTTCTGAGTTAAAAAAAAAACTTTTGGTTAATTTTTATCATGTCTTATAGACATGATAAAAATTAACTGTCCCCTCTTTTTGTCTGGGAAGGATGTCTCACCCATTCGAAAAAAACAAACCATGACTCATTCTTGGAATTGTTGCTATTAGAAAGGGTGAGTGATGGTCTATTTTTAGAAAGAGTAAGACATCCTTCCCAGACAAAAAGGGGGTTCATTAATTTTTATCATGTCTAGAAGACATGATAAAAATTAACCAAAAGTTTTTTCTTTTTTGTTTTCTTTTTTTTTTCAGAGTTACAGAAATTTTTTCCAGCCCACTCGATCGACAAGACGTCCCCATTTTTTTATTTAAGAATGGATTCTTGTTTATTTGTGTAAGCATTCCCAGTTTCGTTTTAGATGAGTCTATGTTGTTGAAGAGGAAACATGGGTACCCTCATTTTTTTTCCTATCTGACTTCCTATCGACCTCTGACCCAAGAGACTTTAGACTATTACAGACCCCTGTATGCTCCTTTACGGATGGTGATTTTGGATGACGTTTCCACGATCGGATCCAATTTATTTTCGCGCCTCGACCAGCAACTTCGACAATTGTGTCATGTGCCGGATAAACCGTTTGGGAATGTGCATATGATTAAATTCGGAGATTTGCAGCAGCTCCAACCGATTCGCGACACGCCCATTTTTTATTCTGAAGGGTGGTGGACGCCTCAATCCACGCTCTACTATGAACTAGTCGAATGTATGCGATTCTCTCTGGATTACGAGGAGAGACTCGATCGTTTAACGAGAAATCACTTTTTAGAACCGGACGATGTGGCATTTTTCCAGTCCCGCGTTCGCAGTTTCGACGAAATTCCTCGCGAAGCTATTATTCTCTGTTTTTCGAGCAAGGATGCAGAGAAATATAATATGAAACGTCTCCAATCCCGAGGGACGTACTGTTCGTGTCTGGCTCGAGACGTGATTTATTCCGAGAGCGAAAAATTGCGGAAGAGGATGATGAAAGGGAGTCGACATTTACATCGATCTCAGATGGCGAATCTCGAATCCGTCCTCCATTTACAAAGAGGAGCGCGATATCAATTGACTAAAACGCTCGACAGATCCAAAGGATGGATGAATGGAGCGATTGGAACACTACACCAAATAGACCAGGACGAAGACGGAGTTGTGACGCGTGTCTGGCTGCAATTTTCCAATAGTCTTGCTCCTATCGATCGCGTCTCCATTCGTATCGACACCTGTTCGACGAAAAGACTCGCATTTTATCGCGAACAGTTTCCTTTGATGTTAGCCGAAGCGATTACGGCTCATAAAGCCCAAGGAGCCACCTTTCCGTCGATCGCAATTTACATGCACGGACCTTTTAATCGATTTCAGCTATATGTCGCTTTTTCTCGAGTGACTCAACCCCAGGGATTGTATATTCTGGACCAGTTTCGTCCCTGCATGAAATTGGCGAGCAAGCAAAAATACGAGGAGGAACTGGAGCGATTGCAAAGCATGTCCCGGATTCCGTATGATATATCGGCTCGAAAAGAGAACCAAGATCCGTACGAGTTTCTCATGAACCTTCTTCAATGTGGGAATCGTCTTTCCTTCCATCTTTCCAATAGAAACATCTCCCAAGAAAAAGAAATCGTCAAACTAGAAGAAAAACCTTCTTTCCATGTAAAACCTGTTATAAAATGTCAATCTTAAATCTTTTTTTAACAATTCAATAAAATGAAATATTCTCCATCAAAACCCCTCCATTCTTTCAAAGCTTCACAAAACGCTCAACGATGTCCACACAATGGGAAGAGAAAAATCGATCTCAACGGTCCACACAACATGTTGACACCTCAAAATATGTCTCTCCCAAGTGACAGGATGCTTCTTCTTCAACGGCTGACACTCATCTAAAGCCAAACTGGGAATGCTTAAATAGATAAGCGAGAGTTTATTCTTAAAAAAAATGGCGCTGTCTTGTCAATGGAGAATCGAGTCGGCTGGGAAAAAATTTTGAGAGCCGGGAAAAAAAATTCTCTAACTCTTAAAAAAAAAAAAAAAAAAAAAAAAAAAAAAAAAAAAACTTTTGGTTAATTTTTATCATGTCTTCTAGACATGATAAAAATTAACTCTACCCTCCTTTTGTATGGGAATGTTGTCTCTCCGTTTCTAAAAATAGACCAGAACCCATTCTTGGAATTTTATTCTTTTTAGAAAGGATGAGTGATGGTCTATTTTTAGAAACGGTGAGACAACATTTCCAGACAAAAGGGGAAGGTAGTTAATTTTTATCATGTCTAAAGACATGATAAAAATTAACAAAAAGTTTTTTTTTTTTTTAGAGTTAGAAAATTTTTTTCCTGGCTCTCAAAATATTTTCCCAGCCGACTCGATACTCCAATTGACGACACAGCGCCATTTTTTTAAGAATGGACTCTCGTTTATCTATTTAAGCATTTCGAGTGTCACTTCAGATGAATGTCAGCCGTTTAGGAAGAAAAACGCAGATTCCCATTTTCTCATTTCCTTCAGAGAGAGAGACCTAGATTTTCGAGACTCGATGACTTTTCAAGCATTTTTTGTTTAAGCTATTCGACTTCATATTTGTCTGACGTTCAAGAGTATGATCTCTCGTGGATGGATCTCTTCCACCTCATTCTCTTTCCAGTCGATTTAGAAGGGGAAGGGGAGATTTTTTTTTCCTCATGGAGGATGTCTCCTGAATACTGTTCAAAGAGTCTATGGAGAAATTATATGGTCAGAGTCACGGATTTCCAGGGCAATCTGCTTCTCAGCTAAAAAAAAGGATCTCTCTTTCCCAGTCTGTCTTCGATTGCCTCGTTAACTGTGAAACCCATCGCTTTTCCGATTTTATGGTTCTCCCAGTATAATCAGACAGTCGGTCACAAAATTATTCGAACACCGGTACCCTATCAGAAAATGACAAGATGGCGTTTTTTTTTCTCTTTCTCTCTGTGTGTCGTGTTATTCCATCCTAGGTTTTCTTCTCCCCCCCCTTGGAAAAAACTGGAAAAAATTAGTTACGATCTCTTTTTGAATGGGGAGATGCCATTTTGAGAAAAAGCTGACGACCCTATCTTGGAGAATGAACATGACCGCTCTACACACCCTTTCTCTCTCTCTCTCTCTCTCTTTGAATTGGGAAGCCATTTTGGGAAAAAGCAGACGACCCTATCTTGGAGAATGGAAATGAACGCCTCTCCCTCTCTCTTTGAAATGGAAAGCCATTTTGGGACCCTCTATTCTTGGGGAGGGAGAAAACTGAAGTCTGCACTTCGCTGTCTCTGAAAAGCGGACCCTCTTCTTCTGATCTTGAAGAACTGGAAATGAACGCTCTACACGATCTCTCTTTGGATTCAGAAGGTATTTTGGGACCTTCTAATGTTGGAAAACTGAAATGAACGCTCTACGCATTTTCTCTCTCTCTCTCTTTGAGATGAGTAGCCATTTTGGAGGATTCTCCATCACCATCCTAACTTTGGAAAACTGAAATGAACGCTCTACACCTTCTCTCTCTCTCTCTTTCTCTGAAATGGGTAGTCATTTGAAAACTCCCTAACTTTGGAAAAAAACAGAAATGAACGCTCTACACCATCTCTCTTTGAAAATGGGGGGTGTCATTTTGAGACCTCCCTCCCCTAAACATGAAAAAAAAAACTGAAATGAACGCTCTACACTTTCTCTCTTTGGACATGGGTAACCCTTTGGGGACACTCTCCTCTTGGTAGGAAAAAAAAGAACTGAAGTGAAGGCTCTACACAATCTCTCTTGGAATGGGATCCATATTTCGGGAAACGTGGATCACCTCATGCTGGAAAACTGAAGTGAACCACCAAGATTGGACTCTATATAATATTTTTTTAATTGACATCATGACCCTCCTCCAATTTGTTATTAAAAAATTTTTCTTTTGTTTTGGTTTTTATCCCATTTCCGATGTGATTTCAGAAATGCAATTCCATAAAAGTTCAATTTCATTCGAGGTTAAATAATCTAAATAGTCTTTGACCCACCCATCCGTATGATTATTTTCTTCTTCCTGTTGCACCAAATTTTGTAAGTCCATATAATCATTCCATACGGGAAGGGCTGGATTCTCACAAGGCTGTCTTGAAACACTTGGAGTCTCTTTGGGATGAGTGGAGGGATCTAGGATGTCTGGACCCGGCTGCGATTCTACCTCCATGATTTCTGGACCCGTTCGAACTTGTTTACCCGGCTGAAATTCTACCTCTACGATTTCTGGACCCGTTGGAACTTGTGAACCCGGCTGTGATTCTGCCTCCATGATTTCTGGACTCGTCTGACATTCTACCTCTACGATGTCGGGACAGGTTAGAGAAGAAGAAGAAGAAGAAGAGGATACTGGAAGAGGTTATGTCTGTGAGGAGTCCGAAAGATGCTGCCTGTTGGAACAAGTCGGGGAAGAAGAAGAAGAAGAAGCTTCTGGATTCTGAAGTGGATCTTGCACGCCAGGTAGGTTTCGGTATGTCGACCGTTTTTTAAGAGGTAATTTTTTTCTTCCTCCTCATCTTCAATTGTGATGACTTCAATTTCATTCCGTTGCCGGGTCGATTTTGTTTCGGGCCATGACGGTTTGGTCCAGCTCCTCTTATCATCTAAGGAAGGGATGGGTAAAGGTGGCGGAGGGTTTTCTTCTTTTTCTTGAAACATCATCGGCGATTGGAAAGAAATCTCCTCTTTCAATTGTTTCCAAAGCGAGTACGAGCACCGATCGACGAGAAAGAGACTCTTCTGGGTTGTGACGATGAGATATTGCGTTTTCGGGGAACGACATAGTTTTGAAAAGGTCTTAGAATATATTTCTTATATTTCATCCTGTCGCTGACTTTAAAACTTCTTTCCTTCAGATTGGGGGACGATGATTCGTAATAGGCGAGAGGAGCGGCTGTGTTTTGAACAATATGAACTTCGTGCTCAGCCGTCGTTCTCACTCCAAACGTAAAATATCGTTTCGTGAGAAAAATATTCTTCCACCGAAAACTCGTGCGCGGATCCGTATATCGCCGGTCTGTTTGAATGGGCCGTCTCAAAGCTCGATCCATCCGATTCCAAGAGAAGGGAGATTCCTCTTTCGTTTGTTGCGATTCGAATAAATTTCTGTATATATTCTGAACGAGCAGCTTGGAGGATTCGACATCTTGGTTGAAAGAAACGATCGCTTGATGAGGTGGTAAATGCGGAATAAATGTCGCACAATGACACGCCAAAAAAATTTTCAAGTTGGAGATTTGCTTTAGCGTCTTCAAATCCTCCCCGTTCGAAATCCGTTGAGTTGGAAAAACGTCTAATAGCGACATGGCTCCCAATGGAAAAGAAATGATCTCGCCCAGTACTCTGGTCTTTTTATATATCTATATAGACACACACAGACACACATAGAGGCTCTATGACGTCCGTTTTATTTGTTTTTTTTTTGTTTCTCTCTCTCTTCTTTCCAAGAAATCTTATCTCCATGACCTCATTTTCTTTTCTTAAAAAGATGAATGTGTGTGGGAATGAGGAAGTGAAAGTAATAATTTAATAAACAAAAAATTATCCAACCATGACCTTCTTTTTTTTTTCAAAGTCGCCCTTTCCAATCCAAGGACGTCCAGAGATAGAGGAAGCAGGGAGAGAGGAGGAGGGAAGGGAAGGTCACACTCTCTTTCTCTCTATAAATAAAAGGGGAGAGCCCCAAAGTCGTATTTTTGTCCAAGTGGATCATGAGGAGGCATCCCCAGCTCACTACGTGTATTCCTTTCAAATATAAATATGTTGATCTTTCCTGTTATATCATCCAAGGAGTCGAAGCCTCCGATTTTTCAAAATGTGCGGGTTATCATACCGTGGGGAGTTATCAAAAGATGCGGGACGAATTTTTATCCGACGAAAACGTGTTGATGGCTCGTGACATTCCACCTTTGGATGCACAAATTTTGTTAATGAAACGAGCCAAATATTTTTACACGTCCCACTTTCTAACCGTCTCGCAAATGAATAGGATTATGGATCGTCTTGAGAAGACAAAACGGATTCTCGTTCATTTTAGTGAATGGTTGCACAAATGTCTGCACGAACCTCTCTCGATCGAGAAGACTGGGAAGGATACCTATTATATTCTTCTCGAGGATTCTCCTCCTTCGTCTCATCTTAAGGAGGCCACGACTTTTGAAAAAATCCTCGAGCAAGAAAAAATAGAATGGTGGAACAACTACCCCATCCCTCTCCCCGAGCATCAAGAGGAGCCTGTTCAGAAGAAAAAGAAAAAACCTTTCCAAAAGCCTATCCTCATCCTCCTCGATAATGATGGGGATGAGGAGAAGCCTGTTCAGATTCCTCTCCGTTTGTCAAACCCGTCGAGGATGAAAAACCTCTCCCTTTCTCAAGACCCCTTGAGGAAGAGAGACCCCTCGAGAAGGAGAAATCTCTCCCATTGTCAAACCTCCTCGAAGATGAAAAACCTCTCCCTTTCTCAAGACCCCTCGAGAAGGAGGGACCTCTTCCTTTATCAAACCCCCTCGAAGATGAAAAACCTCTCCATTTATCAAGACCCTTCTAAAATGAGGGACCTCTCGATTTGTCAAAACCCCTTGAGGATAAGGGAACCAAAACTTCTCTCTCTTTAGAAGAGGAGGGACCTCTCAATTTGTCAAGACCCCTCGAGAATAAGTGAACCGAAAATCCTCTCCCTTTCTCAAGACTTCTCGAGGAGGAGGAGGAGGAGGAGAGACCGCTTCATGTCTCAAGACAGGACCCCCCTCTATCTCTTGAGGATCCGAGGGAAACGATTCCTATTGAAAAACCATCTATCAACGATCCGCAGAAAAGGTCTTCGGAGGAGATTAGACTTCCATGTAAAAAACGAATCTGCCACAATCATCATCATCATAATAATAATAATAATATACCCCCCTCTCAACAAAAGAATCCTACAACATTTGCAGATAAATGCATTCAAACCAATCCCTTTATAGTAACCCTTTTGATTGGAGAACCCGTGCATTAGCCTCGAAAAAAAAATGAGATTCTAGACTGTTTCTATGACCAGAATGTTAAGCCAATAGATAGGTCTAGCTCAGAATTTTTCTTTTTAAAAGAAAATAAATAAATAAATAAATAACCCAAAGACTATTCGTAAATATAAATGGTAAAGTCTCGAGTCGGCTGGAAAAAAATTTTCAGAGCTGAGAAAAATTCTTCAACTCAGGGAAAAAAAAAAAAAAAAAACTTTTTGTTAATTTTTTATTATGTCTTAGACATGATAAAAATTAACCAAAAGTTTTTTTTTTCCATTAGAGAATTTTATTTCAGCTCTGAGAAATTTTTTTCTCCCAGCCGATTCGAGACTTTACCATTTTATTAAGAATGATTTCTCCCTGATCTATTATTTCAAAATTCCAAGTGTTTCGCTTCAGAACCATCTGTGCTGTTGAAGAAGTTACGTGATATATGTATTTTTTTAATGAGTTCTGTCAAGATTGAATTGTGCAGGATCGACGTTGCGAATTTCTTCTCTGTGTCTTTAAATAATAATGATACCGAACCGCTTTTTGTAGAGCGCAATGGAAAAAACCTTTTGTATGGTTAGGACAATTCATGTGTTCGATCCCATTGTATTTGAGAATCTCTTGCGTCGATCCCGAAATGCAATAAATGGATCTTTGCAACCATTTCACTAAAAACTGCCGTTTCATTTCTCCTCGCACCCATATCATGGAAAAATTTTCCGTCAACATCGTTAACACCCATGGAAAATAACTGTACGGAATTTCTCCTTCGTACCACGACAAGCCGTGATAATAATCACTCGCCCACACAGCGGTTCGTTTTTCTTTCTCGGTGAGCATTTGCCGTGGAAACGGGGGTTTAAAAACAGATACCCCTCGAGAAGTACCGTCCAATGTGACGTAAGCCAATTCTTTCACAATAAAGGCTCCTTGAGAATCGTAGAAACCTTCAAAGTCGATCACGAGTTCCATGTTTTTTATTTCTTTTTCTTTCCAAGGTGACATTTATTATCATGATGATGGATGTGTATTGAGATACGCACGATATTATTCAAAAAACAAATATATATACGAATGTGACCTTTCCCAGAATTCATACGACCTGTTACGTGCAACCTTCTCTCTATATATATAAAAGAGGAGACGGCGAGAGAACGCTATCCATTTTTTCCTTCAGGACACACAGCGAGAGAGAGAGAGAGAATTTTGTTTTCTTTTTTTCCTCAATTGAAGAAGATGGACATTTTGAGTGCCAAACCTCTCAAAGATTCCTACATTGTTCTGGACATGGAATACTTTCACTGTTATGATCCAAAGACGGGAGATATTTGTTTCATCTTGAAAGAACTGGGCTACATCACTTGCGATTTAACCTTATGCGGATCCATTATTTCTCTCCCTCTTGTCCATTACGATGACTTATCGTCCCGCAATCAAGCTGTGGTCAACCAGACTACAACTAACCGACACGGCCTGCAATGGACCGAGGGTCGTCTTTCCTACGAGCATCTTCCTACGATCCTGAAAATACTGACCGAAAATGTGGAGGTGATCTACGTCAATGGATACGATAAAGCCGAATTTTTCAGCAAGCTCTGCCAGCGATCCGTTTACGAGTTTTACATCCCAGGGAAAACCGAGTGGCGGAACAAGTCGAAATGCACGCGACACCAATATTTCCAAAAGATGATTCATTGTGCCGAGAAGAAGGTGAGAAATTTTCGATACCATTTGATGGAAGGTAGTTATGTTTTCCGGAAATTACATTGTTACCCCTCCGAGAGGAAAGCTGTCGAAGACGAAGAGGAGGCGGAAGAATCTTCCCAGGAGAACTCGTGCGACGATGAGGAGGAGGAGGAGGATGAACTTTCTAATAATAATAATAAATGTCTAAGTTGGGATGCTTTAGAGACCCAAGAATATTGGTCTCAACCCTTATCTCACCTAGACCTGAAAGAGGATCCTCAAGTGTACTCTTTGTGGTCCTCTTCTAAAATTTGGTCTTGGAGAGAACCCTTGAATGTTCATGAATGAAATTGTATGTAAATCCCTAGAGAAAAAAATAGAAAAAAAAAGTTCCTTTTTTTTGTAATGTGTTGATTTCTTTCCAATCCCATTTCTTTTCCATAACTCCAGCCCAATCGACGAGAAGAAGAAGAATTTTCCAAGTTACACAAGACGAATCTTCCAAGTTACACAAGACGTAGAAAGATTTCACAAGGATTTAAAAATCACACGCTCCCACATGATATACGTATAGAGAGAAAAAAACCCTCTGTTCTCTAGCCAATACGTCAAGACTTCCCTAAACTAAGAGAGATCATGAGTACCGAGGAAACCTTAGCAGAGCAAGTGGAAAGACTTTCAAAGAGATTAGAAGAGTTAAGACGGGATAGATTTACAGTTCCGCCGACTAAAGAGGAAACTATCATCGATTTCAACAAACCGCTGTACTTTCATCCCCTACCCCAAAGAATGAGACGAATGGACTCGCCGTTGAACAGTTCCAATGAGAAACAAAATGTCACTTATTTGAATAGCCAATTTCAACACATGAATATTTCATAAGTATTTTTTTTGTTTTTTTCCCTAAAGCGTAGGGAGATCGGATCAGTAGTTTTTCCCTTTTCATCGTCGAAAAAGATTGGGAGGAAAAATCTTTCTCAGCTCTCTCAGAAAAATTTTCCAGCCTTAAAAAAAAAAAAAAAAAAAAAAAAAAAAAAAAAAAAAAAAAAACTTTTGGTTAATTTTTATCATGTCTTAGACATGATAAAAATTAACTCTACCCCCCCTTTTGTCTGGGAATGTTGTCTCACACTTTCTAAAAATAGACCATCACTCCTCCTTTCCTAAAGAATAGAATTCCAAGAATGGGATCTGGTCTATTTTTAGAAACGGTGAGACCCTATTCCCAGACAAAAGGCGGGTAGAATTAATTTTTATCATGTCTAAAGTTCAGGGTCCATCCATCTTCTTATGTGAAACGGTGACCCTGACGAGATCGAGATAAACAAGTCCTGTGAGTTGTTTTGTAATCTTGACGCGATCCAAGAAAGACTTTTTATTTTTTTTTTGAAATAGGCGGGGGGTGGGGAGAGAAAATGTTCTCACGACCCTCAGATATCTTTTCATAAATATATTTTTTATCAAAGTGTTTCTTTCATTCCGATCCTTTTAAGAGGTTGGAATGACCCTGACATTTAGATGGGGTCGCGATCCCGACAGATGTCGCGCGAGTATAAAAGTGTGTGTCCTCCGCGAGATTTCTTCAGAGAACAGAAGAAGACGTGAACTGAGCTGGTAAGTCCCTTTGGTCCTATGAATATGGTTATCTATAAACTCGATTTGATTCTTAGTTTTTTTTAATAATCATAATAATCATAACTTCATTTAAAAAGACCTTTGAAACTTCTTAACCCTTTGAAAAGAAAAATGTCTCTTTCAAGACGACGACTCTAAAACGTTTTATTGCTTTTTTTTCCTTTCTAGATCTTCCCTGTTATACATATATACCTTTTCGATTCTTTTTTTTTTTGCTCCTGTTTGTGGAAGACATCACCATATTCATCGCCATGGCGTGTTCAGAAAACTTTATCGTGCTCGATCTAGAGGGTTTCCAGTCCTACAACCACAAGAAGGGTGAATTTACCTACGTTTTAAAAGAATTGGGCTATGAGACAAAAGATTTTTTGACCGTGGGATCGTTGACGTTTGCTCCTCCTCACCCCTTCCACCAACTGAGTGAAAAAACCAAAAGACGAATGCCTGGCTGACGAGAAACCGGCACGGACTTCGTTGGAACGAGGGTCATATTCCCTACAACCATTTAGGACGCATTCTCCAATCGCTCACTCATAGCTTCTCCACGATTTATGTGGTGGGATGCCAGAAAGCTAAATTCTTTGCTAAAGCCTTGGATTATCAAAAACCCGTGACGGAAATTTATGTGCCAGATGGAATCATTTGGAAGTATCGGGAAAAATGTGCCCGACATCATCAAAGGAGGAAATATTTCCATTGTGCCGAAAACAAAGTGCGCAACTATCGATGGCATATTACGGAAGGAGATTTTCATATCAATCACGTCTATCCAGACGGAACGGAGAAAGAGGAGAGGATTCAGGAGGAAGCAGACAATCCTCTGCAAGCTTTTGATAAGGCCTACGATCAGTTAGAGAAGGATCCGTCCCCAAAAGCGTACGATAACCTCATCGAGAAATGGGATAATCTGTCCTGTTTCCAAGTGATGGAACATCCGGATGAGCATACGCCTTTCCACTTGATGGGCTCTTCTACTTCGTCAACTTCCTCCAATAACTCGAGGAAGACGGAGGGTTGGGGAGACATACCTGAAAATATTCCCCATTACGATCCAGCAGCCTGTTGGGACGAACCTTCCAAAGAATCTCATGAGACCCCCAAAATATCTTCAGAGGATCCAAAGACAAAATCCACTGAGTGTTGGGACAATGAACGGACAACTCATGCTCCAAAATCCACTAAGACTATGTCCACTGAGTGTTGGGACAATGAACTGACGACCCATGCTCCAAAATCTACTGAGACTAAGTCCACTGAGTGTTGGGACGATGAAACCGAAAAGACGACAGAGAATTGGGATGACCGTTCTCAAAAGTATTTGAATTGATATATACATAAACTCAGGAGGAAGAAAAAAGAAAAGATTTTTAGAAATAAGTAGGGAAAGGATCTCCGCTTTCCCTATATTTATGGAAATGGACTGAGAAGAGAGACAGAGAGACGAATCAGGAGACCAAAAGAAATGGGTCTTGGAAGGAATGAGTGCAAATGCATTCGATTCCTTCCGAGACCCATTTTTTTTTGGGTCCCTCTCTCATCCAATCTTGGAAAAGAACTTTGTCCTATTTTTCTAGGTCCATTCAAAAAGAAATGAATCTATCCATAAATTTTCTTAAAAGAAAAAAAACAAAAAGATCCATTACCTCTTGACGGTCCAAAGTCGAGAATCTTGGAAAAAGTTATCCACTCTCCATCCAGTCAAGCTTCTCTGTAGAAAATCTAGTAGGTGCATCTGCATTCTTGAACACCCGGCAGTTATTATTGGACGCGAAACGTCGAATGCTGAAATAGTTAACAGTGATCCCATTCTTAAAGAAACGGGGATGTTTTATTCATCCAGTCGAGTGCGGAAAAATTTTTGAGACCCGGCGAAAAATTTCTCTGGTTGAAAAAAAAAAAAAAAAAAAAAAAAAAAAAAACCTTTTAGTCTGAAAATTGATGTCTTCAATTTTTGAAAAATTGAAGACATCAATTTTCAAATTTTCAGACTAAAAAGGGGGGTAATTTATTTTTCAGAAACTTTACCCAGCCGAGTCGATGTGAATAAAACTTTACTGTTTGTTAAAAATGTTATTTAATGGATCGATTTCAACCTATCGAGTTTCGCTTGAGTTCCGGCCGTGCTGTGGGCCCACCTGGATACAAGTTTTCCCCTTTTGGAATAGAATAAAACTTTACTGTTTTTTAAGAATGTTATTTAATGGATCGATTTCAACCTATCGAGTTTCGCTTGAGTTTTAGATGTGAATAAAACTTTACTGTTTTTTAAGAATGTTATTTAATGGATCGATTTCAACCTATCGAGTTTCGCTTGAGTTCCGGCCGTGCTGTGGGCAAACCTGGTTACAAGTTTTCCCCTTTTGGAATAGAATTTCCGTCAAGGTAGGCTACTTTTCCTCTTTTTGCATTTTTCATGTCATTTCATTTGTATTACAATATACTGAAAACGGGCGTTCGAACTGATTTCTAGGCTATTTCTATACAAATGGAGCTCGATCCAAGAAAGAAATGATGTCTTTTTTTTATTTTGTGGACAACCAATTTTGTATTGGAATATACTGAAAACTGGCATTCACGTCGGTTTTCAGTATATTTCAATACAAATAGAGCTCGATCCAAGAAAGAAATGATGTCTTTTTTTTTTACTTTGTGGACTGCCAATTTTGTATTGGAATATTCTGAAAACGGGCGTTCACGTCGGTTTTCAGTATATTCCAATACAAGTGGAGCTCGATCCAAGAAAAAAATGATGTCTTTTTTTATTTTGTGGACAGCCAATTTTGTATTGGAATATACTGAAAACGGGCGTTCACGTTGGTTTTCAGTATATTTCAATACAAATGGAGCTCCATCCAAGAAAAAAATGATGTCTTTTTTTATTTTCCGGACTGCCAATTTGTATTGGAATATACTGAAAACGGGTGTTTGAGTCGGTTTTCAGTATATTTCAATACAAGTGGAGCTCGATCCAAGAAAAAAATGATGTCTGTTTTTTATTTTGTGGACAGCCAATTTTGTATTGGAATATACTGAAAACGGGCGTTCACGTCGGTTTTCAGTATATTCCAATACAAGTGGAGCTCGATGAAAGAAAAAAATGATGTCTTTTTTTATTTTGTGGACAGCCAATTTTGTATTGGAATATACTGAAAACGGGTGTTTGAGTCGGTTTTCAGTACATTTCAATACAAATAGAGCTCGATCCAAGAAAGAAATGATGTCTTTTTTTTTTACTTTGTGGACTGCCAATTTGTATTGGAATATACTGAAAACGGGTGTTTGAGTCGGTTTTCAGTATATTTCAATACAAATAGAGCTCGATCCAAGAAAGAAATGATGTCTTTTTTTTATTTTGTGGACTGCCAATTTGTATTGGAATATACTGAAAACGGGCGTTCACGTCGGTTTTCAGTATATTTCAATACAAATGAAGCTCGATCCAAGAAAAAAATGATGTCTTTTTTTATTTTGTGGACAGCCAATATTGTATTGGAATATACTGAAAACGGGTGTTTGAGTCGGTTTTCAGTATATTTCAATACAAATAGAGCTCGATCCAAGAAAAAAATGATGTCTTTTTTTTATTTTGTGGACTGCCAATTTGTATTGGAATATACTGAAAACGGGTGTTTGAGTCGGTTTTCAGTATATTTCAATACAAATAGAGCTCGATCCAAGAAAAAAATGATGTCTCTTTTTTATTTTGTGGACTGCCAATTTGTATTGGAATATACTGAAAACGGGCGTTCACGTCGGTTTTCAGTATATTTCAATACAAATGGAGCTCGATCCAAGAATGAAATGATGTCTTTTTTTATTTTGTGGACAACCAATTTGTATTGGAATATACTGAAAACGGGCGTTCACGTCGGTTTTCAGTATATTTCAATACAAATGGAGCTCGATCCAAGAAAGAAATGATGTCTCTTTTTTATTTTGTGGACTGCCAATTTGTATTGGAATATACTGAAAACGGGCGTTCACGTCGGTTTTCAGTATATTTCAATACAAATGGAGCTCGATCCAAGAATGAAATGATGTCTTTTTTTTATTTTGTGGACAACCAATTTTGTATTGGAATATACTGAAAACGGGCATTCACGTCGGTTTTCAGTATATTTCAATACAAATGGAGCTCCATCCAAGAAAAAAATGATGTCTTTTTTTATTTTCCGGACTGCCAATTTGTATTGGAATATACTGAAAACGGCTGTTTGAGTCGGATTTCAGTATATTTCAATACAAGTGGAGCTCGATCCAAGAAAAAAATGATGTCTTTTTTTATTTTGTGGACAGCCAATTTTGTATTGGAATATACTGAAAACGGGCGTTCACGTCGGTTTTCAGTATATTCCAATACAAGTGGAGCTCGACTCGATCCAAGGAAAAAATGATGTCTTTTTTTTATTTTGTGGACAGCCAATTTTGTATTGGAACATACTGAAAACGGGCGTTCACGTTGGTTTTCAGTATATTTCAATACAAATGGAGCTCCATCCAAGAAAACAATTATGTCTTTTTTTATTTTTTGGACTGCCAATTTGTATTGGAATATACTGAAAACGGGTGTTTGAGTCGGTTTTCAGTATATTTCAATATAAATAGAGCTCGGAAAGTCGAAAAAGGAAATGAGATCGGCTGGCAAAATATTTTCAGAGTTCAGAAAAAAATTCTAGGATGTAAAAAATAACTCAGTCTTTTCTTGGATTCTATTCTTTAAAAGGATGAGTCATGGTCTATTTTTTTTAGAAAGTGGGAGACAACATTCCCAGACAAAAGGAGGGGGTGAGTTAATTTTTATCATGTCTAGAAGACATGATAAAAATTAACAAAAAGTTTTTTTTTTTTTTTTTTACATCTCAGAATTTTTTTCTGAGCTCTGAGAAATTTTTCCTAGCCGATCCCATTTCGTTTTTCGACTTTCACTTTCAACTCTTCACTTTTCTATAAAAGTATTCCACGTTTCTGTTCAGAACAGTGTCTCTCTCTACCCAAATCTGAAACCCTAGTCACGAGAGAATATGAGACTAGAAAAATAGTTTAGCTTATTGATCTAAAAAATGTCCCATGCTAGAACTCAGAATTATAATCAGAGCGGGGCTTTCCAGTATCCACTTCCAAGATTTTAGATTTGCCTCTCCCAAGATTGGAGGAGAGAGTGGCCCAAAAAAATGGGTCTCGGAAGGAATCGAATACATTTTGAAATGCACTCATTCCTTCCAAGACCCATTTTTTTCGTCTCCTGATTCAACTCTCCAGTCTATGGAATAGGGAAAGCGGAGAACGTTTCCCCTTCTTTAAGCGACTGGAGACCATATCGCATCATCATCATCATCATAATCATCATCACCATCATTCTCTTTCTGATACTTTTCAACGAAGGCTTGATGTCTCTGGATGATTTTGGGGAGATGATGGATCCCGAATTGAGTGATGAAAAAAAGAGGACTCTTTTTCCTTTCTTGTTCGTCTTGCACAGTCTCTCGGAGGGTGATATACGTTTCCCCGTCCTCCTCAATTTTCGTCAGAGGTCTCATGAATATTTTACACATCCAAGGGAAGAGCGACTTGTTCTGCAGGGATTTCGAAGCGACGAAGGCCGCTTCATTCGAAGTGAGGACAATCTGGTTCGGTTGACCCCATTCTTTGGAGTAGTTGTCCAAATCGCGTATTCGAAGAAAATGGTGTCGATTAGGAAAAAAGACTTGGAGAACACTCGTCGTATGCGAGACGTTCGTAGGCAAGAGAGTCAAGATATCTTTGGCATTCCAGTACAGGAATCCTAGATCCACATACGCGTGCACGTAATAGTCATCGTTATATTCCAGTTTGAGCAGCATGGCTTTTGTGTTTTTTTTTCCCGTTCTCAAGGCGAAACACTCTTCTGATATGAACAAGAGCTCGCTGGCGATCCGTTTATATAGACTCCTCAGAGAGAGAGAGAGGGAGAGGGGAGGAGGAACAAGGTTGATGAATTCTAAAATAAAAAAAAATGATAAAACATGAGTGTTTGTGAAGGTCATAGAGAGATGATTATAAAGTTGTTTATTTTTTATTTTCTCAAAAGAAAAAACCAAAAGGGTCCCATTCCATACGTCATAACCTTTGAGAAGGTGACGGGGTCATGTGTCTACAAAGTTGATAAACTCTAGAATAAAAAAAAGCTTTCATCACGTAGCTCTCGAGAAGAAAATGACAGGGGTCTCTAGGAGAAGGTCATAGGTAGTATACAAAGGAGGGTTGTTTTTTTTCTTTCGTTCCTCTCAATCCCATGACTTTTGAAAAGGTGACGGGGTGTCCTTTAGGAAAAAAAATAGAAGGTTATAGAGAGAGAGAGGTAGACAAAGTTGATTTTTTTTCCTATAAGTCAACCGTCACGTCGCCCATCACGTGGTCTTCTCGTATATATCTGCTCTATCCGGGGGAGAGATTTCCCTTCATCACCCTCTTTAATCTGGGAGTGCGCTACATACCGCCTCATCCAGGCATGACGGACTCTTCTACTTACCCTAAACAATATGCCAGCGCTTATTGCCAGACAGACCCCCGTCAAGAAAAGGTCGTCGAGACTCAAACGGATCCTCTGGTGGTCTCTTTAAATGTCACTAAAGTTATCACCTTCTAAAAATAACCACCACCACCACCCAAAAAAAATTTGCTCCTCCTCCAAATTTTTTTTTATCTTCTCGAAAGAAAAAAAAAGAAACTTTTCCATCTAGCCTCTTTCTTTCAATCCCTCTTAAGAGAGAGGGAGGAGAAAAGAAAGAGAGTTCTGAGGAGGCAAAAGAAATGGGTCTGGAAGGAAACGGGTGCATTGCGAGAAAAAGAGGGTCCTCTTTTCTTTTCTCAAAATGCACTCTTTTCCTTCCAGACCCATTTTTTTTATCACTTCTTCAAGCCAATCTTGGAAAGGTGGGGATACAATAAATTGTGTGTAAAGTCCATTTCAATCAAGACTGAATTTTGTTTTTGAAAAGAAAACATAATGTTATATATAGATAGCTAAATCTTTATCATGATATTCTTTAAGAATTTCTTAGCCATTTGTCAAAGGAAGGGGACTATAATTGAAGAATTTATGAATTTGGGGAACATGTCACCCATGGCAAATCTAAAATCTTGGAAGTGGATACTGGAAAGCCCCGCTCTGATTATAATTCTGAGTTCTAGCATGGGACATTTTTTTAGATCAATAAGCTAAACTATTTTTCTAGTCTCATATTCTCTCGTGACTAGGGTTTCAGATTTGGGTAGAGAGAGACACTGTTCTGAACAGAAACGTGGAATGCTTTTATAGAAAAGTGAAGAGTTGAAAAGTGAAAGTCGAAAAACGAAATGAGATCGGCTGTCAAAATATTTTCAGAGCTCAGAAAAAAATTCTGAGATGTAAAAAAAAAAACAAAAAACAAAAACTTTTTGTTAATTCTTATCATGTCTTCTAGACATGATAAAAATTAACTCACCCCCCTTTTTGTCTGGGAATGTTGTCTCCCACTTTCTAAAAATAGACCATGACTCATCCTTTTAAAGAATAGAATTCCAAGAAAAGCCTGGGTTCTGGTCTATTTTTAGAAACGGTGAGTACAACATACCCAGACAAAAGGGGGGATGAGTTAATTTTTATCATGTCTAGAAGACATGATAAAAATTAACAAAAAGTTTTTTTTTTTTTTTTTTTTTTTTTTTTACATCTCAGAATTTTTTTCTGAGCTCTGAAAAATATTTTGCCAGCCGATCTCATTTCGTTTTTCGACTTTCACTTTCAACTCTTCTCTTTTCTATAAAAGGCAAACACGCCTTCCTCTCTAGCCTAATCGGGAATCCTGATCCAGGTGTCCCCCCGCTTCACGCCTACCCATCTTCACCCATTTCGACCCCGTCACCTTCTCAAAGGTTGTGTCGTATGGAATGGGACCCTTTTGGTTTTTTCTTTTGAGAAAATAAAATATAAAACAACTTTATAATCATCTCTCTATGACCTTCACAAACACTCATGTTTTTATCATTTTTTTTTTATTTTAGAATTCATCAACCTTGTTCCTCCTCCCCTCTCCCTCTCTCTCTCTCTGAGGAGTCTATATAAACGGATCGCCAGCGAGCTCTTGTTCATATCAGACGAGTGTTTCGCCTTGAGAACGGAAAAAAAAACACAAAAGCCATGCTGCTCAAACTGGAATATAACGATGACTATTACGTGCACGCGTATGTGGATCTAGGATTCCTGTACTGGAATGCCAAAGATACCTTGACTCTCTTGCCTACGAACGTCTCGCATACGACGAGTGTTCTCCAAGTCTTTTTTCCTAATCGACACCATTTTCTTCGACTACGCGATTTGGACAACTACTCCAAAAGAATGGGGTCAAACCGAAACCAGATTGTCCTCACTTCGAATAAAGCGGCCTTCGTCGCTTCGAAATCCCTGCATAACAAGTCGCTCTTCCCTTGGATGTGTAAAATATTCATGAGACCTCTGACGAAAATTGAGGAGGACGGGGAAACGTATATCACCCTCCGAGAGACTGTGCAAGACGAA
This sequence comes from Stegodyphus dumicola, assembly GCF_044657685.1. Classification (NCBI taxonomy): domain Eukaryota; kingdom Metazoa; phylum Arthropoda; class Arachnida; order Araneae; family Eresidae; genus Stegodyphus; species Stegodyphus dumicola. The sequence continues at coordinate 1,698,047 of NC_140774.1, forward strand.
CAAGAAAGGAAAAAGAGTCCTCTCTTTTTCATCACTCAATTCGAGATCCATCATCTCCCCAAAATCATCCAGAGACATCAAGCCTTCGTTGAAAAGTATCAGAAAGAGGATGATGGTGATGATGATGATGATGATGATGATGATGCGATATGGTCTCCAGTCGCTTAAAGAAGGGGAAACGTTCTCCGCTTTCCCTATTCCATAGACTGGAGAGTTGAATCAGGAGACCAAAAAAATGCGTCTTGGAAGGAATGAGTGCATTTCAAAATGCATTCGATTCCTTCCGAGACCCATTTTTTTGGGCCACTCTCTCCTCCAATCTTGGGAGAGGCAAATCTAAAATCTTGGAAGTGAATACTGGAAAGCCCCGCTCTGATTATAATTCTGAGTTCTAGCATGGGACGTTTTTTAGATCAATAAGCTAAACTATTTTTCTAGTCTCATATTCTCTCGTGACTAGGGTTTCAGATTTGGGTAGAGAGAGACACCGTTCTGAACAGAAACGTGGAATGCTTTTATAGAAAAGTGAAGAGTTGAAAGTGAAAGTCGAAAAACGAAATGGGATCGGCTAGAAAAAATTTCTCAGAGCTCAGAAAAAAATTCTGAGATGTAAAAAAAAAAAAAAAACTTTTTGTTAATTTTTATCATGTCTTCTAGACATGATAAAAATTAACTCAACCCCCCCTTTTGTCTGGGAATGTTGTCTCTCACTTTCTAAAAATAGACCATGACTCATCCTTTTAAAGAATAGTCTGGTCTATTTTTAGAAACGGTGAGAAAACATACCCAGACAAAACGGGGGTGAGTTAATTTTTTATCATGTCTAGAAGACATGATAAAATTAACAAAAAGTTTTTTTTTTTTTTTTTTTTTTTTTTTTACATCCTAGAATTTTTTTCTAAGCTCTGAAAATATTTTGCCAGCCGATCTCATTTCGTTTTTCGACTTTCCGAGCTCTATTTGTATTAAAATATACTGAAAACCGACTCAAACACCTGTTTTCAGTATATTCCAATACAAATTGGCAGTCCACAAAATAAAAAAAAACATAATTTTTTTCTTGGATGGAGCTCCATTTGTATTGAAATATACTGAAAACCAACGCTAACGCCCGTTTTCAGTATATTCCAATACAAAATTGGCTGTCCAGAAAATAAAAAAAAGACATCATTTTTTTCTTGGATCGAGCTCTATTTGTATTGAAATATACTGAAAACCGACTCAAACACCTGTTTTCAGTATATTCCAATACAAATTGGCTGTCCACAAAATAAAAAAAGACATCATTTTTTTCTTGAATCGAGCTCCACTTGTATTGGAATATACTGAAAACCGACGTGAACGCCCGTTTTCAGTATATTCCAATACAAAATTGGCTGTCCACCAAATAAAAAAAGACATCATTTTTTTCTTGGATCGAGCTCCATTTGTATTGAAATATACTGAAAACCAACGTAAACGCCCGTTTTCAGTATATTCCAATACAAAATTGGCTGTCCACAAAATAAAAAAAGACATCATTTTTTTCTTGGATCGAGCTCCACTTGTATTGGAATATACTGAAAACCGACGTGAACGCCCGTTTTCAGTATATTCCAATACAAAATTGGCTATCCACAAAATAAAAAAAGACATCATTTTTTTCTTGAATCGAGCTCCACTTGTATTGGAATATACTGAAAACCGACGTGAACGCCCGTTTTCAGTATATTCCAATACAAAATTGGCTGTCCACCAAATAAAAAAAGACATCATTTTTTTCTTGGATTGAGCTCCATTTGTATTGAAATATACTGAAAACCGACGTGAACGCCCGTTTTCAGTATATTCCAATACAAATTGGCAGTCCACAAAATAAAAAAAAGACATCATTTCTTTCTTGGGTCGAGCTCTATTTGTATTGAAATATACTGAAACCCGACTCAAACACCCGTTTTCAGTATATTCCAATACAAATTGGCAGTCCGCAAAATAAAAAAAGACATCATTTTTTTCTTGGATGGAGCTCCATTTGTATTGAAATATACTGAAAACCAACGTAAACGCCCGTTTTCAGTATATTCCAATACAAAATTGGCTGTCCACAAAATAAAAAAAGACATCATTTTTTTCTTGGATCGAGCTCCACTTGTATTGGAATATACTGAAAACCGACGTGAACGCCCGTTTTCAGTATATTCCAATACAAAATTGGCTGTCCACAAAATAAAAAAAGACATCATTTTTTTCTTGAATCGAGCTCCACTTGTATTGGAATATACTGAAAACCGACGTGAACGCCCGTTTTCAGTATATTCCAATACAAAATTGGCTGTACACCAAATAAAAAAAGACATCATTTTTTTCTTGGATCGAGCTCCATTTGTATTGAAATATACTGAAAACCGACGTGAATGCCAGTTTTCAGTATATTCCAATACAAAATTGGTTGTCCACAAAATAAAAAAAAGACATCATTTCTTTCTTGGATCGAGCTCCATTTGTATTGAAATATACTGAAAACCGACGTGAATGCCCGTTTTCAGTATATTCCAATACAAAATGGGTTGTCCACAAAATAAAAAAAAGACATCATTTCATTCTTGGATCGAGCTCCATTTGTATTGAAATATACTGAAAACCGACGTGAACGCCCGTTTTCAGTATATTCCAATACAAATTGGCAGTCCACAAAATAAAAAAAAAGACATCATTTCTTTCTTGGATCGAGCTCTATTTGTATTGAAATATACTGAAAACCGACTCAAACACCCGTTTTCAGTATATTCCAATACAAATTGGCAGTCCACAAAATAAAAAAAAGACATCATTTTTTTTCTTGGATCGAGCTCTATTTGTATTGAAATATACTGAAAACCGACTCAAACACCCGTTTTCAGTATATTCCAATACAAATTGGCAGTCCACAAAATAAAAAAAAAGACATCATTTCTTTCTTGGATCGAGCTCTATTTGTATTGAAATATATTGAAAACCGACTCAAACACCCGTTTTCAGTATATTCGAATACAAATTGGCAGTCAACAAAATAAAAAAAAGATATGATTTCTTTCTTGGATCGAGCTCCATTTGTATAGAAATAGCCTAGAAATCAGTTCGAACGCCCGTTTTCAGTATATTGTAATACAAATGAAATGACATGAAAAATGCAAAAAGAGGAAAAGTAGCCTACCTTGACGGAAATTCTATTCCAAAAGGGGAAAACTTGTATCCAGGTTTGCCCACAGCAAGGCCGGAACTCAAGCGAAACTCGATAGGTTGAAATCGATCCATTAAATAACATTCTTAAAAAACAGTAAAGTTTTATTCACATCTAAAACTCAAGCGAAACTCGATAGGTTGAAATCGATCCATTCAATAACATTCTTAAAAAACAGTAAAGTTTTATTCTATTCCAAAAGGGGAAAACTTGTATCCAGGTGGGCCCACAGCACGGCCGGAACTCAAGCGAAACTCGATAGGTTGAAATCGATCCATTAAATAACATTCTTAACAAACAGTAAAGTTTTATTCACATCGAGTCGGCTGGGAAAAGTTTCTGAAAAATAAATTACCCCCCTTTTTAGTCTGAAAATTTGAAAATTGATGTCTTCAATTTTTCAGAATTTGAAGACATCAATTTTCAGACTAAAAGTGGTTTTTTTTTTTTTTTTTTTTTTTTTTTTTCAACCAGAGAAATTTTTCTCCGGGTCTCAGAAATTTTTCCGCACTCGACTGGATGAATAAAACATCCTCGTTTTTTTAAGAATGGGATCACTGCTAACTATTTCAGCATTCGACGTTTCGCGTCCAATAATAACTGCCGGGTGTTCAAGAATGCAGATGCACCTACTAGATTTTCTACAGAGAAGCTTGACTGGATGGAGAGTGGATAACTTTTTCCAAGATTCTCGACTTTGGACCGTCAAGAGGTAATGGATCTTTTTGTTTTTTTTCTTTTAAGAAAATTTATGGATAGATTCATTTCTTTTTGAATGGACCTAGAAAAATAGGGCAAAGTTCTTTTCCAAGATTGGATGAGAGAGGGACCCAAAAAAAATGGGTCTCGGAAGGAATCGAATGCATTTGCACTCATTCCTTCCAAGACCCATTTTTTTTGGTCTCCTGATTCGTCTCTCTGTCTCTCTTCTCAGTCCATTTCCATAAATATAGGGAAAGCGGAGAACCTTTCCCTACTTATTTCTAAAAATCTTTTCTTTTTTCTTCCTCCTGAGTTTATGTATATATCAATTCAAATACTTTTGAGAACGGTCATCCCAATTCTCTGTCGTCTTTTCGGTTTCATCGTCCCAACACTTAGTGGACTTAGTCTCAGTAGATTTTGGAGCATGGGTCGTCAGTTCATTGTCCCAACACTCAGTGGACATAGTCTTAGTGGATTTTGGAGCATGAGTTGTCCGTTCATTGTCCCAACACTCAGTGGATTTTGTCTTTGGATCCTCTGAAGTTATTTTGGGGGTCTCATGAGATTCTTTGGAAGGTTCGTCCCAACAGGCTGCTGGATCGTAATGGGGAATATTTTCAGGTATGTCTCCCCCAACCCTCCGTCTTCCTCGAGTTATTGGAGGAAGTTGACGAAGTAGAAGAGCCCATCAAGTGGAAAGGCGTATGCTCATCCGGATGTTCCATCACTTGGAAACAGGACAGATTATCCCATTTCTGGATGAGGTTATCATACGCTTTTGGGGACGGATCCTTCTCTAACTGATCGTAGGCCTTATCAAAAGCTTGCAGAGGATTGTCTGCTTCCTCCTGAATCCTCTCCTCTTTCTCCGTTCCGTCTGGATAGACGTGATTGATATGAAAAATCTCCTTCCGTAATATGCCATCGATAGTTGAGCACTTTGTTTTCGGCACAATGGAAATATTTCCTTCCTTTGATGATGTCGGGCACATTTTCCCCGATACTTCCAAATGATTCCATCTGGCACATAAATTTCCGTCACGGGTTTTTGATAATCCAAGGCTTTAGCAAAGAATTTAGCTTTCTGGCATCCCACCACATAAATCGTGGAGAAGCTGTGAGTGAGCGATTGGAGAATGTGTCCTAAATGGTTGTAGGGAATATGACCCTCGTTCCAACGAAGTCCCGTGCCGGTTTCTCGTCAGCCAGGCATTTGTCTTTTGGTTTTTTTCACTCAGTTGGTGGAACGGGTGAGGAGGAGCAAACGTCAACGATCCCACGGTCAAAAAATCTTTTGTCGCATAGCCCAATTCTTTTAAAACGTAGGTAAATTCACCCTTCTTGTGGTTGTAGGACTGGAAACCCTCTAGATCGAGCACGATAAAGTTTTCTGAACACGCCATGGCGATGAATATGGTGATGTCTTCCACAAACAGGAGCAAAAAAAAAAAGAATCGAAAAGGTATATATGTATAACAGGGAAGATCTAGAAAGGAAAAAAAAGCAATAAAACGTTTTAGAGTCGTCGTCTTGAAAGAGACATTTTTCCTTTCAAAGGGTTAAGAAGTTTCAAAGGTCTTTTTAAATGAAGTTATGATTATTATGATTATTAAAAAAAACTAAGAATCAAATCGAGTTTATAGATAACCATATTCATAGGACCAAAGGGACTTACCAGCTCAGTTCACGTCTTCTTCTATTCTCTGAAGAAATCTCGCGGAGGACACACACTTTTATACTCGCGCGACATCTGTCGGGATCGCGACCCCATCTAAATGTCAGGGTCATTCCAACCTCTTAAAAGGATCGGAATGAAAGAAACACTTTGATAAAAAATATATTTATGAAAAGATATCTGAGGGTCGTGAGAACATTTTCTCTCCCCACCCCCCGCCTATTTCAAAAAAAAAGGTCTTTCTTGGATCGCGTCAAGATTACAAAACAACTCACAGGACTTGTTTATCTCGATCTCGTCAGGGTCACCGTTTCACATAAGAAGATGGATGGACCCTGAACTTTAGACATGATAAAAATTAATTCTACCCGCCTTTTGTCTGGGAATAGGGTCTCACCGTTTCTAAAAATAGACCAGATCCCATTCTTGGAATTCTATTCTTTAGGAAAGGAGGAGAGATGGTCTATTTTTAGAAAGTGTGAGACAACATTCCCAGACAAAAGGGGGGTAGAGTTAATTTTTATCATGTCTATGACATGATAAAAATTAACTAAAAGTTTTTTTTTCTTTTTTTCTTTTCTTTTTTTTTTTTTTTTAAGGCTGGAAAATTTTTCTGAGAGAGCTGAGAAAGATTTTTCCTCCCAATCTTTTTCGACGATGAAAAGGGAAAAACTACTCGATCTCCCTACGCTTTAGGGAAAAAAACAAAAAAAAATACTTATGAAATATTCATGTGTTGAAATTGGCTATTCAAATAAGTGACATTTTGTTTCTCATTGGAACTGTTCAACGGCGAGTCCATTCGTCTCATTCTTTGGGGTAGGGGATGAAAGTACAGCGATTTGTTGAAATCGATGATAGTTTCCTCTTTAGTCGGCGGAACTGTAAATCTATCCCGTCTTAACTCTTCTAATCTCTTTGAAAGTCTTTCCACTTGCTCTGCTAAGGTTTCCTCGGTACACATGATCTCTCTTAGTTTAGGGAAGTCTTGACGTATTGGCTAGACAACAGAGGGTTTTTTTCTCTCTATACATATATCATGTGGGAGCGTGTGATTTATAAATCCTTGTGAAATCTTTCTACGTCTTGTGTAACTTGGAAGATTCGTCTTGTGTAACTTGGAAAATTCTTCTTCTTCTCGTCAATTGGGCTGGAGTTATGGAAAAGAAATGGGATTAGAAAGAAATCAACACATTACAAAAAAAAGGAACTTTTTTTTTCTATTTTTTTCTCTAGGGATTTACATACCATTTCATTCATGAATATTCAAGGGTTCTCTCCAAGACCAAATTTTAGAAGAGGACCACAAAGAGTACACTTGAGGATCCTCTTTCAGGTCTAGGTGAGTAAGGGTTGAGACCAATATTCTTGGGTCTCTAAAGCATCCCAACTTAGACATTTATTATTATTATTAGAAAGTTCATCCTCCTCCTCATCGTCGCACGAGTTCTCCTGGGAAGATTCTTCCGCCTCCTCTTCGTCTTCGACAGCTTTGCTCTCGGAGGGGTAACAATGTAATTTCCGGAAAACGTATCTACCCTCCATCAAATGGTATCTAAAATTTCTCACCTTGTTCTCGGCACAATGAATCATCTTTTGGAAATATTGGTGTCGCGTGCATTTCGACTTGTTCCGCCAGTCGGTTTTCCCTGGGATGTAAAACTCGTAAACGGATCGCTGGCAGAGCTTGCTGAAAAATTCGGCTTTATCGTATCCATTGACGTAGATCACCTCCACATTTTCGGTCAGTATTTTCAGGATCGTAGGAAGATGCTCGTAGGAAAGACGACCCTCGGTCCATTGCAGGCCGTGTCGGTTATTTGTAGTCTGGTTGACCACAGCTTGATTGCGGGACGATAAGTCATCGTAATGGACAGGAGGGAGAAAAATCATGGATCCGCATAAGGTTAAATCGCAAGTGATGTAGCCCAGTTCTTTCAAGATGAAACATATATCTCCCGTCTTTGGATCATAACAGTGAAAGTATTCCATGTCCAGAACAATGTAGGAATCTTTGAGAGGTTTGGCACTCAAAATGTCCATCTTCTTCAATTGAGGAAAAAAAGAAAACAAAATTCTCTCTCTCTCTCTCGCTGTGTGTCCTGAAGGAAAAAATGGATAGCGTTCTCTCGCCGTCTCCTCTTTTATATATATAGAGAGAAGGTTGCACGTGACAGGTCGCATGAATTCTGGGAAAGGTCACATTCGTATATATATTTGTTTTTTGAATAATATCGTGCGTATCTCAATACACATCCATCATCATGATAATAAAGGTCACCTTGGAAAGAAAAAGAAATAAAAAACATGGAACTCGTGCTCGACTTTGAAGGTTTCTACGATTCTCAAGGAGCCTTTATTGTGAAAGAATTGGCTTACGTCACATTGGACGGTACTTCTCGAGGGGTTTTTAAACCCCCGTTTCCATGGCAAATGCTCACCGAGAAAGAAAAACGAACCGCTGTGTGGGCGAGTGATTATTATCACGGCTTGCCGTGGTACGAAGGGGAAATTCCGTACAGTTATTTTCCATGGGTGTTAACGATGTTGACGGAACCTTTTTCCATGATTTGGGTGCGAGGAGAAATGAAACGGCAGTTTTTAGAGAAATGGTTGCAAAGATCCATTTATTGCATTTCGGGATCGACGCAAGAGATTCTCAAATACAATGGGATCGAACACATGAATTGTCCTAACCATACAAAAGGTTTTTTCCATTGCGCTCTACAAAAAGCGGTTCGGTATCATTATTATTTAAAGACACAGAGAAGAAATTCGCAAGGTCGATACAGCACACTTCAATCTTGACAGAACTCATTAAAAAAAGTACATATATCACGTTACTTCTTCAACAGCACAGATGGTTCTGAAGCGAAACTTGGAATTTTGAAATAATAGATCAGGGAGAAATCATTCTTAATAAAATGGTAAAGTCTCGAATCGGCTGGGAGAAAAAAAATTTCTCAAAGCTGAAATAAAATTCTCTAATGGAAAAAAAAAACTTTTGGTTAATTTTTATCATGTCTAAGACATAATAAAAAATTAACAAAAAGTTTTTTTTTTTTTTTTTTTTCCCTGAGTTGAAGAATTTTTCTCAGCTCTGAAAATTTTTTTCCAGCCGACTCGAGACTTTACCATTTATATTTACGAATAGTCTTTGGGTTATTTATTTATTTATTTATTTTCTTTTAAAAAGAAAAATTCTGAGCTAGACCTATCTATTGGCTTAACATTCTGGTCATAGAAACAGTCTAGAATCTCATTTTTTTTTCGAGGCTAATGCACGGGTTCTCCAATCAAAAGGGTTACTATAAAGGGATTGGTTTGAATGCATTTATCTGCAAATGTTGTAGGATTCTGTTGTTGAGAAGGGGGTATATTATTATTATTATTATGATGATGATGATTGTGGCAGATTCGTTTTCTACATGGAAGTCTAATCTCCTCCGAAGACCTTTTCTGGGGATCGTCGATAGATGGTTTTTCAATAGGAATCGTTTCCCTCGGATCCTCAAGAGATAGAGGGGGGTCCTGTCTTGAGACATGAAGCGGTCTCTCCTCCTCCTCCTCCTCCTCGAGAAGTCTTGAGAAAGGGAGAGGATTTTCGGTTCACTTATTCTCGAGGGGTCTTGACAAATTGAGAGGTCCCTCCTCTTCGAAAGAGAGAGAAGTTTTGGTACCCTTATCCTCAAGGGGTTTTGACAAATCGAGAGGTCCCTCATTTTCGAGGGGTCTTGATAAATGGAGAGGTTTTTCATCTTCGAGGGGGTTTGATAAAGGAAGAGGTCCCTCCTTCTCGAGGGGTCTTGAGAAAGGGAGAGGTTTTTCATCTTCGAGGAGGTTTGACAATGGGAGAGATTTCTCCTTCTCGAGGGGTCTCTCTTCCTCAAGGGGTCTTGAGAAAGGGAGAGGATTTTCATCCTCGACGGGTTTTGACAAACGGAGAGGAATCTGAACAGGCTTCTCCTCATCCCCATCATTATCGAGGAGGATGAGGATAGGCTTTTGGAAAGGTTTTTTCTTTTTCTTCTGAACAGGCTCCTCTTGATGCTCGGGGAGAGGGATGGGGTAGTTGTTCCACCATTCTATTTTTTCTTGCTCGAGGATTTTTCAAAAGTCGTGGCCTCCTTAAGATGAGACGAAGGAGGAGAATCCTCGAGAAGAATATAATAGGTATTCTTCCCAGTCTTCTCGATCGAGAGAGGTTCGTGCAGACATTTGTGCAACCATTCACTAAAATGAACGAGAATCCCTTTTGTCTTCTCAAGACGATCCATAATCCTATTCATTTGCGAGACGGTTAGAAAGTGGGACGTGTAAAAATATTTGGCTCGTTTCATTAACAAAATTTGTGCATCCAAAGGTGGAATGTCACGAGCCATCAACACGTTTTCGTCGGATAAAAATTCGTCCCGCATCTTTTGATAACTCCCCACGGTATGATAACCCGCACATTTTGAAAAATCGGAGGCTTCGACTCCTTGGATGATATAACAGGAAAGATCAACATATTTATATTTGAAAGGAATACACGTAGTGAGCTGGGGATGCCTCCTCATGATCCACTTGGACAAAAATACGACTTTGGGGCTCTCCCCTTTTATTTATAGAGAGAAAGAGAGTGTGATCTTCCCTTCCCTCCTCCTCTCTCCCTGCTTCCTCTATCTCTGGACGTCCTTGGATTGGAAAGGGTGACTTTGAAAAAAAGAAGAAGGTCATGGTTGGATAATTTTTTGTTTATTAAATTATTACTTTCACTTCCTCATTCCCACACACATTCATCTTTTTAAGAAAAGAAAAAGAGGTCATGGAGATAAGATTTCTTGGAAAGAAGAGAGAGAGAAACAAAAAAAAACAAATAAAACTGACGTCATAGAGCCTCTATGTGTGTCTGTGTGTGTCTATATAGATATATAAAAAGACGAGAGTACTGGGCGAGATCATTTCTTTTCCATTGGGAGCCATGTCGCTATTAGACGTTTTTCCAACTCAACGGATTTCGAACGGGGAGGATTTGAAGACGCTAAAGCAAATCTCCAACTTGAAAATTTTTTTGGCGTGTCATTGTGCGACATTTATTCCGCATTTACCACCTCATCAAGCGATCGTTTCTTTCAACCAAGATGTCGAATCCTCCAAGCTGCTCGTTCAGAATATATACAGAAATTTATTCGAATCGCAACAAACGAAAGAGGAATCTCCCTTCTCTTGGAATCGGATGGATCGAGCTTTGAGACGGCCCATTCAAACAGACCGGCGATATACGGATCCGCGCACGAGTTTTCGGTGGAAGAATATTTTTCTCACGAAACGATATTTTACGTTTGGAGTGAGAACGACGGCTGAGGACGAAGTTCATATTGTTCAAACCACAGCCGCTCCTCTCGCCTATTACGAATCATCGTCCCCCAATCTGAAGGAAAGAAGTTTTAAAGTCAGCGACAGGATGAAATATAAGAAATATATTCTAAGACCTTTTCAAAACTATGTCGTTCCCCCGAAAACGCAATATCTCATCGTCACAACCCAGAAGAGTCTCTTTCTCGTCGATCGGTGCTCGTACTCGCTTTGGAAACAATTGAAAGAGGAGATTTCTTTCCAATCGCCGATGATGTTTCAAGAAAAAGAAGAAAACCCTCCGCCACCTTTACCCATCCCTTCCTTAGATGATAAGAGGAGCTGGACCAAACCGTCATGGCCCGAAACAAAATCGACCCGGCAACGGAATGAAATTGAAGTCATCACAATTGAAGATGAGGAGGAAGAAAAAAATTACCTCTTAAAAAACGGTCGACTTACCGGAACCTACCTGGCGTGCAAGATCCACTTCAGAATCCAGAAGCTTCTTCTTCTTCTTCTTCCCCGACTTGTTCCAACAGGCAGCCTCTTTCGGACTCCTCACAGACAGAACCTCTTCCAGTATCCTCTTCTTCTTCTTCTTCTTCTCTAACCTGTCCCGACATCGTAGAGGTAGAATGTCAGACGGGTCCAGAAATCATGGAGGCAGAATCACAGCCGGGTTCACAAGTTCCAACGGGTCCAGAAATCGTAGAGGTAGAATTTCAGCCGGGTAAACAAGTTCCAACGGGTCCAGAAATCATGGAGGTACAATCGCAGCCGGGTCCAGACATCCTAGATCCCTCCACTCATCCCAAAGAGACTCCAAGTGTTTCAAGACAGCCTTGTGAGGATCCAGCCCTTCCCGTATGGAATGATTATATGGACTTACAAAATTTGGTGCAACAGGAAGGAGAAGAAAATAATCATACGGATGGGTGGGTCAAAGACTATTTAGATTATTTAACCTCGAATGAAATTGAACTGTTATGGAATTGCATTTCTGAAATCACATCGGAAATGGGATAAAAACCAAAACAAAAAAAAATTTTAATAACAAATTGGAGGAGGGTCATGATGTCAATTAAAAAAAATATTATATAGAGTCCAATCTTGGTGGTTCACTTCAGTTTTCCAGCATGAGGTGATCCACGTTTCCCGAAATATGGATCCCATTCCAAGAGAGATTGTGTAGAGCCTTCACTTCAGTTCTTTTTTTTCCTACCAAGAGGAGAGGGTCCCCAAAGGGTTACCCATGTCCAAAGAGAGAAAGTGTAGAGCGTTCATTTCAGTTTTTTTTTTCAAGTTTAGGGGAGGGAGGTCTCAAAATGACACCCCCCATTTTCAAAGAGAGATGGTGTAGAGCGTTCATTTCTGTTTTTTCCAAAGTTAGGGAGTTTTCAAATGACTACCCTTTTCAGAGAAAGAGAGAGAGAGAGAGAAGGTGTAGAGCGTTCATTTCAGTTTTCCAAAGTTAGGATGGTGATGGAGAATCCTCCAAAATGGCTACTCATCTCAAAGAGAGAGAGAGAGAAAATGCGTAGAGCGTTCATTTCAGTTTTCCAACATTAGAAGGTCCCAAAATACCTTCTGAATTCAAAGAGAGATCGTGTAGAGCGTTCATTTCCAGTTCTTCAAGATCAGAAGAAGAGGGTCCGCTTTTCAGAGACAGCGAAGTGCAGACTTCAGTTTTCTCCCTCCCCAAGAATAGAGGGTCCCAAAATGGCTTTCCATTTCAAAGAGAGAGGGAGAGGCGTTTATTTCCATTCTCCAAGATAGGGTCGTCTGCTTTTTCCCAAAATGGCTTCCCAATTCAAAGAGAGAGAGAGAGAGAGAGAAAGGGTGTGTAGAGCGGTCATGTTCATTCTCCAAGATAGGGTCGTCAGCTTTTTCTCAAAATGGCATCTCCCCATTCAAAAAGAGATCGTAACCAATTTTTTCCAGTTTTTTCCAAGATGGGGGGGGGGAGAAGAAAACCTAGGATGGAATAACACGACACACAGAGAGAAAGAGAAAAAAAAAACGCCATCTTGTCATTTTCTGATAGGGTACCGGTGTTCGAATACTTTTGTGACCGACTGTACGGGGCAGTGCCCAAATTACGTGATTGGCTGAGAGTAGCCGGAGTCTGTTGATCTTGCTTATTTTGGGAACTTTTTGGTGTTTCTTCTTCATTAATTTTTTCAATAGCTGTATTTCCTGGTCTTTTGGGGCATTCCTTACTACAGGATGCATGTCCTCCTCCACAGAGGACACATTTCGCAGGAAATTCTTTACCTTTTTGAGGGCACTGGAAGGATTTGTGATTCTCGGCGCATCTGAGACACCGGGACATATTTTTACATGCACGTTGAGTATGCCCGTACCGTTGGCAGTTGAAACACTGCGTCGGTCCGGGCCTGCTTTTGTACGAAACCACTTTTACTCTAATATCAGTAATGTGACGTACATGATTAATTAATTTTCCAGCTTCAGTGCGTGGAGTTTCAACATAAAAAACGGGTAGGTTCACAGCTATGCCATCGCGCATGCGCTGTATTTGTTTGCATTTTAGTACTGGAATGTTTTGAGATTTAAGATCATCTTTAATTTCTTTTATGTCTGTGTCAATTGATAACCCTTTTATTATGCTTCTAACCATTTTGTCAGAGTTCAGTAAAAATGTGTGATAGGGAATCTTTCGAGAATCAAGCCTATCCTGAACTTTGCGGTAGTCGTCGGCAGAAAACAGCTTAATCCTGAAGTTTTCGCCTTCTATTTTTCCTTCAACTTTTTCGATGCCTAAATCTTCTTTTATATCTTTACGTAATTCTTTCCAATTTATTTTAGGGTCTGTGATAATAAGTGGTGGAATTTTGCCAGCATATTTACGTGGTTGTTTAAATCCTGTGATACAGTAGTCGTGGTCGTTAATTGCAGTAGTCGTGGTGTAACTCGCAGAAGTATCAATTTCAGTGTCTTGTTCCATATTATCTAAGTTTTCTTCGTTAGGAAGAGAGTCAAATTTTGATTGAGTTTTTAAGGGGGGTAAATCCTCTTCAACCGAGGAGTTACTGTTATTTCGTGTGCGTTTTCTGGAAACTTGTTTCCATTCATCTTTGGTTTTAGTGTTTTGTGAAATGGCTATTTTTTCGACTTGTTTTACAAGGCTTTTGGGAGTGTTATAAGTATCATTAAGGGTTTTATGATACTGTTGCCTCAGATTGCTTAGCACAGCTACATTGACACATGAGCTAATGTTACCATCATTAGGAAAAATCTAACTGAACAGTTTAAAGATAAACTTATTTGGACGCCATCCTGTGTTACCCTTCAGACTGCGTCTGGTGATAAGATCGACATAACTGGGAAGTTAAACGTAAGCATTACGTTTGGACATGCCGCCTACCATCACACGGCTTATGTGGCAGATATCACAGATCTATGCATACTCGGATTGGACTTTTTAAGGAAATACAATTTTTCCTTAGACTTGAAAAACAACAAACTGCTTTCAGCATCCGATGGCATGACTATCCATCCTCAGAAGGGATCCTCGCCTGGAAATGTCGACGCCTTGTCCGAAAGATCCAGCTCGGGAAGCTGCCGAAATCATACTAGGGTCGAAAAGAAACGCAAGACTACCAGCTCTTCTCCAGCCCAGATGCTCTTCGGTCGAGACCTTCGTCTGCCTTGTGACCGCCTGTTTGATCGCCGTACGGATGCGCCTTCATCGCCTGAGGAACACATCCAAGATGTCCAGGCCCGTTTTGAAGTGATGCCCCGTTTCGCACGAAAGCGAGTGAACTTGGCGATGGAGAAAGTGAAGACCCGATACGACACAAGAGCTACTGAACATCAATTCCACGAAGGAGACAAAGTGTGGTTGTGGAATCCGACTCGACGGAAAGGACTTTGTCCGAAATTACAGTCACCTTCGGATGGTCCATATACAGTCCTGGAGAGACTGAATGACGTCATGATCCGTAAGTCTTCGAACTCTAAACCTAAAGTCGTTCATTACGACATGTTAACTCACTACAATGGCCATAGTACGTAATGTAAATAATTGTAAATAGTATCAGACCATGGTCCTTTATGTTTGTAAATGTGGATTTGATTTGATTTGTATTTAATATTTGATTTGCATTTAGTATTTAATTTGTATTTAGTATTTGTTTTGTATTTAGTATTTGATAGCATTTGATTTGTTTAAGTTAGTTATTGCATTTATTGTTCATGTTGTTTGATATTGTAATGTAATGTTTATGCCTCAGTTGCATTTATGCCACAGTTGTAAGTTTAGCTTCCTGTGCAGGGATTGTACTGCCCGGGACGTGCAGTCCTTGGGAAGGGGGCAGTGTTACGAATTTGGTATTTAAAAAGCTAATGTTAGTTCAATTATAAATTAAATGGTTTTATTTCTCGCGCAGTGCAGCGCGTGACGAATATTAAAAGAAAGCTAAGCCGGAAAATTGAAAATACAAGAGCGCGTGCATTAAATAAATAAATATCTCTTTTTGATTTCGAGAAAGTACTGGAAAATTCTAGCGCGTGATTTTAAAATCTTATAAAAGGAGGAAAACATCTCAGTTTGTAGTAGTTGCTTAGTTTGTTGTTGTTTAGAGAACTGCTCTTGTTGATTGTAGTGAATTCGCGGATTAGCGTTCTTTAGTTGTTTTGAATTACGTTCTATTGGACATTTGAGTAGTTAAAAGATAACTACTGTGAGAGATTATAATAATGATATTTAAGCATGATAATTTGAGAAAATTTAAGCATTTTTGTTGTGATAATAATAAATTTTTGTTCATTTTTCATCGGACTTGTGCATTCATTTCATAACGAACCCGTACGCACGCAACAGTATTTATGCATAATTTGCTAATATTTTACTTCACATCTGTAAATGGTACAAAGCTAAAATTTTTTAATAAATTATTATATTAATATTATTATTATATTAATAATAATTTAATTTTAAAAAATACCGTTTCAGGAGATTTAGAAAAAAAAAAAAAAAAAAAATTCTATTACTAGAAATTAGGTGTTTTGATTGAACATTCTTTTGAAAAGCTTGAATGTTTTTTAATATATAAATCTTTTTTCCCTGAAAAGAATAATCCTACTATTGTAATTTCTCAGCTAAAATTAATCATCTCTTGTCATACTTCAATATAATCAAAAATATTTTGAGTTAAAATTGACTTCCTGTACAAAGTTTTACTTTTGGACTTACAGGGGCAGGATATTATAATAAAACAAATACTGCAAAAGTCTTTAATAAGCTATTTTTGTCTACATTCAGAATGTGTAGACAGTCACATACGAGAAGCTAGACTCCGCGCCGTACCCTTCTGATGTTGGCCAATTATGTTTGACTTGAAAATGACGTCATTTATAGGCGGAGTAATTGTGAATGGCTGACGATGTAAACATGAACGTGTTCATATAGTTTTATAGTCCAATCTTATTTGCTTTTATAATCTCAAGTTTTCCATACTATATTAGATTATTATGCCTTCTGAAAGTATCTCCTGGTGCTGCCTGTTTTTGCATTTTGGCGGGTGCTGAATCATTGATTATTTAATTCGAGTTTCAAAAATAATATTTTTACATGTCAACTTTTATATTAACATACATGAAATAATTTATAGGACATCACACTGTTTAAGCATCTGTGCTATATAAAAAAAATATCTGTACAATTAAGTTATTATTCTTTCAGCAATAGCTCTATCAGTTTATGAGTGCAATTTATACAGAATCACTATCAAACTGCAGGTAAAAAAATATATATATATATATGTAAGATAAAAATATATGAATCAGAATTATAATATAACTATAAACATTAATTCGTCCTCTCTATTCTAAAATCGTAATAACTTCTCTGCATTGCGTCATTTCTAGATCACTCTATGGCCCGCGCAACTCTGATGACGTAATAATTAAGAACTGAAACTGACCTTGTAAACCAAAACTTTTCTCTTCACGTACTTCCATCTTTCATAACTACGCACTTCAGCTTTTGCTCTGTGCTGTGCTAAGATGTAATTTCGCTGGCTTGCTTTCTATCTCAACAATATATAAAAATGTAAATCTTCTGTGGAAAGGCACGACTAGAGTGCCAAGTGATTGTGGCCACAAATATCAATTGGAAATAAAAATGGAATTAAAACTGCTTCGACTGCCAAGTTCTTTAGATATTACCAAGTTAGCATTACTAGCATACTACGCAATCAAATTCTTCTTCAATATGAATCTAAGCACGCCTCTACAGTGTTCCGTCTTTTTTCCTTGTTTTGCTTTCATTATGACAATTAAGCCGGTAAGGATAGTTTCCTGCAGTCTGAAACCTCAATGGAAAATTTAATTCAGCTCTTCAAATCATCGTTTTGTGATAAATCCAAGATAATGTGAAAGAAGTGAATCATCAAATTTGTTTTTTCAGTGCTTAAAAAATAACAGATCACTCTTCTGCGGTGGTGTTTTGCAAGTGCTTCAATAAATAATCACGCGTAGTGTTTACAGATTGAAGTAATATCTCGATAAATTGAGAAGTTTGAATGATAGTAAAAAGGAATATTGAATTTGCTTCGCCGATCTTTACAATATTTAGAAAAAAAAAAGTGCTTTAAATCATCAGTGAATTACCGTTTAGGAATTCAGCATTACAGCGAGTTCAAGGTCGATCTGAGTTAGTGTTTGCAAGTATGTGCGACAGAAAATTATTTGCACTTCTGCTTTTTCAACAGCTCAAAAATTGTTACATTCGTGTGACTCTAACTCAGGAACTAAATCATTTAATATGTTGCGAATTCTATAGTTTTCATTTCAACTTTGGTTAAAATTTCTTAAAATTTCTGAAATTTGTTTTGAGAAAATCTGAAATTTTTGTTCATTAATTTTCTAATTTTTCATAATTATGTGTGAGCAAATTAAGTAGCGAATTTTAAGCTATTTAAATTATTCATAGGGAAGGATATTAAGATAAGTTTTTATGTTTTTGAAATTTTGTTGAGAATTTTGAATACGAATTTTATAATTATTCTAAAAATAAAGATGTTAAAAATAAGTGAAATTTGTACAGATAAGTAATATGAAATTATGGTAAATGCATGTTAAAATTTATGGGTTATTGTGTGTTAAGTATAGTATGCTGAGGGTGTACTGGTTCCTTCAACAGAGGCCTGTAATTACCTCTGTACAGTTGTTCCTTTTACCCTCTTCATGCAAGATAATGTTGGAGGCTCTCATTTTATGAATGCATGTAAATTTTTTATATAATTATTATTATTATATTATTATGGAATGTATTAGTGCAGTTAGCAAAGGCCAGTTACCTTATGCAAGGAACGGAGGCCTTTTCAAGTAACTGCCAAGGCACCCTAGGCCACCAGTGCATAGAACACACTGGTTAGCTCAAGAGGACAGCCCTATTGATGGATATGTTTGTTTAGAAGTATTGCGAGGCTTCCAGTTTGGTAAAATCAGGAATTGTAAATGAAAGATGATAACGGTGAAACCATAAATTCTGAAAATCTTAATCCTATTATTTATGATGTTAAATTATAATTTATCAGTATGGAAATAAGTATCATAAATATTTATGTGCATTACATTTAATTATAAGAAATGATTATGTAAAAGTTTGTGATATTCTGTCCCACATAGCACAAAAACATCCTTGGGATATCCCAAGGATGTTACTCGCGGGATATGCGCACATCCTCAGGACATCCCGGAATATCCCGCGAACCTCCTCCCGAGTGCTTAATGTCACATCCCGGGATATCCTCAGGACATCCTAACCAAGTCCCATCGACAGCGTGCGGGATGTTGTTAGGATATGAACTCCTACTTACTACATCCTCAGGACATCCCACAAACCTCCTAAGCACATCCCATTATATCCTAAAAACATCCTATCTATGTCCCATCGACAGCATATGGGGATGTTATTAGGATTTAAAGTCCTACTTACTACATCCTAAGGACATCCCGTAATATCCCAATTTCCTCCTAAACTCATCCTCCTGAGCGCTTAATGTCACATCCCAGTATATCCTTAGGACATCCTATCTACGTCCCACCGACAGCGTATGGGATGTTATCAGGATTTGAAACACTAGTTACAATATCCCTTTAACCTCTTAAATACATACTCTCAACTGCTTAGTGTCACATCCCAGTATATATACAGAGGAAAATTCCAGTGAAAGTATGTGAAGGTGTGATGATCTAAAACCTACTTTTTTTTACACAGATAGTCTCAAATCGTTCTCTTATGGTTACTATGGAAAAATCAGAAATGTTGAAAATATTTATACAACTTATTTTGTTTTTAAATCTGAATTTGTGAATATATTAAAACTGAGCAAGGAAATTAAAATGAATTATTAATACAAAATATTAAAACTGAAAATTTTGCTTTTATTTTTAAGATATTAAAAATCTTTTTTGATCATTTTTAAACATCCAATAGCCCCCAAATTGAATTATTCATAATTAAATTATTTTACAAAATCAGTTTCTAATTTCAGTTAATTTGTATTAAAAATCGAATAATAAAATTACCCATTTAATAATCTTTACATAAATGAATCATCTTTCTTTAAAACATGTAAGGAATTTATAGTGTTTTTGATGACACTGTTGGGAAATTGTTAAAAGGAATAAATTGTATTTTTAAAACTAAATCAATTCCTAGCCTCAGAATAAATAAATACGTTTTCGTAAAATGAGAATGCTGCAGGCTTTTTTATATATTTAATATTTAGTTGTAAAAATTTGACATTATGTTAACAATTCTTTATATCATTCAAAAGGTAACTCAAGAAGCTCTTCTAAAATTCTTTCTGCTCACACAATTAAAAAAAAAAAAAATCTGAAAGGCCTCAGATTTTAGCAGTCACTCAAAGAGGCTAAAAGTTTATGAATGCATAGATTATCAATACAGATGGGGCAGTGGAAATAGCAAAACATTTTATAAGATACTGACACCAGAAAGTTATATATCTTCTATATATTTGAAAAATGAAGAAATATATGATGTAATTATGTAGAAATATTAAAATGTTTTCAATTAGATATATCATGAATTAAATGCATTTTAAATCAATCAGATTAAAAATTAAAAAAAGCATTGTTAAGAACTGTGTGTAATGCTTTTAAATAGCTTGGCTTGTTAGTCAATAATATATTAGATTTTAAAGGTAAATATGTTAAATTTTGCCAAATGGCAAGACTTGAATAAAAAGCGAAACAAGTTTACGACTGACGATATGAAGTCACATTTCAAAACTAATAGCCCTTTTAGATTAAAAAAAAAAGTTGTGAAAATAATTTGCAATGGTTCATTGGTATTATTTTACGCAAAAGTCAGTAAAATGAAATTTACCCGTTGAAATCAGCACCAAATTAAACTTTGTAAATTCTAGCGCATGTTAAAGGTTGTCTCATCCAGAATTTTATTACTAACCATTCATTTCAGAGCAAAATAAAACAGTAATTGCCATTTATATGACAATCAATATCAAAAATTTAAATCTGCATTTTACGCAACATAGAAAAACTTCAAAAGATCTACTGTTTACCATGCAATTAAGGCATTTTATTCTGCTATCAACTCTATCAATTATTAATTCCATTAAGTATATTCAGTTTACTCTTTCTGCTCAATATATGCAATGTAAAATTTTCCGTAAATTTATTAATTCATTTTGTTTTGAGGTGAGGTTTTTATTCAACTCTCAATGTCAACGAGAATGTTTAGTTCATTTTTTATTCGGTCTCAAAAGAGAAATCAAAATACATGGATTTATGAATCAAAATACATGAGAAATCACAGTGAGAAAAGCACTGCTACCTTAAACTGTGATTATATATAACAAATGCAGTGAATTATAGTTAAAATATTTATATTTCTGAACTATTTCATATATAACATTTTCAGTTTCGCATATGTGGCAATTTAAGAACTTTTTTATGTATACCAATTTTTTGAAATATCTGCAAAATTTTGTATTTTCAAGGAAAGCTTATTCTTTCACCTTTAGTATATAAGTAATGGTAATTTACCAGATAAAATTACTTAATGGGGAATACAGAAAAATATCTAACCACTTACCTTTGTGACTTCATCTGCAAAGAGACTAAAAAAGTAGTTCAGCTAAATCTGCTATAATAAATATTTATAATAATGCTAAATTATGCAATATCTATTAATATGACAAATTTATTTGGATGAAAAATAAACACATTCAGAAATTTATGGCACTATATTATGATGAACAGAGGAAAAACACTTTTCAAAATTCAAAATAGTTTTTATTAATCCAATTTATCACATTTTATTTGAATTCATGAAAAACAATCTTATATCCATGTATTCTTATGTATATAAGAACTCTTGATGAATTGGATCTCTGTCATTGCCTTTCACAGCACCTAAAATAAAAAAAAAAAACACTCACAATTACTATATGTGAATATAATTCATAATTAAATTTAAACAAATGACTATTAGAATGCAAATTAAAGGAAGCATTTAAAATATTTTAACATTTAGTACCTATAAACAGAGTAGCAATTATTTGATTTTTCGATTATAGTAAAATAAACATGGGGGATGCCTTTTAAAATTTTTTATGTCAGAAAATAAACTCAAACCACCAGCTGAATATATGAGCAGTTTTATCAATCAGCCACTGGTAGGTAACCTGGATACTGAATCAACATATAAAGTTGCCAAGATAAAGAGCGAAACAAAATTATGATAATCACATCTTACCTATTCATAAAACTATTTTAAATTTAATGTGTAGGCAAGTCCAAAAAGAGTGAGAATGAATTTATTTTGCAACACAAAGTAAAGTCTTGCAGGAGCAAAGAAAACTTGTCTCATGAGATTGGCAAGTAAAAAATAATTAACTGCATCTGGTAACATTTATCTGACAACACATAAGTAATTGTTAGCTACGTGCAGAAAATAAAATCTGATCAGGGGCGTAGCTAGAGGGGGACAAGGGGGGCATCTGTCCCGGGGTGCAGAATCCAAGGGGCGCCAAACTGATATTAGAACATTTTGGAATTAAATGTTTTCCATCCTTGGCAAACAGTAGGGGGCATGAAATCTTCAGTTGTCCCTGAGCGCTGAAAACCCTAGCTATGACTCTGAATCTGATCATGTTAATGCAATTTTAAACTTTTGAATTTAACCGCAGAAATTTACCAAAGAAGTACTTGTAACAGTAGTAAATGAAGATGTGGCTAATCTTTACTGTATGGTACACCTTGGTTTCTGTCTGAAAAAAAATTGCAAAGTGGTATTGGTTGTTTGTGAAATGTGGAAGCCCATTGCGTCAAATAAGTTTTTCGGTAACCCTAATGTTGATAATGTTGGCAAAAGTAGCCTTTGGAGAGAATAAAAAGGAGTTATTTCTGCAAATATTGCCAACGTGCTGTGATAAATTTAGTTTTGGGCTACTTTTTTTAATAGTAAACCTTTTGTACGGTCCCAGGTTTTTGGTTCTTACCATTCTTTTCAATTGCTGTGTTTGGTTGCACGGAAGTGGTATGGTCTTGTATTTTGAACATGCTATTTATTATTTTGGTGTGAATACCATCGTTTGAGTATGTCTGAGGTGACTAAGAGACGAAAAATTTAATTGAATTGCTTACCTGGAGGATGGTGGTGGGAAGCCTAAACATATGCATGTGAAAAAAAAAAATATGTTAAAAAAAAATGACGTTTCATTTATTTTTTGTCTCTGTGTGTTAATTTTTGTTAGAAGATTTGTTGTTTAATGTTTTTATGTTAGGAAATATGTATTTTTGGTAACTTATTCCTCTCTATTTGTGTATTTTTGGTTGTCTGTGTGTTAAGACAGTGGCGAATTTTTTCTGGTAACTATGATATTTTTAACTTTCTGATTTTCTTAAAGTGAAAATAGATCAATGTGTACATGGACAAAGTTAAGGCAGTGCACAATGCCCAGTTTGTGCAGTTCTCTGTTTTAATAGGTCGATGTGTACATGGACACAGAGTTTGTGTATGTCTTTGACTTCTTATTTTGGTTTTAGGTAGCGGCCACCTTGAAATTGGTGCCGATCTTGATATTAAAAAAAAGAAACGATTCGCCAAGGGTTACAGTAGAGTAAATTTTTACCAAAGATGTTCTACCATAATCACCATTTCAGTGGTTTAAACACTAGTGGAGCAGTATGCAGAGATGAAGATTTGAGTTTTGTTTACACAGCATGATGGTTTAGGCACTCCAGCCATTACAGTGAACAAAATTATAATAAACATAGCCACAATAATTGTCTATAAATATTGATGTATAACACTGCATTAACTAATATATTTCTTATGCTAGTATATACAGAATCCTTAATCGAAGGGAAAATCAGAAGACTGTGCATGCATTTTCCTTTAACTGAAACATGGATTTGACCAAACAAATCTGTCTTACGGGACATGCCACACTATGCAGATAGACAGTAAAAAGTGCTTGTGTTGTTTTTATTTGTTAGAGGTATGAAATAAATATACTTCTAGATTTTAATTTTTTCTTTTCTTGTTTTACATTTGGATTACCTATCAAAAAGTAAGAAATTTTGATATTATTACAATATCGGAGTTAAAATAACAATTATTGGACACGTTAAAGTAATGAAAATTTTAAATTAGGTTAAAAAGTAACCCTTAATGTGGCATATTTTTGAATTAAACTCTGTCCCTCTTTATTAAGGACTTTAATTAACTAATTTTAAATACAGAGCTATGAATTAATTTTTTCCCTTGCATGTTATAATAACTGAATTAAAATTACTCTGATACAGTCAAAATTCCTAAATGCAAGTACATAAAATTTACTTTAGCAATTTAAAAAGATGAGACACACTGAACACGTGAATAAATTTCTATCAAAGAATAATTTATTAAATTTGGCCCATTCCATAGTAAACTTTAACCATTAGATTACATTATTACACCATGTTATCAGTTTGAAAAGCAAGTCATATGCCAGATCTTGTATGTAAAAGAAATGCACAAAATAATATACAGATTATTGAAAAATAATGTATACCAATGTTTATAGATATGATTAAATGTAACAGAAATTTACTGTCCCAACCACATTTTTAAGTGAAATGTATTATTTTAACATTTTACAATATTTAAGGCATGGCACTAAATGCAACATTATGTGCCTGGATATAAGTTAGTAAATTAAAAAAAAAAATAATAATAATAATCAAAGAATTAATGTCATGAAAAATTTCAAAAACAAGCAGAATTTAATTTAGAAGACCTTTAGATACTTATGATAAATAAATCTGAGAATTCTTCACCCAAAATTAAATTATAATTAACTAAAACCAGTTTGACTGACCTTCTACAAAATCCTTGAGCTGCAATTTTTTCTAGCTTGAAAACCAAATTCTTCTCCACTTGGTAATAACATCTTAACCAGTTGAAATTCCTGCAGAAAGTTTGATAACACAGTAATAGAATTAATAGAATAGAAAAATTAACACAAAAGTATAGAACATCATTTAAACTTAACATTATTACAAATTTTGGTGCTTTCTGACTATCTGCAAAGCTGTGAAAATTGGCAAAATGGTTAGTTTATGGTTCATATCTACTGCTCTGTTCACAAGTAGTAATTCAAATAAGCACTTTATAAGAAACAAGAAATTTTAGGATGCACACACACAAAAATATACATTGGGTCAATATTCACATATTTTTCATCCAATGGAATACTATTCAGAAATAAAGATTAAATATAAAGCATGTAAATACATGTGTGTGGTATGCATATTCATGGTTTGCTATTATCGTGTGCATACTCTTGCTGTTTTAGCATAAGTTGAAGCTGTGAGGGCAGATGATAAGAAAGTATCAGAATTTTTTATGTATAAGAAAAGATTGCCCTGACAATAGTATCTCAATTGTTTAGCACTGACATTTACATAGCACATTAGAAATATATAGTAATATATGTATAATAAAAAGATAATTGCATATTATTAATTCATTTTTTTAAATGCCAAACTTTAACAATTCTTTCACATATAATTAAACAAAATTCTTTCACATAAACATCTAAAATCCATTCTTAACTAAAGAATAAATAATAAAACCATGTAAATTTCTTATCAAGCCCATCATTTCCGAAATGTCTACTTCTGAAAGTTCCCAGCATTTCTCAATATATTATTAAATTACTAAACTAAGCATCAATGATCGTCATGTTCGCTAATGTGGCAATATCTTTCACACTTCTTTGTTACCACAAGTAACAAGTAGGCTTCAATAAATCTTTAACTGTTACATGCTACTTTTGTCTAAAATTTGTACAAATAATAAAATTAAATCAGCTCTTTATAATATGCTCAAAGAAATAATTTTGTTTGAAAATTTGTATGTTATATATTGGCCTGATTAATGATTCAGGAAATAATTCGGGTTTTCAAAGTGCTTCCAATAATTCAAATTTCAGCTTGTGTCAAAATAAAATCTATAACACAAAGATAAGCAAATTTCCTTATGAACAATGCATTTTAACATTATTCGATCACTGGCAATCACACAGTACTGATTGCTTCAATAAGCATTACTGTAACTGTGTTATTTAAAAGACTGTAATGTTTTAATTATTTCCTTAATTAAAACATTACAGTCTTTTCCTCCTTCTAACACCAAAAGAAAACCCAGATAAGAGATATAAAAATATCAGTAAAAATAAATTATATTATTGAATGACACTTTACATTAATTACATTTATGCATATATTATTTTATTATAAATTATTTCAAAATCAAAGGAGAGAAGGGGGAGAAACTTTAATATTGGCATTTCTAAAATGATATAAACATTAATCATTTAGTACAGTTTGTTATTTCAGGCAAAAAGAATTCACTTTTCTGGATAGCATTTATATTTCCATCTCACTTTCAATGAAACATCAAGAGAAATGCATATAATTTAAACACCAGTTTATTTTATTTATCAGACAGATTATGTCAACTCGAAAAAACCTATCAGTAAAATTCGGTAGTAATAATTCTGAATGTTAGGCAACTTGCAAGATTCAACAAAAATTATCAATACTTTTATTATAATGACAATACTACAGTAACATGAACATAAAATTAAACTGCATATAACTATAAAATAAGCCAGCATATAATAATGGTGCATTGTTTTCTAAAACAATGGGCTCGATGAAAAACTACATGTATTATGGTAGCTATTCATATTCTTCAGCTCTCCTAATATTCTCATGTTTACTTTACATAACTAAAGTATCTAAAATACAATAAAAATGCAAACAATATTTATGAGAAAATGTTAAAAGCAATCATAAGCATTTGATTGAATGACCATATTTTGTCTTCCTGCAAATCGAATCTTAAAATGATATGCAGTTTGAAAAATGCTTAATCCTTTTATGAAATATTCAAAACAGATTAAAAAAGATACTGTTCTGTTATCAGGACCGGGTTCAGAATTGTATTTATGTATGCTTGTATATTTGTATGTTTGTGTGTCTACATATACACATCTATGCACATACTTACAAACACAGGTTCATACATTTCCGATTCTGGTCCCAATAACAGAACAGTACCCCCAAAAAAACTTGAATTACAAACTAGATTAAGATAATGTTTCAACCATACATATTTTGGACAAAACAATGCAAACTCTTATTTTTATACAATTGTTCAAACTATTTAACATAAATTTATTGCTGTAATAAAATAATAAGCAATCTGATCACACATATTATTTTAAAACTGAATGCATAAACTAGACTAAAAAAAATTCAGTCATAAATATTTGGATAGCAGGCAAATTAGATATTTGAAAAGACAGCCAGCCATTGAAATACACGTAATTCACGACAGAATGGTAACAATTCATAAAGCTGTGAAACATTTAACTGTCAAAATGACATAAATTCGAAAAGCAAAAAAAGTAAACATACAAGTATTGCAACTGAACTTACCTTTCATGCAACAAAAAATATCCATACAAGTTAACCTCATGGCGCAGCCATTTTGAATTTCGTTTCAAATCAGACAGATGTTTACGGATTTGCGGAAGAATACGAGGAACTAGTAGTTCGCCGGATACAATGTGCAATGACGCGAAAGAATATAGTTCTGTAGAACTTCCTACATTATTCCGTAATAAACAGTACTATTTCCTAATTTTTTCTTTATCTAATTAATTAATTAATAGGGAAATAGTTAAATAATGCCGAATTCATTTTTAATGAAATGTAAAATTTTGCATGTATGGGACGACCACCTTCCGTCCAATATTTCTGAGAATATAAACAAATTTTGGAATCTGAGAGTATCAGTAAATAAATATATAGAATATCGCCTCTCAAACGACCACTTCTGAAAGTGACCAATATAAATAAATATTGATATTAAGCATTATTTCTATAAGACGACCATCTCTATATAAGACCAAAGTTTCTAGAATCTTGGATAGTCATCGGAGATGTATCTTTACTGCGAAATTATCGCACGACTGTAATTCAATATCAATAACAGATCGCGCGATTGAAAAACATTTTCTGTCCTGTAATTAGAGGAAAAAAATTTTCCTTATGAGGTATTTCTCCCGCTTTCCTTGCGTGCCTTCGTGGTGTAATAGTTCTGCACGCTGGGCCGGTATTTCAGAGGTCCGTGGTTCGATTCACGGCGAAGTGGGTTGCTAATTTTTCATCTCTACGGCTTCCCAAAAAAATCCTAATGTCTCTACAGTGGCGCCCGAATTAAAAAGGTTTTGGATGAGGTATATCCACACCCAAGATTTAGTGATTGGATCCCCTTAAAAAAAAGTCGGCCTTTAAAAAGAGAAGTAATATAAGGTATTTCTCCCGCTTTCCTAGCGTGTCTTCGGCCCACCAGCGGCCGAGCGGTAAAGTCGCTGAACCCTGGTAGTGCGATCCGAGGTTCGAATCCCGCGAA
This sequence comes from Stegodyphus dumicola, assembly GCF_044657685.1. Classification (NCBI taxonomy): domain Eukaryota; kingdom Metazoa; phylum Arthropoda; class Arachnida; order Araneae; family Eresidae; genus Stegodyphus; species Stegodyphus dumicola. The sequence goes on from NC_140774.1 coordinate 1,725,953, forward strand.
CGGGCTGGCTGCATGGGTGTTTTCGTGGTTTTCCCCACATGTAACGTGTATACGAGCCAGTTTCCCTTAGAAAGTCCTCCACGAAGACATCCCTCCCCTTAGGCAGATAGCCCTAGTGTGCTTTGCCATAATTAAATACACCACCACCACACCTAGCGTGTCTTCGTGGTGTAGTGGTTCTGCACACTGGGCCGGTATTCCAGAGGTCCGTCCTTCGATTCCCGGCGAAGGCAGTTGCTAATTTTTCATGTTTCCTGCTTCCAAAAAAATACCTAATGTCTCTATACCCAAATTTTTTAAAAAATTCGTTTCCGTAATTAAATATATATATATATCTAATTTTACCTATATTTGTAGTAGAGTTTGTAATCTGTAAGTAATTATACATGTAATTTATACATTTTTTATAAAAAAAAATATATGTTATTTAGAATTTTGCAAATATTCTAGAAAATGCTAATCCATTGAAAAAAATCTTTTCCGTGACTAAATAAATTTTTAAAAACGTCAGAAAAAATAGCAGTTAAAATTAATAACAAAATAACAAGAATAAATCATCAATCATATCAATATTTTTAGTGTACAGCATTTAGAAACAACTTAGTAAAATACATATGAAAAATAAAATAATGTGCAAGTTTCAGATGTGCAATGTCAAAAAATTAAAACTGGTAAATTTGAGAACAAATATCCTCAAAATGTTTGACAACGAAAGTCCTCCGGACAATGCTGAATGAATGTCCTCAGGATGTGAAATTGGTGAACTCCTCAGGACATCTGAGAATCAACATCTTCAGGACATCCTGTCATATCCCGGGACATAGCGACTTAAATAAGACATCCTCAGGATGTTAAATTACGATCTCCTCAGGACATCTGAGAATCAACATCCTTAGGACATCCTAAGTATGTCCCGGGATATTGCGACTTAAATAGGACATCCTGAGGATGTTTTGTGCTATCGGGGGTAATAACAAGAACCTTCCCTGAAGAATTATGATTATGTGAACTTTCAAACAAAAAGATTTTTGGACTGAAATGCTGAAAAATTCAATAGGACTTTAAAAATTAAAAATTTATTTTAAAAAAATTGATATTTATAAATTATACTTTTATAGAATCAAAATTTTATGATTTATGTTTGTTTTTTATTTGCTAGTGCTTTAACTCTTTCTCTTTAAAAAGGCTTCTCTGTCGCTACGCCTTTTTCTTTTTGAAGGGGGGAATATGTAAGATAAAAATATATGAATCAGAATTATAATATAACTATAAACATTAACTCGTCCTCTCTATTCTAAAATCGTAATAACTTCTCTGCATTGCGTCATTTCTAGATCACTCTATGGCCCGCGCAACTCTGATGACGTAATAATTAAGAACTGAAACTGACCTTGTAAACCAAAACTTTTCTCTTCGCGTACTTCCATCTTTCATAACTACGCACTTCAGCTTTTGCTCTGTGCTGTGCTAAGATGTAATTTCGCTGGCTTGCTTTCTATCTGAACAATATATAAAAATGTAAATCTTCTGTGGAAAGGCACGACTAGAGTGCCAAGTGATTGTGGCCACAAATATCAATTGGAAATAAAAATGGAATTAAAACTGCTTCGACTGCCAAGTTCTTTAGATATTACCAAGTTAGCATTACTAGCATACTACGCAATCAAATTCTTCTTCAATATGAATCTAAGCACGCCTCTACAGTGTTCCGTCTTTTTTCCTTTGCTCTTATTATGACATATATATATATATATATATATATATATATATATATATTGCATAATGAAATTTTATAAGTGATTAATTCTGAACTGCAGTTCAGTGCCATATGAAGTTGCTGTTTTCATTCTTGAGATAACATAAGGAACTATTTTGTATAAGGAAATAATTTAACTAATTTTGAAGCTATAGGAAAATATGCATTGTTTGAAATAAGGATGACGTTTTTGGAGCATTGTATGAACGAACAGCTTAATGAGCTTTTTCGTTAATTAAAAAAGAAAGTAGATGACTGTGAATGCATTTACAATTATTCAACATTCTAAATAAAATTAGTCTATGAAATTAATAAAAAGTTAGATACACATTATTATTAATAAATATTAAGGTTTTTTTTTTTTTTTTTTCTTTTCTCACAAATCCGAATAAAGAATTAAAGTTTTGGGATGAAGCATTCGAAATTACCTACAACAATAAGGAGCATGCACAAAATTTTCATTATATATTTTTATTATCTATAAAATATTCAACAAATAATATTTACAGCAAAAAATTTAAAAAAAAGTAAAATATTAGTTATTATGTGTTTGACAAAACATATTACATTAGTCAGATGTTATTTTCAAAAGTTTGATTATTTACAAATGGTTTCTTTAATCATAGCACACTTTCATTTAAGCAAACAGATTTCCTGGATGAAATTAGCTCTTAAACATCTTAAAAGTTCTAAAGCCACTTGAAATAATCATTTAATCTCTCATAGTTTGTTCTAAATTATTAATATAGAAAGAAAGAAACTTACAGGAGCAGTTAACAGTAAAAGTAATGATTAGCTTGTATGATTAAATTTCTTTATCAAACAAAATTTATCAAACAAAATAGTAATTAAGTTCACTTATTAGTGATGTTTCTGTATTGAATTGTTATGATCAGTGCTTAAATTGTGCCGGAGCCCACCGAAGCCCGGTTCCGCTGCTTTTCAATTTTTAAGATAAATTACAATTTTAGCCGGAGCGCACCGGAGCCCTAAATAAGATGAGCTTTGGTACTTCTTTTTATAAAACTGAACCACAATTTAAAAAAAAAAAAAAAAAAAATTAGAATTCCTAACGTTTCAGTTTAACAATAAGCAGACCTTGCAAGACTCTATTTCCCTAGAAATACGAACTCATGAGAACATGAGACGTTCAAGTAAAGTCCCGTCACTCACATGCGGAAGAAAAGCAATAAATTTGGTGGAGTTTGTTTAGGAACGCCTAAATTTCTCGCCATGCCATTGTATCTAGTGTATTGTTACCGATGCTTACAGTTAGTTATCCTCGCAGGAAGGAAAATTTGTGTTCTTAAATGTGCGTTAAGTGACAGCGAGTACAATAAGAGTGAAATACTGAGATAAACTGCTCAAGCACGTCCTATACACCGTCTTCCCACAGTATCCACTAATGAGGGGGGGGGAAGCGTAACCAGCAACTTTACATTTAGGAGTCCGATTCATTTACACCTGACACCCATCTGCTTGATGGCTATAATTATATCAACAGACAGCCGCGGTCAAAGAGAACGTTCTCTCTCACCAAGATTCCCCTCATTTTTTGTTTCCACCCACTCATACCCTCATTCTGTTTCGCCCAGGAATTTTCATCAGCTATACTTTAAGTATATTTAATTTTTGTGATGATAAAAGAACTCCCCCCTACGATCTTAAATCGAGCCGGAACCCACCGAATCTCAACTCCGGTGCTTCTTAGTTTTTGCAATAAATCATAATTCTAGCCTGAACGCACCGCAGGCATATTTCACAAGTGCACATCAGCGTAGCCACTGAGGGAGGGGTTTCGAAAGCTGACCAGTGAGCTTCTATTGCTCTTGTGACGCTAAATCTTCGAGCCTGTGAACGTATGTTGTTTACGTTTTAATTTGTATTTGTTTCGCAGTTATAAATGTATGGCGCAATAGCAGAAAATCTCGTAGTGCTTTCGTTTTATGAGTTTAATTAATCGCTTTTCTTTGCGATTTTTATCACGCATTAATATCTGGATTGATGTTCACGGCGTGTTATCGCTCTTTACATCGAGAAAATGACTCAAGCTTCAATTAGCCTCGAATATTATGCATTTACTAACACCTGAATATTAAGAAAATTCAAGTGTATAATTTTTTGGACTGGAAGTGTTACAATGAGTCTATAGTGTTTTTTTATTTCAGTGCTTGCATTCTTTTGAATTTTAAAGTGTAAGATTCAGAATACATGTTGTGTATGATCTGATTATATCCATTATTAACAGTAAAAATTAATACGTGAATAAATTGAATATATTCGTTGTGAATAAGATAAATTCATTCAGTTTGATGAGTATTTCTTGTCTAGACAGTACATGTAAAAGTGAGCAGTTATTAAATGTGAAATTTAACACACTAAAATGTATACGAATCCAAATTAGTAAAGTTCACTTTGAATAATGGTCTCCATTGGTTATTAGAACATCTTTTTCATATAGACTGCATTAAAAAGTCCTGACTTCTATTTACATATGCAATTGGTATAAATATTTTTCTCATGTACATAGTTTTATGTAAAGATAGCATTAAGGGCTCACATGTTTATCACATATTTCTTTCTTCATCTGATTTACCACTTATTAATTAATATTTCACAGGGATATTTTTGCGAAGTATCCAACATTTGTTTGTATTTATTTCAAATTCTTTCAACCAGGTAGTGAAATCTTCACAATTGCTTATATTTGATCTAATTTCGCAATGAAAAGTTTCAGAAGAAATCGACGATGCTTTAATCATTTTATACAGATAAAATTACGTGGCAGTATTTTTAAACCATCTTGCTTAAATCTTAAAGCACGCGAAAGGTCCTGCGACATGACAGAAATATTACTGAATGCCTATTGTTCCATCCTAGAAACCACTCCCTCGGTGGCTATACAGATGTGCACTTGTGAAATATGCGCACGAGCCCTGAATAAGAAAGCTGCGGCACTTCTTTTATGTAATTGAATAATAATTTCAGTAGAAATTTTATCTCGAAAATTTTATTTTAACAATAAAATTATATTAAAAATCCCGTATTAAATTTCAATTTATCTCTTTACATTTTATTTAATTTTAATTAGTTAATTACTTCAATCTTTAATTATTCCAATAAATAATAATTAATTATCTGATAATTATCAATTAATTATATAATAATTATTGATTAAATAACAATTTATAAACATTAATTAAATATCTATTAATTAATTTGATAATAATTAACTATTTTATTTTCAATTTATTAATGAGTTTAATAGTCATTTTATTTATTTATTTACTCTGCTGATGGTCTTCCATAGGGCTCCGGCACTTCTAATCTTAGAAATTAAGCCCTGGTCATGAGCATTTCCTTTGCTAATGACAGGCTGTCCTAATAAAATATCTGTGAACTTTTCAGTTTCATTTGCTGTAGGTTTGTTCAGTTTTCATTTTTTTACAAATTTTTGTTGAGAAAAATATTTTTTGTAGAAGAATCTTTTTACTTGTAAATTCAAATTTAGTGCATATATATTTTTTTGATTTATTGTGTTGCAATTTTCTGACAACTGTAATAATTTTTGAACAGCATTTAAATGTTGCATGATTCGCTGAGATATTTTGTCTGTTAATGTAGTCTGCAAATTTTTATTTTCATTGCCCAGTTTTTGGATTTTATTTACTAGTGATTAAAAAAAATATGATAGTTGATTTCTCAGAAGTGAAGTTTATGTGTGGTTTTTCTAAATTTTATACTCCTTCCTTTCAGAAGTTAATGATTGCTCCAGAATAACCTGTTTCACTTCTGTTGTACATTACTGCTGAAAGAATGTGTTTGCACAAATTATTTTGAATACTAAATTATTTTGAATACATTCACAAGTATATGCTTGCATGCTAATATTACACTGTGTATACATTTTCAAACAGTGTTTGTTACAATCATGCTCTGAATATTTTTTTTTTGACCTAATAGATTCTTCTTGATGAGCTACTTTTAAATTTAAATATTAAATATTCTGTCATCAATCTTCTCAGACTGTAAACATTTTGCATCTTTGTGTGGCCTTAAAAGTATTTAAGATTTTTGTTGTAATTTTGCCTTTGTGCTTTTTTTTTTTTTTTTTTTTTGTGCCAAGGTAGCAGAATGACCTAATAGGCAATGAAAAACTGTTGAATATTGTGATCATATTGAAACTCAGCAACAGGCTATCCTTGAAAGGGAGGGAAGACAACAGAACGCAAAATTTTAAGATGTAGTGATTGCTGCCGAGGGTGCCTGTAATGTAGTATATTAGGCATAAGTAACAGTGCTAATCGTACCCTAAACTATAACCATTAGTGATAGACTGCTAGGATAATTCATAATGACCTGGTCATGATCATTTCCTTTGCTGATATCTGTTATTAAAATGTCACCAGACTAAGATAAGACCATCGTAATGGTAAGGCAAAAATGAGATTTGTCTGAAAAGAATGTGCCATGCTGAAACTTCCCACATAAAGGAGCACTGGCAAAACATACAATTCCAGTAATTAAAACAACCTATAGTTCTTTCTTTTTTAGTCTTTCTACATAGCATTACTGGAGTACGTGATATGCGTATGCACTGCAATATTAATTATCTGCATATTCCTTTTGCAGTCTATGCTAAGTCATCTAACAGGAAGATTTTAAGATTATTGGATTTTTCATTCATGGCATTGCATTTTGAATACCAGCAGCGTAGAAAGTGAAAGAGGGAAACAGATGCATATTATGACGGAAAAAACTTTAATATGTTTTAGGGAGGGATTTTTGAAATAAACTGTGATAACTACAAAGAATGAATAACTGTTACATTGTATAGAATAAAAACGATTAAAATCATTACCAGCAATTTTTTTTTCTTTTTAAGGTGATGGAATAAGAATATGACCTAAATTAAAATTGTGCTTGTAGTATGTGTTGTAGAACTGTATTGAAATTTTATTTTCGTAAATTTTAATATTTATGCTAGCTGTACATGTCTGTCCACACTTTTTAAACCTTGAGCTTTTAGTTGCCATATTCTTTTCCCTTCAGATTTATAACCTTCGGGTTCGGCTACCTGTCATAGTTAGAGAAGAATGGATTTTGAATTTTTTCCCCAATGAGCTATTTATTACAAATGATGTTCTGGTATTTCTTTCCTCATCATGTAACCATCCATAAAAAGCTCTATAAAAAATTAAAAGCAATTTATAATCCATTATTTCTACAACATTTTAGACAGTAAAAATTTATCTAATAACAATATGTTAATTTCATAATATGTAATAAACATATATTGTAATTTTGAATCAGCATCTTGTTAAATATATGTAGTATTATGAAAACCAATTTTAACCTGTATATGTTAAAAAAGAATAGGAAGTCTATAGTTGTTTTTAACATAGTGGGTCATTTAAAAAATTCTGTCATTTTTAGTGGCTGAATAAGTACTGAGATACATTTTAATGCAATGTTATTGTGTCTAAGATGTAAGGCAGATGAACCAGAACACGCAAAACAAGTATCAGGTTCTGTGTTCCTCCTTACTTGCTTTGGGAACATTAAATGACCTGACTCGGAACAGGGAGCTTACTAAAGCTATGTTCAATAAAGTGGGAAGTAGACAATACACACAAGAAGGGTATACGAAACCCTTTATTTTCCTCTCTTTACAATGATTTCCGGACTTCGGAATACAGAGCCAACCACTTGTGGTCCGAACGTAAGAATATAAAAATATTAACTAAACTCTAACTAAACTAACTTTGGATTAATAAACAAGTGCCTACTTGAAGATTGGCCGTATATTAAAAAAAGCCGTATGTAGTACAGAGAACTGCTAACACTACAATACGTTTAAAATTATCAAGAGGATTAAACCTCTGGCCTTGAAGGCAACCAGCAACCGAGTAAAACTGCTATGGCAAGCGGCCTGCTCCTAATCACTCCTTCCTCTCTCTTGCTTGGCAAAAAGCCACAACTTAAGTACTTGGCGTTCGCAAGACAAATTTGCATAAATAAGTTAAAGCTTTTAATTCTGGCCGGAAGTAGAAAATAAGAAGTGATAGTAAAGATTTAAAATAAAACAAACGTTAGTAAAACTTAAGATCCTTACATACTTCCCGCCAGAGTTAATTAGTTTGAAACTGAGGTCTAAAACGACCTTGTTGAAAACTTTTAGCTCTAGAATCTAACGCGAGGCCAATCTTTTACAAACATTTCTCACTAGAAACTAGAAATTTAAAAAAAAAAAAAGTCGTTTTTACATTATCAATTCCATGGACAATTACTTTTCATCTGTACTGCATCTAAACAGGAGTTCTTAGTTGAAATCTGGTTCCTTCCAGAGATCTGGAAGGAAAACTAGTTTAATGAAATGTTACACAATTAAATGGCAAGTAACATGAATACTTATATTTCTCCTAACATTCTTATTTCATTCATGACGTTATTTAAATCTCTCCCGGTGCTCTCTGACATGTGTTGTAAAAAAAACGCCAAACACGAACGTGTTTATATATACGTGTTCAACACTGCCGCCTACAATCAAAACACTAACGTGTTAAAATTCAACATAACAAGACCTCGTAACACACCCTATCTTCAACTCTAAACCCTGAGGTACTATTCTGAAAGTGGCTAACTCTGAAGTGTAGCGTCAGAGAGCCTAACTACATTCTTTCAACCTTTAACACATATTCACAATAATTTGGCATTTCTACAGTCCCACAAATAAGTTTAAAATTTTTGGCATTACTTTCACTTTTACCATATCACAGTATTTCTTAACATTTAAAATAACAGTTCACATTGTATATAAGAACATATTAACATGCCGTTAATTTTACGCATTTTAAAATATACATTAGTAGTACATTGTTAACTTCTATTCTTTTCCAAGCAAGTGCCAATTCTTCTACATTGAAATACTACATTTCAAAAGTCTTTCAGACTAAAACTTCTTTCTTGCCAGAATGTTTTAAATAAAATTTATACAATAACTTTTACAATATTCAAGTATTTACACATTCCTATTATACATCAACTTTAGTTTTACTCGCGAGTAATTGAAAAACATAATACCAAAATAGCGATAAAGGTAGCCCTCATATGAGGTAAAACATCTTGAATTCTGCCACTTGCAGTAAGAATGAAAGATTAACTTAAGGTTTCAAAGTAACATAAAGTTTTACTTATCTTTGTGATATTCGGACATCTTTTTTTCTGCCCAGTCCTGGAAGGTACCGAAGATTATGGTTTGGTTTATCTTCCTTCTTGTGCGGGTTCGCCCTTCAGTTCCTTCCTCCATGAGCTTTCTTTTCCTTCCAGTTCTGTCACCCTTGAAGACCTTCTTTTTAGCCTCTGCCTGTGGTCTTGGCCGTTTGAAGGCAGCTGGTCTTGGCGGAACCGGGACAACTCTCTCTCGTTCCTGCTTGGATCTCGTTGCTGGCTGTTCAAATTTTCCTTGTTTCTTTGCCTCCGCAGCTGGTGTTCCTTCAGCAATTCGTCGACATTTGCTGCGTAGACTCCTGTCCGATGTACCCATCGGACAGCGTTTCATCGGACATCTTCCGTTTGGTAGCCGGGTTATAGTTGCCGTCATTTCTCCTGGCTCTCTCTTTGCATTCGTCGTACTTCTCCCTTCTACATTCTGGGGGTGGTCGTGCTCTCTCTTTTCTGGTCGGTGGAACGGCTTCTTTTTCTTGTTACCTTCAATTTTCCAACGGGGAAACTTTCTTTTCAATTGCTCCTGCCTCCTAATGGCTTGCCCTTGTGATTGTCGTTGTTCCACCTCTGGAGCTTGTGCCTGCAGTGCCTGCCGTGCCGGATCCTGCAAAAGATCTTTAAATATTTGCATTTTATTACGGTTATAGAATGGTTTTATCTGGTCAATGTTTGCGGAGCATGTTTCACCATTCCTGGCTTTTAACACCACTACAGCCTGAGTTATTTTTTCTATGACATATGGTCCTTCAAATCGTGGAAAAATTTGGTAGTTTTATCTTCTGGTAGTGAAGAAAGTGAATGCTTAATTTTTAACACTTCATCTCCTACTTTATAAGTTACTCCCCGTCGTTTCATATCGTAATAAAGTTTCTGTTTTCTCTGTGCTACTTCAGTGTTCTTTTTTGCTTCTTTAATTAATTTTTCTATATCACCCATTTTAAATTCTGGGGCTCTTTGTTGAACATAAAATAATTTATCTAACGGCGTTATAATCTTTCTGCCTAAAAATAACTCAGCAGGAGTTTTGTTTTGCGGTCCTAAGGGCGAAAGCTAATTCATTGACATAGTTATCCCAGCTTTTATGAAAATTTTTAACATAACTACGGATAATTTTCACTATATTTCTATTGACCCGTTCCGCTATATTTGATTGCGGCCGATATGGGACCATTTTTAAATGACGTATGCCCAGTTTTTGGCACATGTCTTCAAATATATTACAAAATTACAAATTGAGGACCATTATCCGATATAACTTTTAGGGGCGCCCCGTATTTTAAAATATATTTATTTAAAATAGAATCAGTAACTAATTTCGCGGAGGCTCGTTTTAAGGGAACAAACATTCCGGCCGGGCGGAAATTAATATAATTAACTGCTTGACATGTTGGGCAGGACTGGACATACGCCCTTGTTAACTTTTGCAGTTCAGGAAAATAAACTGCTTCGCGTACGCGTTGGATGGTTTTTCGAATACCAGCATGAGAAGCTAAAAGGCAGTCGTGTAACTCCTGCAGGATATTTAATCTAAGACTAGCTGGGATAACAGGTCGAAATTCGTTGTTGGAATTTGTAGTTTTTGTATAAAATAATAGACCATCTATTAGTTCGTAATGGGCCGCCCTATTTCTTATCGCCACAATATCATGGTGGCTGAAATTTTCAGGATCCTTTAAATACTCATAAATGTTTTTAAATTCAGGATCCTTACCCAGTTCGGTTATTACAGTTTCTCGGGAATTTATCGTACATGCTGTGAGCATTGCCACCTTTACAGTATTACCTTCTTCATCTATTTTTATTCTGGAAAGGGCATCTGCTACGATATTTTCCTTTCCGGGGGTGTGGTTGATTACCAGATTATACTCTTGTAACTTGAGTGCCCATCTTATTAACCTTGGGGATAAGTTTTTCCCTGAGTACAATCTAGTTACCGCCGCATGATCAGAATACACTGTTATCGGCGCCCTTCCAAAATAGACTCGGAACTTTTGCACTGCTAACAGAACTGCAAGTGCCTCTCTCTCGATCGCGGAATAATTTCTTTGTGTTTGATTTAAAGTTCGACTAAAAAATGCCGCAGGCTTCTGATTTTGCGAAAGTACCGCTCCTACCGCATAATCCGAAGCATCCGCTGAAATTTCTAAATTCTCATCCTTTTCAGGAAATTTCAAAACAGGGGCTTGAGTTAATGCTTGCTTTAATTTTTCGAAAGCACTATTGGCTTCGGCCGTCCACGAGAATCTTGCCTTTTTCCTTTTTAATTTTAACAATGGCTCAGCGATAGCCGCAAAATCTTTTATAAAGGACCTATAATATGAACAAAGTCCTATAAAAGAAAAGAGCTTCTTCGCCGTATTTGGCGGCGGATACTTTTGCACAGCGATTATTTTTGATTCGTCTGTCTCGATTCCTTTCTGAGATATTTTGTAACCTAAGTATTTTAATTCAGGGGCTGCAAATTTGCAATTTTCGACATTAACTTTTAGACCGGCCTCATTTAATAATGAAAACACCTGTCTTAAATCCTGTACATGTTGGTCCAGATTATCACTAGTAATAATGATATCGTCTAAATAGATAAATGTGGACTTTCCAAGAACAGGCCTTAGCACAATGTCCATACATCGCTGAAATGTTGCCGGTGCCCCTGAAAGGCCAAACGGCATACACAGGAATGCATAAGTGCCAGACTTGGTTATAAAAGCAGTCTTAGGCACATCTTCCGGTCTAACCCCTATTTGAAAATAACCAGTCGTTAAGTCTAAAGTAGTCATGTATTTGGCAGAAGTTATGTTCCTTAGAATTTCTTCAATAATAGGTAACGGATATACCGGATATTTAGTCATGGAGTTTAATTTACGATAGTCAATCGCAAAACGCCACCTTTTTGGATGTGTTACTGGATAGTCATTGTTTTTCTTACATAACACCACCGGGCTAGCATAACTACTTAAGATGGGCGTTATGATCTTTTGACGTAACATATCTCTAATGTGCCACTCTATAATTTTTTCTTTATTCTTATCATATCGGTATGGTTTGTGGCGAACTGGCAGTGAATCTCCGGTGTCGATACTATGGTTAGTAACTTGAGTAAATCCTGGAATATCACTAAATAACGAAGCAAATTCACTTACCACTTGTCGAATTTTTTGTTGCTCTTCCTTAGGCAGGTGGTCAAGGTTTAACATTGGTGGTTCTGTTTTTTCTTCTCGAACTGGTTTCATCGTCAGCTTAAGGGACGCTTCGTTAAAATCCAGCGTTGCTTCTGCCTCTGAAAGAAAATCTATCCCTAAGATGATATGTGCTTGCAAATTCTTTACTATAAAAAACATAATCTTTACTTGCTCGTCCTTGATACGAACTTATAACGGTAATTTACCTATGCACTTGCATCTTTCTCCCTGCGCAGCTAACACTGTCGTATTATCCGAATTATATATGTGGTATTTACGAAAATACTTCCTAAAAAAATCTTCTGCCACACAGGAACACTGCGCGTCTGTATCCAGGAGTGCGGTGGCTGAGATGTTATTCACCAACACTTCAATCTTTGGAAGAGTCAAATTTTTCACCATCTCTGTATTTAACTTGAAGGAAGAGGGGTTTTCTTGGCCTTCGGATTTCCGCACCCTCCCGTCAGCAGAAATCCGTTTTAGTTTAAATCTTGTTTTTTCCTTTCCATGCTTTCCTTCTTTTTCCAGTGGCCTTCACACTTTTTCCCTGGATTACTATTGAACTGTCGACGTTCGCCGGTTGTTTTTGGATACTCAGGTTTCCTTGCCCACTGATTCGCTTTGCTTCCGTAGCCGTGTTTTTGACTTTGCTGTGGTCTTGGCGCACCAAATTGGTTTCATTGCTTATACTGGCGTCTTCTTTCAATGTCCGCCGTTCTTCTACTTTCAAACTGGATTGCTAGCTCAAATAACTTTTCCAGTGTAGTCGGATTCCTTAATTCAATAAAGTCTTGTACTTGGGGAAGTAACCTCGGCAAAATCACTTGAATTATCTCAGGATCCGGACGGTTTCCATACAAGAGTTTGAAGACGTGAATTTTTCTTAAAATAAAGCTTGAGAGATTTTCAATTCGTTTCTGGTATATGCTGAAAAGTTCCGCTTCTAATATTGCACGATCACTTACGACAGGGAAGGCTTTTACTAAGGCAGTCTTAAAATTTTCGTAAGTATAGGTAGGACTTCCCGCTTGACCCAAGAGGCTTCTGCCGATACATTTGAACCAATTAAGCGCTTGGCCTCTCAAAGCGCTGGTAGCTAAGGTGACTTTCAGGAACTCATGCACTGGGTAAAGCATGAAGTGGTCATCCAATTTTTCCAAACAACTGGTTACCGGTGAGTTTCCATTAAATGTTGCTTCTGGTTTCATCGATGCGCGCATGGTCTGGACGATGTAACCAAATTCTTCCAGGGCGGCAGCTGGCATTTCTGGATTCTGAGCCGCTTCTGCAGGCAGCACACATTCTTCTTGAAACTCGGCCATGGTTATTCTTCTTCGTCGGGCGCCACTATCAGGTTGTGTGTTCCTCCTTACTTGCTTTGGGAACATTAAATGACCTGACTCGGAACAGGGAGCTTACTAAAGCTATGTTCAATAAATGTGGGAAGTAGACAATACACACAAGAAGGGTATACGAAACCCTTTATTTTCCTCTCTTTACAATGATTCCCGGACTTCGGAATACAGAGACCAACCACTTGTGGTCTGAACGTAAGAATATAAAAATATTAACTAAACTCTAACTAAGCTAACTTTGGATTAATAAACAAGTGCCTACTTGAAGATGGGCCGTATATTAACAAAAAGCCGTATGTATTACAGAGAACTGCTAATACTACAATACGTTTAAAATTATCAAGAGGATTAAACCTCTGGCCTTGAAGGCAACCAGCAACCGAGCAAAACTGTTATGGCAAGCGGCCTGCTCCTAATCACTCCTTCCTCTCTCTTGCTTGGCAAAAAGCCACAACTTAAGTACTTGGCGTTCGCAAGACAAATTTGCATAAATAAGTTAAAGCTTTTAATTCTGGCCGAAAGTAGAAAATAAGAAGTGATAGTAAAGATTTAAAATAAAATAAACGTTAGTAAAACTTAAGATCCTTACACAAGTACCCTGATTTTTTGTTATGTGTTTCAAGAGGCATGTAGGTAGTAGTTATCACTCAACAGTAAGAACTTTTCTCTATTTATAAATCCAAAGTAGCCACTGGTAGTTTGATCCAGTTCAAATCCCTGCAAAATTGCTAACTGCACAGTTGTTCATGTAATTTTCTAAATGTGTAATATGAATACAACCAGCTTCCCTTAAGAGGCCCCCATGATTATATCTCTGCCCTTTATCAGATAGTCCTAATGTGCTTTATCATTATCCGATCAATCCAAATTAATCCTGAAAAAATGATTTTTGAATATTTCTGAGGGCAATATCTATATTTAACATTGTTTCTTTCAGACAACTAACTACCTACACAGAAGAAAACATTATCTGGGACCATGGGTGGTAATTTTACAGAGGGTTCATTGTATATGTATACTTTAAAGCTTTGCCAAAGACAGGGGTTATGTCATTAACATACTGCACATACAGCAAAATTACATTCCGCAAAGACCAACTTCTTATGGAAAAAAAGGGTTAAGTATATTTCAGATTAAGAAAGCATGAATACTTAATACAAACCTTAATATTATTGTAATTAAAAGGCAAAGATGAAACAAATGGTAATTGAAATAATTTCTATTACTGCTTAATAATACATGATACAATTATTTTTTGAAATAGCTGTTGATTTTTTGTTTGGGACAATACTTGATGCAACTTATTAAACATTAAACATTGTGGTAAGGAGTGCAGTTTTTGAATTCCTCTCAAAGTGTTTTTTCTTTCTTCACTTCGGTCAATTTGTATTCCAAAATCGGACATTTCCTGTGTCTTTTTTAACAATTTGTTTAACTTCTTGTACATTAAAAGCATTTCATCTTCCCCTCTATTGCTGCTTTCACAGTTCAACTGATGTTCAGTCAATAACAAAGTAAAATCATTCAGTTCTTAATTTGTGATTTCCGAATTCTCATTCTTGACTAATTTTTCTATTTCTCCTTCCATGTATGAATATTCCTTTTGCAGTTTGTATGATTTCCTTGGCTTCATTTCCACTCGATGGAAATCTTTTAAAATTGTTCATTGGCCAGAGCAGAAGCCAGAAAACAATCATGGTTGATGAATTCACATATTCCCATGGGTCTTAAATCATTTCTATGCAGTGTCTTATGTTGAATTCGCCCACCAGCAGCCGAGCGGTAAAGTCGCTGAACACTGGCAATTCGGTCCAAGGTTCGAATTCCGTGAATGGGCTGGCTGCATGGGCGTTTTCATGGTTTTCCCCATGTGTAACGTGTATACGAGCCAGTTTCCCTTAGAAAACCCTCTACGAAGGCATCCCTCCCCTTAGGCATTTAGCCCTCGAGGTTTTTCCATAATCACACGCACACACACTTATGTTGAATTCCTTCGAAAAATGCCATTAGTGTGCTTTCTTTCGTCTAGTACTTTATTTGCAAAGATGTAAACATGCCTGATGTAACACGCTTTGAATGTTGTTATAATTCCTTGATCCATTGTTTGGATTAAGGGAGTTGAGTTTAGTGAAGAGAGGAGAACATCACAGTTCAGGTTTTGATATTCTATGTAATATCTGACTTTTTTAATGAATGAATTTTCAAACCAGCCATTAAAGAAAACTATTGCAATGCTGCCAATATTCCGCAACATGCTGCATGTAATTGGAATTCTCACATTGGAAAAATTAAATTGATACAATTAAGATAATGCATATAAGCAAATTTGTGTTCTTAGTGTGTTTACTATAATAATAAGGAAATGGGAAGAATGCTTTGAAAGAAAACTTAAGCATTCATTTTTCTTTCATTAAAGATTATTTTGGAAATATGCTAAAGATTAAGATTACTTAAAACTCAGTTTTTAATTACAAAAATGAAGGGGGAAAAGTTTGTTAGACAGTAAGTTCTTTAGTCTACTAACTTCACATTTGTAATACTAAAAGGAGAAAAGCATGTATTATAAAAGGACTATTTTTCCAATTTCCTATAAATGGTTTTTGAAAATATCTATTCAGTTTGATTCTTTAAAATCCACATGTTATGTAAACTGAAAGGTAAATATACTGAAAAATATTTAATGCAGATGACAAAAGTCTAAGTATGATCAGCTTTAGGTATTCAAAATAAGTAAACAATCTAAAAGAAAGCAACATATATGAGATAAGAAAATTGTAAAGCAATGTAAAATGGTATGTACATTTTAGTGAATGAAAGCAAAAAAAGAATTAATACAATTTATTAATTCATTTTTTGCTTTCATTGGAAATTTAATGCGTCGATACCAGTTTTTGGTGCTCTTCGGTTATTGGGACCAGAAATGTATGTATGCATGCATGTGTTCATGTGCATATGTATGTATGTGTGTGGTATAAATTCATCACTCAATACATAAAGTTTAATAACTGTATATATTGTATATACAGTATGTATATTTATCAGTATATTTTCAGTTTCATTGTCTTAGTTTTTAAAAATTGGGTACTCCTCTACAATTGGGATCAGATTCAGAAATGTATGTATGAATGTGCATTTCTGAATCTGATCCCAATTATAGAGGAGCACCCAATTTTTAAAAACTAAGACAACGAAACTGAAAAATATACGGTGTTATTAAAATTTATGTATTGAGTGATAAATTTATATCATAAACGTAGTTTTCAAGGAGCATAAATATGCAAGAGATGCGAAAAGACTAAGTGGTACGTTAATGTTTCAATAATGTTGTAATTTGCAAGTGGAATGTCGGTAAGTCTTTCGGTATTACAGATAATAAAAGATAAAGAGCAAGATTTATAATATTTCTCACATCGTTAAGATCCGAAAAAATTTAACAACGATTAATTCAAGCATAGCAAAGAAGAAAATAGCACTTTTTCAATAATTTTATTTTCCTTAAAATGAGAGAAAAAAATTAAAGTAATACTTCTACTGCGTACTCAAATAAATGTACGGTGCGGATTAACAAACCTTGTCTTGATGGGAATGATAGATCTAAACTTTTACTTATAATTTCATACTTTTGCAGATTGTCTAAATGTTCTCTATAAATCATTATTGTAGAGAAGCTTCCAAACAACTTTCTTCTCCGCATTTAATGTGATTCAAAATTTGTGTACGTTGCGTAAATGTTTTCTAAGTTGCACCCACGGAGTAAACATTAAAGTATGTTAATAAAAATAATAATAATATAATACAGTAGACGCTCGTTTTTACGAACTCGTAGGGACTACGAAAACAGTTCGTTAAATCGAGAGTTCGTAATTTAGAAAGGCATGGGAAATTGTTAGTATTTCACATTTTAATGTTTTCGAGACAGGTTAGTGATACTATTCCATGCTTTTATTTATGTATTAGGAATTATTTTTAATAGTATTACTACTTAATAAATGATATCCATTCTATTAAACAAACAAGAAATATAAAATATTTGTAAAACGTACCTTTATTAAGTCATTGAGCAACAAAATAATCACTTATCTTTGTCTGTTTTAAAACAAAAGATTGTACAATGCAAGACTCCATCTTCTCTATATTTGTTAGCATTTCACAATTATCACTGGCCTCAAAAAATCGTCTAAGTTCTGACAAGTATTCAGCAGCTTGTTTTAAAGTCGGTCTTTTTGTTACTTCATTTTCTTCTTCTTCTGGATCTGAAAGTCTCTCATTCTCGTTGATTATGCTGCTAATAATATCGTGATCCGATATTTCCTCCGTGCAGATGACATTAGAATCCACATTTAAAAAATCCTCGAATGAAAGTTCTGGCAACTGTGGATTTCTTCGGCGAAGTTCATGCATGAGAACCTCATCTTCGTCGTGAGATCTATTGTCATGGATTTCTTCAGTTACGTCTGTTTCTTTAATAAAACCTGCATGTCGAAAGGCTTTAGAAATTGTTTCATCTAAAACATCATTCCATGCACTGATTGATAAATGCATTGCACCAAGAATATCAATCTGATAAGGTTGTTCCCTTTCCAAGCCAAGGATTACTCTTTGCAAGAGCACTGTCTTATATTTTCGCTTGAAACTATTGATTATCCCCTGATCCATTGGCTGTAAAACTGCAGTTGCATTTGGTGGGAGATATTCCACACGGATTGCCTAAGCCCAGTGATTTCCATGTGTGCAGTACAATTGTCCACGATTAGGAGAACTTTGCGCTTCTCTGCTGAAAAACGGTTATCTAAATCTCTCAACCATTTTTCGTAGATGTTACCAGTCATCCAGGCCTTATTATTAGCATAATATGCAGCAGGAATCTTCTGAACATTTTTGAAACACCTTGGTTTCAGATATTTTCCAATAAAGAGCAGAGGCAATTTTTGTGACCCAGTCATGTTGGCTGCAATCAAAACTGTAAGTCTCTCTTTAGATTTATTACCTCCAACACATTTATCTTCTTTGTAAGCTAATGTTCTTTCTGGCAAAATCTTAAAAAACAAAGCCATTTCGTCCGCATTAAAAACGTCATCTGCAGCGTATTCAGAAAGAAGCAATTTCAACTTTTCTTCTTTCCATTCATTTGCTGATGACGTGTCTACTGCTGCACTTTCAACACAACTTTCCGGAAACTCAAACCATTCCGAAATTCAAATTTCTGTAACCAACCATCCGATGCTTTAAAATCTTTGATGTTTAATTTGGAAGCAAAAAGGTGTGCTTGTTCTTTAAGTACATTTCCATCAATTGGAATATTTAAGCTTCTCATCTTTCGAAACAAAACAAGCAAAGCCCTTTCCAAATTTGGGTGTTTTGATTCTCGAAAATATTTTCGAGAGAAGGGTCCTCATTCATCGTTTCCGTTTTTCGCTCCAAAGATCTTCTCTCTTGCCTTTAAAATCGTCGATAAACGATTTTAAGGAATTCCATATTTCTGAGCAATTTGTGTCTTGCTTAATATTTTTTCGTCAACTTCTTTTAAAATCTTCTTCTTTATTTCAACCGCTAAACAAATTCGTTTCTTCATTTGCGACATAGCTCTAAGAATCTTACTTAACAAAAACTGGCCCAATCTCCCTCTCGACTAACGAGACTTCACTGATTGAGTTGTCCAGATCAAATGACTATGACATTACAAAAAGCAACAACTCTCTTTTAGAAGCAACCCAAACCCCTTTAACACGAATGGTCTCACCCCCACCCAACAACATCAGGCCGATGCTCTTCTGAGAGCCTCCCACAACAAACAACACCATAAATTTGTCTTAATTCCCCCTCTTCTCCACACCCTCCTTCCTTACTGTACTTCTTCGAATGTTTCGCACTTGCTGCTTCAAAATAGTTGGAGATTTTATTTGACCTTCACACTTCGTCCCAATGAAACACGCAGAAGTATGAAAACTGAGTTCTCAAAAAAGAGATTTTCCTGATTGTAGTTCGTAAATAAGAGCGCAAAATTACATTACATCTATGGGAGTGTATTCGGGACCATTCGCTAGTTCGTCAAATCGAGAGTGTTCGTAAAAAAGAGGTTCGTAAAAACGAACGTCTACTGTATATAGTTTAGATAAGTTCTGGCAACAGTGAATGTTGTCGTCATTAAGAGATCGTGCTTCGCGATACTGTTCGTTCAAGATAAAGCTATAGTTTGTAATTCCAATAAAAGCATCGTATTTTTGCTCTGCTATTCGTCTTTCTCTTTATTTTAAGAAATACCTTTTTAGGTTATGTATTTTTTAAGAAATACTTTTTTAGGTTATGGGTCAAGCAAGCTCCCATATTGCGTCAAATGTTTTGAATTGATGTTTTCTCGAAGAAACGGAACTCGTTAAGCCTAATCAAGTAAGTGTTTTGTTTTCGTTATAGCAATCGAATGCTGTTTAGAAATCAAAGTATGGAATTATCTAAGGTCCAAGTAAAGCCGTTATGAGGTGAAAGCGATTGGCTTATATGGAAATACAGCATAAAATTTGTTTTAAATTATCATCCTGGTGCTTTAGAAATTGTAGGAGGAACTATAGTGAAACCAGAAATTCTTCCTGTAGATGCTCCGATTGCTCAACAAGAGAAATATAATGAAGTTAAGAAGTTTCAAAATGCAAGCACTAGTGCTATGATGGTATTAACGAATTCCATGACGGAAGAAACGCTGCAAAAAGTTATGAGATTTCAGACTGCTAGAGAAGTGTGGTTGGAATTACATAAGTTATTTGAAGCATCATCAGAAAATCAATTGTATAATATATGCATGCAATTTTTTCAATTCAAGTGGAATGAAAATGATAATATGGCAGCTCATCTTTCCAAATTAAAAAAAACTTATGGAATGAGTTGAATTCAGGACTTGAAAAGAAAAATGAAAATAAGTTACCTGACATACTACTCAATTGCAAGATTTTAGATGTCTTACCAGGACAATACCATTTGTTTAAGTCAAGTTGGTTACTCTTGGGTGAAGACAAAAGAACAGTTGATGAGTTAACAGCACAGCTTTGCTCTCATGAAAGAGAATTTAAAAGTCATGAGAAAGTCAATACAAATGAACAAATGGCATTAGTAATGTCAAAATCTGAAAAACAAAAGCAATATAAAAAAGACAAATTCAGAAGAAAACCAAGAAAAGAAGATATTTGCAATTATTGCAAAAAGAAAGGACACTGGGTAAAAGATTGTAAACAGTGGATTGCTGATGAAAGACCACCCAAGAATAAGTTAACGAAGACCAATGAAGGAAATACAGGCAGTGTAATACTGATGTCCATTGACGAAGAGGCTAAGACTGATCAAACATCTTTTTGGATTGATAGTGGAGCTACAAGACATATCATGAATTGTTTCACATACTTTATTGACTTTATGAAGTTTGATAGTCCCTGTAGCATCAAGGCTGCTGGAAAAGAAACTATAGTTGCTCTTGGTAAAGGTACAATGTGTCAAAACAACTATTGATAGTAAAATCCAAAGAATTTACCTTAAAGATGTTTGGTATGTCCCTGAGATAAACAGAAATTTATTTTCTTTACTTGCTGCTCAAGATAGAAATCCGAATAGTAAATTTATTCAACAGTTACAGAATGCTGGTTAAAGGTTAATGGTCAAGTAGTGCTTTTTGGAACTCGCAAAGTATATGGTACTTTATACAAGGCAGCTATCGAACCTATTATGCCTGATAAAATTATAGAAGTTCATGCTGCTGAAGCAGACAATTCCTTGTTAGAGTTATGTCATCAGAGATGGGGACATCATGATAAACGTCACATTAAGAACATGCTTGAGAAAGAATTAGGAATTAAAATCCCATTTGAAAGAAAATTGTGTGAACCATGCATTTTTGGCAAAGCATACCGTTTACCATTTGGCATAAGAAAGCCAGCCAGCAAGCCTGGTGAATTAATTTCAGCTGATGTCTGTGGACCTTTTGATGAATCTTTCCAGAAGAAAAGATACTTAGTTGTGTTTAAAGATAGCTACACAAAGTTTCGTTATGGGTATTTTATCAAGGAAAAATCTGCTGTTGTAAATATGTTACAACACATGCTTGCATACGCTAAAATTTTAGGACATTTAGTCAAAGAATTTCTCAGCGATAATGGAGGCGAGTTTGACTTGACAATGACAAATTGCGTGCTATTTTGCATTCTGAAGGTATAACTCAAAGACTAACAGCACCTTATTCTCCTGAACAAAATGGCTCTAGCGAAAGAGACATACGCACAATAATCGAAATGGCAAGAACATTTAAGTACTCAAATTCTGAAGCTCATTTTTCTGCAGCAATGTGGGCTGAACTAGTCAACACTGCCATATATGTACTAAACAGAACTGGCAAATCATCAGTAGAAGGCATGAGTCCTTATGAGTTATGGTTTAAAAAGAAACCTCTAATTAAGCATCTTCGTATAGTAGGATCTGTGTGTTATGCCCATATTCCTAAACAAAGAAGAAGGAAAATGGATAATAACGCTACAAAAGCTGATTTAATTGGTTATGATGGAGACGAAAGATACCGACTATGGATCAAAGAAACCAATAGTGTGATCTGTTCACGTGATATTATATTTAACGAAAAGCTCACAAATTGTGAAGAAAGGGTGCAGTTACCTATTCAAGATCAAGATAGCCTAATTTCTGGCTCTGAACATCAACAAAATTCAGAAAAAGATAAGTCAGAAAAGTTTCTTTGTGAAGAAGATAATTCAGAAAAAGAATACAACAAAGAAATATCTGGAAATATATCAGAAGAACGTTTTGAAAGACAAGAATGTGAAGATATTAATTTGCAAAATAATGCACAGTCAAGATACCTAAGAGATAGAGCTGACTTGAGAAAGCCAAAGCGTTTTGAAGATTATATAATGATAAGTGAAGCTTTTATTGTTGATTCTGAAGAGCCCGAATCTTATGAAGAAGCGATCAACTGTAAGCAAAGTGTTAATTGGAAAGAAGCTATGGATTCAGAGATGAAATCATTGATAGAGAATGAAACATGGAGTTTAGAAAAATTACCAAAAGATGCTAAAGCTATACCATGTAAGTGGGTTTATAAGATCAAAAGGAATCCTGATGGATCTATTGATAAATTCAAGGCTAGACTTGTTGCCAAAGGATGTACTCAACGTTTTGGAGTTGATTATGATCAAACATTTAGTCCAGTAACAAAGTTAGGAACTATTCGTTCAGTTTTGAGCATCGCAGCCAATGAGAAAATGCATCTATCTCAGTTTGATGTCGGTTCAGCATTCTTATATGGAAAACTTGAAGAATCTATATACGTGCAGCAACCAGAAGGATATAGTGACGATTCGAAGAAAGTCTGTAAGTTGAAACGCAGTTTGTATGGACTTAAACAATCATCACGGTGCTGGAATAAATATTTTGGAGATTTTGTGTCACAGCTGGTCTTCAAGAAGCTGATCCATGCTTATACATAAGAAACAAACACGGCAAGAAGCGAATCGTATGTTTATATGTAGATGATGGTTTAGTAGCATCAACAGATCTACAAGAATCTGAAAAATTTCTCAGAGAATTGAAGTCGAGATTCAGAATCACAACTAAACCAGCAGTATACTTTCTTTTACTTGAAATTAAACATCTTGAAGATGGAAGTATTAAAATTAGTCAGAAAGGTTATGCAAGAAAAATTCTTCAAAAATTTGGGATGGAAGATTGCAAGCCAGTGTCAACTCCTATCCTGAAGGAAGGTCTAACTGAAAAGAAAAAGGAAGATAAATCAAACAGAGAAATTTTTCCTTATATAGAAGCTGTAGGAGCATTAATGTATCTTATGTTAGGCACAAGACCAGATTTAGCTTACTGTGTTGGCATTCTATCACGTTACCTAGAATATCCTTCGAAAGATGATTGGAAAAAAGTGAAACGTGTATTCAGATACATAGCAGGTTCTCTAACTAAAGGTGTTACATACAAGAATAAATACAAACCAGGAATTCTAGAATGCTATAGTGATGCAGATTTTGGAGTCTGTCAAGAAACAGGAAAATCAACGAGTGGAGTATTGATATTATATAGTGGTGGAGCTATATCATGGATTAGCCAAAGGTAATCATTTGTTGCAGCTTCGACGACTGAAGCAGAAGTAATTGCAGCTAGTGAATGTTCTAGAGAAGTAATTTGGTTAAAGCGACTATTTAGTGATGTAACCAAGTTACGTGAAACTCCAGTAATTCAAGTATACAACGCCGCTGCAGTGAGACTGTCACGAAACCCATTCCGAGGTGGGACAGCGTTCGAGATAGACGTCTTATCGCTTCGCTCTCCGTTTCCTTGCGTTGCTACCACCCCCGCTACTGTACCGAGTTCATCGACCTCGCCTCACGGGCTCTAGGTTGTTTCTTCGGCTTTCGCCTCGCAAAAGCGTCGCCTTTACTCCACTGCTGCACCCTTCGCTGGATAAAACAGGTCGTTATTCTTTCTTCTGATTTTCTTTATTTACCGTGCTGATAAGTGTACCTTCGGGTACGGCCTCTAGTTAGGTCTTTTTCCAACTTATTTACCTCACATGATTAATCAATATATCACAACAAACATAACTATAACTAATAACAACATAAACATGGATAACTCTCCTCCAAACTCAGAAAATCCTCACATGAGACATCTCGATGAACCCAACCCTCTCCAAATATTAAGTCACAAAATCACTTTATCCAATGACGTCGAAACTACCAGATCCTTGGTGGAAGATATCCAAGATATCCGTAACGACACAAATGTGATTTTGTCCGCTAGTGATCAAAAAGAACTAAACTTTCTCCTTGTTAGAGCCATTAATCAACTGCGTATGCAGGAATACGAGATGGCCAATGCAAAAATAAACGAATTACAAACCTCTAACAAAAAGCTCGCTAAGCAATTTGAAGAGATTAAAATCTTCTGCGACATACTTCAATCCACTAGTGGTTTCAAAGAACAAAGAAAAAGAAAATTGCGCCATAGACAAACGGATTCTGACTCCGATGAGGAGCCTTCCCTCAAAACCAGCAATCGATATAAACAATTAGAGAACCAAATAGACGACATGCATTTGGACAACGAAGGTGAATCAGCCACTCAGCTCACTACCACCCCAAAAGACCAACCAAACAAAAGTGACACCATACCCGAAAATAGAAAACCAAACTCCAGCCCCAAAACAAGCAGAATTGATAAAGTGCCAATTATTGTCGTAGATGACGTACCAAAAGCGGACGAATTCTTAAAAAACTTAAACAAGCAAACCGGAAAAGAGATAACTGGCACCTTAAAAGGACGCCGCCTTGAAATACAGCCTGCAGACTCTGACTCACATCGATTCATTTGCAAAATAATCGAAGAAACTAAGCTCAAAGCCCACACCTACTTACTGCCCGAAGATAAAGTTTTAAAAGTCATAATAAGAGGCTTACCCATCACCACAGATCCCCAAACCATCACTCAAGAACTTCTTGACAAAGGATTTAAGGTTAACTTTATTACACTATTAAAAAACAGAAAAGAAAATAAACCAATGCCGCTTTTCTTAGTACATATACCAAAATCAGAAGAAAATAAGGAAATATTCAAAATCAAACGCATAGGTTATATGAACGTAACAATAGAATCACTACGCAAGAAACCTGGCCCTCCACAATGCTATAGATGCCAGGGATTTTTTCACAGTTCCCTGCTCTGCATCAGAGACTGGGTTTGCGTCCGTTGTGGAGGCAATCACAAACCTATAAAATGCACCCGTAGTCGCGACCAGCCAGCCATATGTTATCACTGCAAAGGTCCTCACCCAGCCAACTTTTCAAAGTGCCCAGCCAGACCAAAAAACAAACAAGTTCAGTTCCAACCCAGTCCTGCACCAGCAACCAATCCCTGGACTAACAGAAAACAAGACTTTCCTCCGCTGATATCAAACAGTAACGAAAATATCGCTCAAACCTCCATTCAAAACGAAATTCTAACAGAAGAAACTACCAGCATCGCAGAATCCTCCCTGTCAGACCTCTTTGACTTCTCTACGCTAAAATCAATCTGGACAATAGTGATACAAGGACTCAAAAACATTAAAACCAAGAAATCACTTCTTGATAAAATAAATCGCAGTAGTCGAAATCATTGAAAAAATAGGAAATCATCTTTAATGCTAATAAATTCAAGAACAGATGCAACATAAAAATCCTCTCTTGGAACGCTAACGGTCTTTACCATAAAAAAGATGAATTATCGAACCTCATTATTGAAATTGAACCTGACGTAATACTCATACAAGAGACTCACATTAAACCAGCACTCAAAGTACTTTATGCTAATTATAACACCTACCGTACGGATCGTGAAACAGGAAGAGGCGGTGGCATCATCACATTTGTTCAAAGGAGCATAAAACACGCTCAAATTCCTAATTCCAGTACCACTTTCGAAAGTAACACAATAGAAATTGTAATAGAACATAAAAAATTCAAAATTTCGAATATATACATCCCACCAAATAATAATCCCAGCGCACAAGAATTGATTCACCTCCTTAATTCTAATACTTCTACCATTGTCAGAGGGGACTTCAACGCCAAACACCCCTGTTGGAACCGAGGACCTGCTAACAAAAAAGGAAATGCATATTTTAGCTCATTCAATCAAATAATGATAACATTCATGCTCCAGACGAGCCCACCCATTACGGGTACAATAGCGCCACCACAATTGACTTCTTCATCTCAAATAACATTACTAACAGATGCAATATCTCTGTAATTTCAGCCCTGTTATCCGACCACAACCCCATTGTATTTGAAATCCCCATTAATAAATACCTCCCCTCACTTGACAGAAGTATAGGAGTTACAAATTGGATCAAATACTCTGAAATTCTGAATAATTCCATACAAGGTAACCCATGCATCAACAACACAGAAGATTTAGAACACGAAGTCTCAAAATTTACCAACAGCATCAATTCTGCTTCAAAGGAAGCCACCAATACTTTTTATGTGAGCAAGCCTTTCCTTCCCCTGCCTGCCGATATAAGAAATAGGATTAAAGAGGAAAACCGGATCCGCAAAAGATGGCAAACCACCAGGGATCCACAACTCAAACACGAACTAAACTCTATGCAAAAAGAAATCAACAGACGAATCAAGAACTTCAAAAACCAAAAATGGACCAATTTCCTAAATAACCTTGCTATAGAGGACAATTCCCTATTTGACATTTCCCGCCAATTCAAGAAACCTTATAAACCTATTCCACCTATCCATGGACCTAGTGGAATTTCATATACAGAAGAAGATAAAGCTAAGTCTTTTGCGGACTATATGGAAAATACATTCACTCTTAATCCCACTCCGTACAATAACCATATTGAACAGGTCAACCAGGTGGTCAATAACTTCCTTAACACCCCTGCTCCGTACAACTTCACTTTCCTGACTACCCCAAGCATCGTTGCCAACACCATCAGCGCGTTACAAACGAAGAAAGCCCCAGGGCACGATGGCATCTCGACCAAAGCACTGAAGCATCTTCCGATCAACGCTCTTACCTGCCTAACTAAAATTATCAACAACATTATCAAATTCGCTCATTTTCCTAACTCATGGAAGCAAGCTATAATAATTTTTTTTGCTAAACCGCAACAAAATCCAACTATCCCGCAGAACTATCGCCCTATCAGTTTACTTAGCCACCTGTCTAAAGTTACTGAGAAAATCCTACTTTTCCACATCCAAAAAATTCACCCTTCCATGAATTTTCTCCCAGAAGAACAATTCGATTTTCCTAATCATCATAGCACTTGCCACCAACTTCTTAGAGTTATCAACATTATCACTGAAGGCTACAACTGCAAGCTTCCGACCGGTGCTATATTTCTCGATATCGCGAAAGCTTTTGACAGGGTATGGCATCGAGGACTTATTTACAAACTAATCACTCTCAATTTTCCAGATCATTTTATTCGCTTAATAGCCTCTTTTCTCAGCAACAGAACATTCAGAATCAAAATCGGTACTGCATACTCTACCACCAGAGTAATCAATGCTGGTGTCCCACAGGGGTCTGCACTTTCGCCGTACCTTTTTAATATTTATACACAAGATATCCCTAAAGACCCTTCTGTTCATCTTGCACTCTTTGCCGATGACACCGCCATACTTATTAAAGCCTGCACTGTTATCGCCGTAAGAAATCAACTCCAAAGCTATCTCATAAAACTGGAAAAATGGCTTACCCTTTGAATGATTAAAATTAACACTGATAAAACTAAGGCGATAATTTTCCGTAAAGGAAACAGGAAATACTATCCTCCACCCCCTGAAATATTTGACGAAGAAATTGACTGGATTAATGAAACCAAATACCTTGGAGTCACCCTTGACCAAAAACTTACCTTCAGAACCCAATTCCGGTCCGTAGTACAAAAATTTAAAATCACCACAGCTACTATGCGACCTCTTCTTGATAGAAAAAGCAACTTATCTACTACAAACAAATTAATTCTTTATCGCTCCATACTGCGCCCAGCTCTTCTTTATGCAGCACCGATCTGAGGACATGCAGCTAAAACCAATATTAAATAATTACAAATTCTACAAAATAAAATTTTACGAGAAATTATCAATGCTCCTTGGTATATTCCCAACATCTACATCCACAGAGACCTTCGAATGGAACTTATTCAAGAGTATATTAAACGATTAGCGGTCAACTTCTTTTATTCAGTACAAACCCACAGTAATAGCCTTATTAGCACTCTCAGACACTCCCCGCGTCCCAGAGAAAAACATCGCTACCCTTGTGATATCCTCCCCACATAGGATTCACAACCTTAATTGACTCATTCACGCCAAACTGACTCTGCGGTTTTACCACCCGCGGCTACATCTTATAACGACACTGAACTTGACACCTCCGCTCTTTTCGCCGCCGCTAGTGCGGACCTCACTCTCTTTCTTCCGCCTCCCACACTCCTTTCACCCTTCTCTTTCTCCCCCCTCCCGATCTTTATCAGAAGTCGAGTAAAAAGATGTTTCTACATCTTGACACTCGAGAATAAAATACGATCTGTGTGTGTGTGTGTCACAAAACCCGGAGTTTCATCGACGCACAAAACACATTGATATCAAGCACTTTTTCATACGAGAGAAAGTTCTAGAAAAAGAAATCATTGTGCAGCAGGTACCTACAGAGGCGCAAGTTGCTGACATAATGACTAAACCTTTATTTAAACCGAGACTGTTAATTCTTTGTGATAAGATGGGACTTTTGTGACTTTTTTCTTTTAATTTATTATTATTATTTTTTTTTACAAGGAGAAGTATTAAAGTATGTTAATAAAAATAATAATAATATAATATATAGTTTAGATAAGTTCTGGCAACAGTGAGTGTTGTCGTCATTAAGAGATCGTGCTTCGCGATACTGTTCGTTCAAAAAAAAGCTATAGTTTGTAATTCCAATAAAAGCATCATATTTTTGCTCTGCTATTCGTTTTGCTCTTTATTTTTAGAAATACCACTTTAGGTTATGTATTTTTTAAGAAATACTTTTTTAGTATTAAAGTATACTCCGTAGTTGCACCCTATTTTTAAACTTTTTTAGCAGTACATGCAAAGCACACACTCTTCCGAAGACATGACGTACGCATTCAGTCACTACCAAAACATACAACTGTCAGATAGATAGTCAATAGTTAAAATGGACCCTCGCGTCACTTAACAGAAGACCACGCTCACAATCTGATGTCATCGAGAAGTCTAATTTAATTGGCTAGGTACATGAGAGTACAGCGCGGACGGGCGGATTCCGAGGATGGACGGCGAGGGTGACGGGCGCTCGTGTAACGAGCTCACGCCAACACAGGGCAATTCTGGGAATTTTTGTGAAAATAATGATATTATTGATCATGATATGAGTGAGATTAGGGATCAGGCTCCCTCTGTGCAATCAGCGTCGCCAGATGACGAACGCATGAATCTTGTCATACAGTTTTACGACCTGAAACAACAGTTTGAGGCGATTCAGCGGCAGAAGAGCTCCATGAAGCGAACTCCTACTCCGTTAGATGCAAGTGGATACAAGATTAATGATATTGCTAATGCTCTAGATGTACCCATTTTTCACCTTCCCTCAACCAGAGAGGAATTTCTAAATATATTGGAGAGCGAGCGCTTAGCCAAGATGGCTGCCGCTCAATCCACAGAAGATCCTCGTAAGCAAGAGGCATCTATTCCCACGCACGAGGTGCGGGGAAACCGGTCCAGTCGACGTCATCGCGGAAGCGAAAGACGCAGACAATCGACTCTGACGGGTTTATCACCCCCGCGGCTCGAAAGCAAGGGAAGGCGCCTATTGTGGATCTCACAATAGATGATTTGGCACAAAACGCTAAAGAAGCAAATGCTACTATTCCAAATTCCAAATTGCCAGCCACTTCAAAAAATGCTACTCCTAAAAAGGAGAGGAGTACTAACAAGTACGAAAAAATTAAAAATTCCTTAATCAGCGATCAAACCAATGCCTCAGAAATAGCTACTGCAAGTACTACTGAGGGAGTTAATTCCGAGCAGGCACGGAACGTACCCCCCCTCCCACCGCAGTCTGAGATTCCGGCAATACGTCTCAAAAGCAGCAAGAACTGGAAGACACAAGTGTGTTTCATGAGAGAAATTGCCCCTAATTTACGGAGCATCCTGACTGGACCCTATCTAAAAATTTTTGTTCAGACAGAGCTGGAGTTCAGGGAGGTCACCCGCTGGAGGAAGCAAGCCGGCATCCAGTTCAAAACTTTTGATCTCAAGCAGGACTGGCCAGTCAAAATTGTCATCAGAGGCCTCCCTGTTGAAACAGACGTCGGGGATATCAAAGAGGAAGTTGAGGCGATGGGATTTAAAGTGCATCGCATCGTTCGGCTTACTCAGCCTGGTTCCAGATACCCAATGCCACTTGTTTATTTACAAGTCATCCCACACCCCTTCCTCGATCATCTGTTTGCCGTCACTGACATGTGGGGCACAGAGATCAGCATTGAGCGTTACCGCGGCCGCAAGGGCCCTACTCAGTGCTTTCGGTGCCAGGGCTTTTTCCATTCTTCGGAACTCTGCACCCTTCCGATCCGTTGTGTCAGATGCTCTGGACCCCATTGGGCACGTGAGTGTACCAAAGGCTTAGATGTACCTGCCACTTGCTGCAACTGCGGTGGAGATCATCCTGCTTCATATAAATCTTGTCCCGGCTACCCAGGTAACAAACGGGCTCGCGGTAAAAATTCCGCGCCTAAGACTAGGGCAGCTGCTCAGACAGCCCCCCGCAGGGTTCTTCTAAGCCCCCAGCAACTGCTGAGACAAGACGTCCCATGCCTGCTCCCCCAAGCAACGTCAGTTCACCATCTTATGCACAGATGGTGAAGAATACCACCGAGCGCGGATTCAAATCCACGAATCCAAGACTGCCGGTTGCAGAAGCCCCTGCAGCCCCAGCAGTGTCAGCCACAGCAGAGTGTAGCAATGATTCAGACGATGTCTTTGCATCTACACTAAAATGCTTAATTGAAATCTCCCGCGACCCAGCGTTAGACAAGCATATTCTGCTCCTTGCCTTCAAAAAAGCAATGCCTAAACTCAGGCAAGCAAATGCTTTAATGAGGGCATTTTATATTTATGAAAGCTATGTTGAGCTTTCAACCTAATTTGGCTTTTTTAGACCTATGTCTTCTGTTTTTCAGTGATGAACCTTTAATAACGGCTTAAAATTCAATTTTATGAATAACAGTTCAAACACCACCAGAGAACTGACCATTTGCACGTGGAATGCCAATGGATTAACATCGAAAATTCACGAAGTTCGTGATTTTGTAGTAGAGCACGATATTGACGTGTTTTTAGTCCAAGAGACTCACCTTACCCCAGGGAATACTCCCAAAATTGGGAATTAGGACATTTATTGTACTGACAGGGTGTCAGAGGGCAGAAATCCCTGTGGTGGCACTTGTATCTATGTGAAGCGTTCGTTAAAGCACCACATGATACCGTCCCCTGATTAAAATTTTTTGGAAGCGACAATCATCAAAATTTTCCTTCAAAATTCCTCCCCGCTGACAATAGTCTCAGCTTATCTACCTCCACTGTCTAGAGCACGTGGAAGGCCAGCTTTTTCTGTCAGTGATTTTGATAAACTTTTGAATATTTCAAATCACCTAATAATTGCTGGTGATCTAAATTCACGCCATACCGCCATGGTTTTGTTCTAATAGGAACAGGTATGGTATTAGTCTAAATTCATGGTGCCAGAGTAACCATGTACAGATCATAGCTCCTACCCTCCCGACTTTTTACCCTGTTAGAGGGTCCCCTGCAGTTCTTGATCTGGCTGCCTTTTATAATATATTTTTTCGGCATGAGATAAAAGTGATTCAGGAATTGGACTCTGATCACTACCCCGTTTTGATAACCCTAGATATTCAAAATCGATACTCAAAATTAGAGGAGCAAGTCTCAACAAATTGGGACGACTTTAGATTTATTTTGGAAAAAACTTCACTCCCTCCCATCAAAATTCCCAGCAATTTGGACTTTGACAGGCATATAAAAAGTCTGGAGTCTTTACTGAAAGGAGCGAGAGCTGCGGCTTCAAAACCACGCAAACACCCAGGTGCTAGGCTCCCACCTGAGACTAAATTCAAAATTAAGCAGCGAAATTACTTGCGAAGAATTTGGCAAAGGTCACGAGATCCCAATATCCGTGCCCAATTTCGCAAGATACAGAACGAGATAAGGACCGAAACCCGCTTATTAAAACAAGCGGAGTGGAAAACATACATTCAGTCCCTAACGACTGAAGACAAATCGATTTGGCGCGCAGCCGCCCGATTACGCAAACATAAAACATACATTCCGCCCCTTCAAACGGCCGATGGCGCACAGATGGCCTACACTGACTCAGAAAAGGCGAATGTCATAGCTGACAGCCTTGCATCTCAATTCACAACAAACCACGACTCTTACTGTAACCGCCCGGTTACACAGGGGCGCATACAAGCACGGGTTAAAGATTTTTTAACACAACCTATCACAACTGAACTCAGGCCAACGGACCCTACTGAAGTCATGGTTTTCATAGATAAATTGAAACCTGACAAGGCACCTGGCATAGATTCTATTTCGAATCGCATGATCAAAAACTTCCCCGCTATGTTTATCGTATGGATCACGGTACTCATAAATTTAATGCTCAGGAGAAGCTATTTCCCCGACTGCTGTAAAATAGCAGCAGTCGTCCCCATTCCAAAACCGGGACAAAATTTAAACCTGCCCGTCAATTACAGACCCATAAGTCTGTTATCTTCTCTCTCAAAGATCTATGAATTTGTCTTACTTAATCGCCTGAATGAATTCTGTCGGGATCAAAATTTACTAATCCCGGAACAATTCGGCTTCCGACCTAAACACTCCACGGTACACCAGTTACTCCGTGTAGTGGAATTCATTCATGAAGGCTTTCGTAAGCGAGAGAAAACTGGAATTGTCTATCTAGACGTTGCCAAAGCCTTTGACAGGACTTGGCATGACGGGATTATTTCCAAGTTCATGCGGCTTGGTTTTTCGGCCCATCTCATTAAAATTATTAACTTGTACTTGACCGGACGCAGTTTCCGCGTGCGAGTTAACCACGAATTCTCCTCTCCCCGCCCAATCTATGCTGGGGTGGCTCAAGGAAGTCTCCTCGCCCCTGCAATCTTTAACCTTTATGTAAATGATATTCCTAAGGCCCGAAATATCGATCTTGCGTTATACGCAGACGACACAGCCATCATTTCATAACACTCCAACACCCTCCAGGTAATCACACAATTGCAGAGTTACCTTTCGACCTTAGAACTCTGGCTCGGTCTGTATAAAATCAAAATTAATGTCGCAAAATGTGCTGCCACTATGTGCATCCGAAGAAACATCCCAAATTTACCTAATTTAATGCTCTTCGGTGAACCCATTCCCTGGGTCTCTTCTTACAAATATCTAGGTGTTTTACTAGACTCAAAATTAACTTGGCAGCCTTACATCCGCAAAATCATAGCGGGTGCGACAGCTATCAAAACCGCCCTACGCCCCCTTTTAGCTAGTCATAGCGACCTGTCAACTGATAACAAAATCTTGCTCTATAAATCAATCATTAGGCCGGTTCTTACGTATGCGTGTCCCGTATGGGGCCCATGTGCACTGACTAACAGAAAACATGTCCAAATTTTTCAATCTAAAATGCTTCGGCAAATTCTAAAAGCTCCGTGGTTTGTACAGTCGGTCACAAAAGTATTCGAACACCGGCACCCATTCAGAAAATTTACTTTTCCGTTGAGAAACAAAATTGTCTCCAGAGTCCATCTTGGTTCGATAGAAAAAAAAAACAAAAGGATGGCTCATGTCCAAAATTGGCTAGGTGCATGAAACAAAATACAACATGACCTATCTGGGTCAGATGGGAAACAAAATGGCTGCTCACGTGATCCATTATTGCGCTCAGAGAAAACGCAAAGTGTCGCTGCGGCTCGTCTTGTTTCGCGAAGAGTGAAAACCCAAAACGGTCTGCAGTGTCTATCTTTGTTGGATGAGAAAACAAAAGGATGGCTCATGTCCAATTTATTTAGGTGTGGGAAAAAATATAACGTGACCTATCTGGATGAGATGTCTCCAGCGATCCAGTATAGACTTTTTCCCCATCTGCAATAGGTGACATCTATAAACAATTTTATTGAAATCTCCTCGAAATATAAGAAACAGCTAGCTCGTGAAATTGTAAGGTATTCCCAAAGAATTCCACTTCTTGAAGAAGGAAAAACATCCTAGCTGCAGATGAGGTAGAGAGAGAGAAAAAGCATGTTGCACTATGGAGAGCCCGCACGGTTCTGAACAGAAAACGTGGAATGCTTTTATAGAAAAGAGTTGAAAGTGAAAGTAAAAGCCGATTGGAAATTTTTCACTTGGTTGCCGACTGGGAAAAAATTTTCAGAGCTCAGAAAAAAAATTTTGAGATGTAAAAAAAAAAAAAAAAAAAAAAAAAAAAAAAAAAAAACTTTTTGTTAATATTTATCATGTCTTCTAGACATGATAAAAATTAACTCCCTTCTCTTTTTGTCTGGGAATGTTGTCTCACCCTTTCTAAAAATAGACTATGACTCATTCTTGTGGAATTCTGTTGGGCTTTTACTTTAAAATGGGTTTTGAATTTGTTTCAATTCCCCAGTTATCTATAAAAGCATTCCGCGTTTCACTTCAGATCCGTGTGGGCTGTGAAAGAGGCAACACGTCTCTCTCTTTACCCAATCTCATGATATTCTTTAAGAATTTCTTAGCCATTTGTCAAAGAAGGGGACTATAATTGAAGAATTTATGAATTTGGGAACATGTCACCCATGGCAAATCTAAAATCTTGGAAGTGGATACTGGAAAGCCCCGCTCTGATTATAATTCTGAGTTCTAGCATGGGACCCGGTATGAAAAATCTCTTTAACTTCACTTTAGAAGAAGGTGTGGGATAGAGAGATTTCGTCATGGGAAAATGTCTTTCAATATCATGTCATCTCCTTTCAAATAGGATTGAAGGACTTTTCTTAAACTATGTTGAAATCTTGATGCATAAAAACCACGGATGGGAAATTCTGATCCATGGATGGATCATCCAATTTCGCTAGACCCTGATAAACGGTTGCTGATGAAATCCAAACGATGGGTCCTAGCTTTTCAAATGGGAAGCATTTTCCCCTAAACGGAGGAATGATTTCTATTCTGTGAGACGTCAAAAATTGGAAAAAAGCTTGTGTTCACAGAAGCTCTTTCTAGAAGAGTGGTCCTGGGTCCAGATGAGGTAGAGAGAGAAAAAGCATGCTGCACCTTGGACAGCCCGCACAGTTCTGAACAGAAAACGTAGAATACTTTTATAGAAAAGTGTTGAAAGTAAAAGTAAAAGGCCGATCGTCTTGGTTGCCGTCTTTTCACTTGGTTGCCGGCTGGGAAAAAATTTTCAGAGCTCAGAAAAAAATTCTGAGATGTTAAAAAAAAAAAAAAAAAATCTTTTTGTTAATTTTTATCATGTCTTCTAGACATGATAAAAATTAACCCTACCCCCTTTTGTGTGGGAATGTTGTCTCACTGTTTCTAAAAATAGACCATGTATACCAATATACTACAAACGGACTTGAACGCCTGTTCTCAGTATGTAGCTATACAAATTTGAAGGTAAAATTAAAAAAAAGACATCTTTTTGGGGAAAAGGGAGTAAATTTGTATAGGAATATACTACAAACGGAATTTAAGGCCTGTTTTCAGTATATAGCTATACAAATTGGAAGGTAAAAAAAATAAAAAAAAGACATCTTTTTTTTCGGGGGAGGGAAGGCAGTGAATTTGTATAGGAATATACTACAAAAGGACTTTAAAGCCTGTTTTCAGCATATAGCTATACAAATTGGAAGGTAAAAAAAATAAAAAAAAGACATCTTTTTTTTTTCGGGGGGAAGGCAGTGAATTTGTATAGGAATATACTACAAACAGACTTTAAAGCCTGTTTTCAGCATATAGCTATACAAATTGGAAGGTAAAAAAAAATAAAAAAAAAGACATCTTTTTTTTTTTTCTGGGGGGAAGGCAGTGAATTTGTATAGGAATATACTACAAATGGACTTTAAAGCCTGTTTTCAGCATATAGCTATACAAATTGGAAGGTAAAAAATAAAAAAGACATCTTTTTGCTGGGAAATTAAGTGAATTTGTATAGGAATATACTACAAACTGACTTTAATGCCTGTTTTCAGTATATAGCTATACAAATTGGAAGGTAAAAAAAATAAAAAAGAGATATCTTTTTTGGGGAAAAGGAGTGAATTTGTATAGGAATATACTACAAGAACATCAAGAAAAGAACATCATGGGTCCAAGAATTGAAACTGAAAGTCCAAAAACGAAATGTTAACGACTGGGAAGAAAATTTTCAAAGCTGAAAAAAGATTTAAAAAAAAAAAAAAAAAAATTTTCCTTTTTCTTTCTTAATTTGATGTCTTCATTCTTTTGACCTTGTAGAAATAAAAAAAGTGAAGACATCAAATTAAGAAAGAAAAAAGGAAGGTGTTTTTTTTTTAAATGTGTGCAAATTTTTCCAGAGCTCTGAGAATTTTTCCCAGTCGGTTTCTAGAAGCAACTCGTTAATGTATTTAAACCACTCGCGTTTCAGTTTCAGATCAGTCTGTGCTGTGCACTCAACGTGGATACACGCTTCTCACTCTCCTGGGAAGAGCTTCTGTGAAGGTATGTGAACATTTTTTTCTTACTCTTTTGTATTTCATAGACTACAAATATTTATTGAGTCACCCATTTTATTGAAATGTATTCTTATTTCCTTTCAATACTTTGAGGTAGGGTAATATTTTTCCCCCTGCTACTGTTTTTGTTTTTCAAGGCTAGAAATGTTTTACTCAATAGCTGTTTTTATAGAAAACATGCTATTATTTCATATACTGTTATATTTTGTGAAACTTTAACAAATTCCTTTCAAGAAGCCAAGATCTCGTGATCCACAGCTGGCTAGATACGTCAGTGTAATCGGATCACGATTGTTCCATCATATACTGATATATTTTGTGAAACTTTAACAAATTCCTTTCAAGAAGCCAAGATCTCGTGATCCACAGCTGGCTAGATACGTCAGTGTAATCGGATCACGATTGTTCCATCATATAGTGATATATTTTGTGAAACTTTAACAAATTCCTTTCAAGAAGCCAAGATCTAGTGATCCACAGCTGGCTAGACCCGTCAGTGTAATCGGATCACGATTGTTCCATCATATACTGATATATTTTGTGAAACTTTAACAAATTCCTTTCAAGAAGCCAAGATCTCGTGATCCACAGCTGGCTAGATACATCAGTGTAATCGGATCACGATTGTTCCATCATATAGTGATATATTTTGTGAAACTTTAACAAATTCCTTTCAAGAAGCCAAGATCTCGTTATCCACAGCTGGCTAGACCCGTCAGTGTAATCGGATCACAATTGTTCCATCATATACTGATATATTTTGTGAAACTTTAACAAATTTCTTTCAAGAAGCCAAGATCTCGTGATCCACAGCTGACTCCATTAGTCAGGAAAAACGGATCACGACTGTTCCCTCGTATACTGATATATTTTGTGAAATTTTAACAAATGACTTTCAAGAAGGCAAGATCTCGTGATCCAGAACTGACTCAATCAGGCAGGATTAACGGATCACGATAGTTCCATTGTATACTGATATATTTTGTGAAACTTCTTTAACAAATGACTTTCAAGAAGGCAAGATCTCGTGATCCACAGCTGACTCAATCAGTCAGGATTAACGGATCACGATTGTTCCATTGTATACTGATATATTTTGTGAAACTTCTTTAACAAATGACTTTCAAGAAGGCAAGGTCTTGTGATCCACAGCTGACTCCATCAGTCAGGATAACGGATCATGATTTTTTTCAATCGTATACTGATATATATTTTGTATATTTTGTGAAACTTTAACAAATCCTTTTCAAAAAAGGCAAGGTCTTGTGATCCACAGCTGACTCCATCAGTCAGGATAACGGATCACGATGGTTCCATCTTATACTGATATATATTTTGTGAAACGTTAACAAATGACTTTCAAGAAGGCAAGATCATGTGATTCAATAGAATTGTTCAATCGTATACTGGTATATTCTAATAAAACAACAGAATGATCCAATTTTGAATACGATCTCAATATGTTTTTATAAAATCCATTTCATATTTTGTAAAACGTGAACGACTGACTTTCAAGCTGGCTGCATGGGTGTTTTTTTTCGTGGTTTTTCCCCATGTGTAACGTGAATACGAGCCAGTTTCCCTTCCAAAGTCCTCCACGAAGGCATTTCTTAAGGCAAATAGCCCTCAAATGCTTTTACCGTCATCCGAATCGACTTGACCTCTCTCCAACTTCCACGGTGTCATTTGAACGATCGAGTCGGCTGTTGGAAAAAAATGTCTGACAGCTGAAAACAATATCTCCACACACCTTCACAAAACCTCTTTCCAGGAGGAAGAAACGTGTATTCAGCTCCAGTGCACAGCACAGACTGATTTAAAGCTGAAACGCGAGTGGTTTAAATAGATGAGAACCCTCTATAGAAATAATTTGAATATATCTCGTTTTGTGAATCAAGCCGAGTGGGAAAAAATTCTCAGAGCTCAGAAAAAAATTCTGAGATGTAAAAAAAAAAAAAAAAAAAAAAAAAAAAAAAAAAATTTTTTTGTTAATATTTATCATGTCTTCTAGACATGATAAAAATTAACTCCCTTCTCTTTTTGTCTGGGAATGTTGTCTCACTCTTTCTAAAAATAGACTATGACTCATTCTTGTGGAATTCTGTTGGGCTTTTACTTTCGATTGGGTTTTGAATTTGTTTCAATTCCCCAGTTATCTATAAAAGCATTCCGCGTTTCACTTCAGATCCGTGTGGGCTGTCGAAGAGCAATCTCATGATATTCTTTAAGAATTTCTTAGCCATTTGTCAAAGAAGGGGACTATAATTGAAGAATTTATGAATTTGGGAACATGTCACCCATGGCAAATCTAAAATCTTGGAAGTGGACACTGGAAAGCCCCGCTCTGATTATAATTCTGAGTTCTAGCATGGGATATTTTTTAAATCAATAAGCTAAACTATTTTTCTAGTCTCATATTCTCTCGTGACTAGGGTTCCAGATTTGGGTAGAGAGAGACATGTTGCCTCATCAACAGCCCGCACTGTTCTGAACAGAAACGTGGAATGCTTTTATAGAAAAGTGAAGAGTTGAAAGTGAAAGTCGAAAAACGAAATGGGATCGGCTAGGAAAAAAAAAAAAACTCTTCCTTTTTCTTTATTAATTTGATATCTTCACTCTTTTGACCTTGTAGAATGTCAAAAAGTGAAGACATCAAATTAAAAAAGAAAAAAGGAAGGGTTATTATTATTATTATTATTATTAATTTTTTTTTTTTTCTGACTCAGAATTTTTTCTCGGCTCAGAAATTTTCCCAGCCGATCCGATTTCGTTTTTTTACTTTCACTTTCAATTCTTCTTTTATCTATAAAAGTATTCTACGTTTCTGTTCAGAACAGTGTGGGCTGTTGGAAAAGCAACACGTCAATGTTTTCCCCCTCGACTCGATGAGTCAAACAAGACCTATCTAAAGGGTTATTAGAACGAATTCATACTTGTGTATTGAAATCACTCCAGTTTCGACTAACATCAGTCTGTGCTGTGTATTCTGCTTGGATACATACTTTTCCCTCACAGAAAGAGCTTTTGTGAAGGTAGGCCATCCATTCTTCACAGCTCTTAGACATTTATTTACAGCTGATTTGATCGACGAGACATCACCTTATTTTTAAGCATCCACTCTCTGGGATCTATGAAAGTTTTTATCGTTTTGTTTCTGTTGAGTCTGTGCTGTAGAGCCCCCCAAATGTCTACAAGGGTTCTTATTCTAGAACGTGTGCACTGTTTTGACGTTTCATTTCATAGCTGGGATGATGGGTGGGTCACCTTCCTTTCAAACTGCACCGTGGAGGTAGAGATGTTAGAAAGTTTCGAGCCTACGTGTTTAATTCATGGGTGAACCACGCTTCGTGAACAAAAGAGGACCCTTTCGTGGATCGTCCCTAGGAAAAAGTATAGAACTGAAATGACTACTCGTGTTTTGTCTATTCGACATTATTCAAAAGGATCTCTACTCTCTTTTTGGTTCGAAGGATGTCTCTACCTGTTGTCTTACGTGCCTAAAGAAATTAACTTTTCAGGAAAGGAGTTGTCTTAGGTTTCTAAAGAAATTAGCTTTTCAGGAAAGGAATGTTACTTGAAAAACAGGACGAGATAGGTTGAGAGAGGTTTCAAAGAAAAAAAGAGAGATGTCGTTATTTTTATCATGTCTGAAGACATGATAAAAATAAACAAAAAGTATTTATAATATATATATTATATAATATAGATATTTTTTATTTTTAAAATTTTTTTTTCAAATCTCTCAGAAAATATTCTCAAAATGACCCTCCTACTCAGTTTCGAAAAAAGAGACTGTGTCTTACTACTCTCCATTTTTTCAACTTTCTAAGAAAAAAAAACTATTTTACCACCTCATCTCTCACCATGAGCCACATTCATGCTTTCTGTAAAACGACACGTTGGTATCGTCTTCATGGGTGTTTCTCTGAGGTCCTTTAAAAATGGTTTCAGAATCCACTCGACAGGATTTGTCAAAGTATTCCGAGCTTCACTTCAGAGGGCGTGCACTGCTAAACATACCTGATTTCAGGGAAAAGAGTTCCACGAGTCGTTGGAGGAGATATCCAAAAAAATATAACGTGGTTGTGAGTCAAAATAAACGAACCCTTTTCACTTGAGCCATCACGAGATTTCAGCGACCACGAGAGGGTGGAGATGACTATCTCGTAAGAGAAGAAATCTAACCGTCCCACCACACCTACCCAATCAGACATGTTTTTTTCAAAGAATCATGCTTTTAGAAACTCATTTCAACTTTGAATAGGAAAATCGTGTTTTTAAGAGAGGGTCTCATCTAAAACGTAGAGTAAAACATATGAATCATGCCGGGTATAGGTAGCCCTAAAACTAGGCATTGAAATTTTTTAATACATTCATGATCAACAGAAAATGATACAACGATTTTTTTTTTTTTTTTAATCTCAGAATTTTTTTCTGAGCTCTGAGAATTTTTTCCCAGTCGGCTTGATTCACAAAACCAGATATATTCAAATTATTTCTATAGAGGGTTCTCATCTATTTAAACCACTCGCGTTTCAGCTTTAAATCAGTCTGTGCTGTGCACTGGAGCTGAATACACGTTTCTTCCTCCTGGAAAGAGGTTTTATGAAGGTGTGTGGAGATATTGTTTTCAGCTGTCAGATATTTTTTTCCAACAGCCGACTCGATCGTTCAAATGACACCGTGGAAGTTGGAGAGAGGTCAAGTCGATTCGGATGACGGTAAAAGCATTTGAGGGCTATTTGCCTTAAGAAATGCCTTCGTGGAGGACTTTGGAAGGGAAACTGGCTCGTATTCACGTTACACATGGGGAAAAACCACGAAAAAAAACACCCATGCAGCCAGCTTGAAAGTCAATCGTTCACGTTTTACAAAATATGAAATGGATTTTATAAAAACATATTGGGATCGTATTCAAAATTGGATCATTCTGTTGTTTTATCAGAATATACCAGTATACGATTGAACAATTCTATTGAATCACATGATCTTGCCTTCTTGAAAGTCATTTGTTAACGTATCACAAAATATATATCAGTATAAGATGGAACCATCGTGATCCGTTATCCTGACTGATGGAGTCAGCTGTGGATCACAAGACCTTGCCTTTTTTGAAAAGGATTTGTTAAAGTTTCAGAAAATATACAAAATATATATCAGTATACGATTGAAAAAAATCATGATCCGTTATCCTGACTGATGGAGTCAGCTGTGGATCACAAGACCTTGCCTTTTTTGAAAAGGCAAGGTCCACAAAATATATTAGTATACAATGGAACTATCGTGATCCGTTAATTCTGACGGGTCTATTCAGCTGTGGATCACGAGATCTTGCCTTCTTGAAAGTCATTTGTTAAAGAAGTTTCACAAAATATATCAGTATACAATGGAACAATCGTGATCCGTTAATCCTGAAGGATTGAGTCAGCTGTGGATCACGAGATCTTGCCTTCTTGAAAGTCATTTGTTAAAATTTCACAAAATATATCAGTATACGAGGGAACAGTCGTGATCCGTTTTTCCTGACTAATGGAGTCAGCTGTGGATCACGAGATCTTGGCTTCTTGAAAGAAATTTGTTAAAGTTTCACAAAATATATCAGTATATGATGGAACAATCGTGATCCGATTACACTGACGGGTCTAGCCAGCTGTGGATCACGAGATCTTGGCTTCTTGAAAGGAATTTGTTAAAGTTTCACAAAATATATCACTATATGATGGAACAATCGTGATCCGATTACACTGACGTATCTAGCCAGCTGTGGATCACGAGATATTGGCTTCTTGAAAGGAATTTGTTAAAGTTTCACAAAATATATCAGTATATGATGGAACAATCGTGATCCGATTACACTGACGTATCTAGCCAGCTGTGGATCACGAGATCTTGGCTTCTTGAAAGGAATTTGTTAAAGTTTCACAAAATATATCAGTATATGAAATAATAGCATGTTTTCTATAAAAACAGCTATTGAGTAAAACATTTCTAGCCTTGAAAAACAAAAACAGTAGCAGGGGGGAAAATATTACCCTACCTCAAAGTATTGAAAGGAAATAAGAATACATTTCAATAAAATGAGTGATATAAATATTTGTAG
Source organism: Stegodyphus dumicola (assembly GCF_044657685.1). Taxonomy (NCBI): domain Eukaryota; kingdom Metazoa; phylum Arthropoda; class Arachnida; order Araneae; family Eresidae; genus Stegodyphus; species Stegodyphus dumicola. The sequence continues at coordinate 1,768,905 of NC_140774.1, forward strand.
TCTAAGAAATACAAAAGAGTAAGAAAAAAATGTTCACATACCTTCACAGAAGCTCTTCCCAGGAGAGTGAGAAGCGTGTATCCACGCTGAGTGCACAGCACAGACTGATCTGAAACTGAAACGCGAGTGGTTTAAATACATTAACGAGTTGCTTCTAGAAACCGACTGGGAAAAATTCTCAGAGCTCTGGAAAAATTTTCACACATTAAAAAAAAAAAAAAAAAAAAAAAAAAAACCTTCCTTTTTTCTTTCTTAATTTGATGTCTTCACTTTTTTTTATTTCTACAAGGTCAAAAGAATACAAGACATCAAATTAAGAAAGAAAAAGGAAGTTTTTTTTTTTTTTTTTTTTTAATCTTTTTTCAGCTTTGAAAATTTTCTTCCCAGTCGTTAACATTTCGTTTTTGGACTTTCAGTTTCAATTCTTGGACCCATGATGTTCTTTTCTTGATGTTCTTGTAGTATATTCCTATACAAATTCACTCCTTTTCCCCAAAAAAGATATCTTTTTTTATTTTTTTTTACCTTCCAATTTGTATAGCTATATACTGAAAACAGGCATTAAAGTCAGTTTGTAGTATATTCCTGTACAAATTCACTTAATTTCCCAGAAAAAAGATGTCTTTTTTATTTTTTTACCTTCCAATTTGTATAGCTATATGCTGAAAACAGGCTTTAAAGTCCGTTTGTAGTATATTCCTATACAAATTCACTGCCTTCCCCCCGAAAAAAAAAGATGTCTTTTTTTTTATTTTTTTACCTTCCAATTTGTATAGCTATATGCTGAAAACAGGCTTTAAAGTCCGTTTGTAGTATATTCCTATACAAATTCACTGCCTTCCCCCCGAAAAAAAAAAGATGTCTTTTTTTTATTTTTTTTTTACCTTCCAATTTGTATAGCTATATGCTGAAAACAGGTTTTAAAGTCCGTTTGTAGTATATTCCTATACAAATTCACTGCCTTCCCTCCCCCGAAAAAGAAAGATGTCTTTTTTTTATTTTTTTTACCTTCCAATTTGTATAGCTATATACTGAAAAGAGGCCTTAAATTCCGTTTGTAGTATATTCCTATACAAATTTACTCCCTTTTCCCCAAAAAGATGTCTTTTTTTTAATTTTACCTTCAAATTTGTATAGCTACATACTGAGAACAGGCGTTCAAGTCCGTTTGTAGTATATTGGTATACATGGTCTATTTTTAGAAACAGTGAGACAACATTCCCACACAAAAGGGGGTAGGGTTAATTTTTATCATGTCTAGAAGACATGATAAAAATTAACAAAAAGATTTTTTTTTTTTTTTAACATCTCAGAATTTTTTTCTGAGCTCTGAAAATTTTTTCCCAGCCGGCAACCAAGTGAAAATTCTCCAGCCAAGACGATTGGCCTTTTACTTTCACTTTCAACACTTTTCTATAAAAGTATTCTACGTTTTCTGTTCAGAACTGTGCGGGCTGTCCAAGGTGCAGCATGCTTTTTCTCTCTCTACCTCATCTGGACCCAGGACCACTCTTCTAGGAAGAGCTTCTGTGAACACAAGCTTTTTTTCCAATTTTTGACTTCTCACAGAATAGAAATCATTCCTCCGTTTAGGGGAAAATGTTTCCCATTTGAAAAGCTAGGACCCCTCGTTTGGATTTCATCAGCAACCGTTTATCAGAGTCTAGCGAAATTGGATGATCCATCCATGGATCAGAATTTCTCATCCGTGGTTTTTATGCATCAAGATTTCAACATAGTCTAAGAAAAATCCTTCAATCCTATTTGAAAGGAGATGACATGATATTGAAAGACATTTTCCCATGACGGACATTGAAAGACATTTTCCCATGACGAAATCTCTCTATCCCACACCTTCTTCTAAAGTGAAGTTAAAGAGATTTTTCATACCGGGTTTTCAATTTTCACTTCAAATCATACCGTTGACGACGTGTGACACACAAACCGTGACATAAATTTCAGTTACCATGACAGCTAACAGTCTTGAGGTTTAAACAAATGTATGAAAGAATTTATTTTTGATCCGTTTCAGCGATTGAGTGCGATGGGAAAAAAAAAGGCTCTTTCCATGACAGCTAACACGCTTGAGCTTTAAAAATATATGAAAGAATTTGTTTTTAATCCATTTCAGCGATTGAGTGGACTGGGAAACATTTTCTTAGAGCTCAGGGGAAAAAAAGGTCTTTCCATGAGAACTAACACACTTGAGGTTTAAAAATGTATGAAAGAATTTGTTTTTAATCCATTTCAGCTATTGAGTGGGCTGGGGAAAAAAAGGCCCTTTTCATGAGAGCTAACATGCTTGAGCTTTAAAAATGTAGGAACGAATTTATTTTTAATCCATTTCAGCGATTGAGTGGGCTGGGAAATATTTTCTTAGAGCTCAGGGAAAAAAAGGTTCTTTCCATGACAGCTAACACGCTTGAGCTTTAAAAATGTATGAAAGAATTTATTTTTAATCCATTCCATGGAGTAGAGTTGCTGCATCTTGAACAACCCACACTGATCTGAACAGAAACATGAAATGTTCTTATAGATATAAGAAATGAATTGAAAGTGAAAGTAAAAATGAAATTGTATTGGCTGGAAATATTTCTTGGCTGTTGAATGGGAAAAATATTTCCAGAGCTGGAAAAAAAAAAAAAAAAAAAAAAAAAAAAAAAAAAAAAAACTCTTCCTTTTTTTCTATTAATTTGATGTCTTCACTTTGTTTACTTTGGAATGGAGAAACCCAAAGACCATGACTCATCCTTTCTAAAACATATAATTCCTAGAATGGTCTATTTTTAGAAACAGTGAGACAACATTCCCACACAAAAGGGGGGTAGGGTTAATTTTTATCATGTCTAGAAGACATGATAAAAATTAACAAAAAGTTTTTTTTTTTTTTTTTTTTACATCTCAAAATTTTTTTTCTGAGCTCTGAAAATTTTTTCCCAGTCGGCAACCAAGTGAAAAATTTCCAGTCGGCTTTTACTTTCACTTTCAACTCTTTTCTATAAAAGCATTCCACGTTTTCTGTTCAGAACCGTGCGGGCTCTCCATAGTGCAACATGCTTTTTCTCTCTCTCTACCTCATCTGCAGCTAAGATGTTTTTCCTTCTTCAAGAAGTGGAATTCTTTGGGAATACCTTACAATTTCACGAGCTAGCTGTTTCTTATATTTCGAGGAGATTTCAATAAAATTGTTTATAGATGTCACCTATTGCAGATGGGGAAAAAGTCTATACTGGATCGCTGGAGACATCTCATCCAGATAGGTCACGTTATATTTTTTTCCACACCTAAATAAATTGGACATGAGCCATCCTTTTGTTTTCTCATCCAACAAAGATAGACACTGCAGACCGTTTTGGGTTTTCACTCTTCGCGAAACGAGATGAGCCGCAGCGACACTTTGCGTTTTCTCTGAGCGCAATAATGGATCACGTGAGCAGCCATTTTGTTTCCCATCTCACCCGGATAGGTCATGTTGTATTTTGTTTCATGCACCTAGCCAATTTTGGACATGAGCCATCCTTTTGTTTTTTTTTCTATCGAACCAAGATGCACTCTGGAGACAATTTTGTTTCTCAACGGAAAAGTAAATTTTCTGAATGGGTGCCGGTGTTCGAATACTTTTGTGACCGACTGTCTGATTATACTGTTACAACCACGAAATCTCGAAATGGATGGGTTTTACAGTTGACTACGGTAAGACGCAGGGAGACCTGTCATCCCTAGCTCCTCCTAGGAATTCTGAAGATACTATTACAACCCCAAAATCTCAAAAATGATAGGATTTACAATTGACATCGAGTCCCGAAACCAATCGAGCTGACCGTAGACATATTGGAAAGGAAGATGGATTCAATGGGAGGGAGATTATTCTTCTTTCGGGATGGAAACAATATTCGTACTATTTTTCTTTCAAGAGGGAAAGGGGCATCCAATCCCACAACCTGTCGAGTGGACCCTAGTGAGGTTGAAAAGGCAGACAGATTCGACTGGGGTCGGTTTCGGGTTAAAAAGAAGAGCCGTTCCGCTTTTCTTCCAACATGGAAAAGGGTATCTAGTCTCACAACCTACAAACGCATCTTCTTTCAAAAAGTTAGAAAGGATTTTAAAATAGGTTGGAAACTATTTTATTCTTCAAAATTCGGGAAAACAACAACATACGCTTGGGTTCCAAAAATAGTTAAAGAAGGCTAAATGAACAGCCCGTCTAAAGTGAAATGCCGAAGAGAATAAATGGGTAAGGACTCATCCATCGAGTCGGCTGGGCAATAGTTTTCTTAGAAATTGAAACGATCCACAAATAAACAACGTGCTAAACAATATCAACAAAATGGTAAAGCAAATCTATTGAGCTGGTCTCTCAAATCTCACCCCGCAAAATATTTTAAACGTAAACAAGTCAACAACATAGTAAATACCATCCATAGAATAGGATAATAACATCGGCTAGAAGGGGGAAAACCTGTCAGAGAAGCAAAAACACAAAAGAGTGGAAGAAAAAATGTTAACATACCTTCACAGAAGCTTTTTCCAGGAGTGATAGAAGCGTGTATCCACGTTGAGTGCCCCGCACAGAGTGATTGGAAGCTGAAACACGAGTGGTTTAAATAGCTAAGTGAGAGTTCTTTCTAGAAACAATTAGGAAGTCTTATTTTGATCATTGAGTCGACTGGGAAAAAATTCTCAGAGCTCAGAAAAAAATTCTGAGATAAAAAAAAAAATTTTGTTAATTTTTATCATGTCTTCTAGACATGATAAAAATTAACTACCCCCTTTTGTCTGGGAATGTTGTCTCCGACTTTCTAAAAATAGACTCATCCTTTCTTAAGAATACAATTCCAAGAAACGAATGGGTTGGAATCTATTTTTAGAAACGGTGAGACAACATTCCCAGACAAAAAAGGGGGGTAGTTAATTTTTATCATGTCTAGAAGACATGATAAGAATTAACAAAAAGTTTTTTTTTTTTTTTTTCATCTCAGAATTTTTTTTTCTCAGCTCTGAGAATTTTTTCCCAGTCCACTGGATGATCAAAACAAGACTTCCAAATTGTTTCTAGACAGAACTCTCACTTAGCTATTTAAACCACTCCAGTTTCAGCTTCAGATCAGTCTGTGCTGGGCAGTCCACCTGGATATACGCTTTTGGATACAAGAATGGTTTTTCTCAACTCGCAGAAATTTGTTTCCAGCCGACTCGTTTTCACTTTCCCATTCAACTCGTCTCTTATCTATAAAAACATTCCGAGTTTCAATTCAGTTCGGAACGGGCTGTTGGAAATGCAACAGAAGATCCTTGTTATTGATAACAATATTCAGATTTCCAATCTATGCGTGCTGTTCAAGGTGGAACATAACGGTTTGAATCTCTTGAACTTAAAGAAGATGACGTATTCCATCCTTTTCAAATCTTTGATTACAAGTGGGGTAAGTTTATGCCTTTCCTTCATACTGTCCAGCTTTACTATTTATTTGTCATTACATAAGTGATTTGCTTGACCATTTACATGATTTATTATTAAACATAGCAAGCTAGCCATTATAAAAACTATGCCCCCCTTCATGGTATTTATCTTTCAGACATATATATTATTGATTAAGTTATTTCTTTATCAATATCTCCTGATCCTGGCACCCATTCAAAAAATCATTAATAATAATTTAATATCATTAATACAATTTTGAAACCTTCTAGTATAAACCTTTTTTATCAATTTTTAGTAAAATAAAAAAGATCCTAAATTCCTTACCTTTTAAATCTAGTGTGTCTCATAGGACAAACCGGTTTGTCCTATGAGACACACTAGATTTAAAAGGTAAGGAGTTTAGGATTTCTTTTATTTTACGGTCAAGGAAATTTTAAAAGTTTTATGGAATTCTTATATTTTTTTAATCAATTTAATTTTTAGGTACCAAAATAGGATTAGATTAAAAAATATAAGACGAAGTGAAAAATAATAGATAATTATTAATAATGAAGGGTAGGAATCAAGATGAATACTGAGGAATCTACAACATTATCTGAAAGGAAAAGAAAAAGAAAAGTATATTTGAAACATTATTGGTCACTGTAACGAGTAAAAGAAGCAAATCGATGGAGAAAACGAGAAAGGCGAAAAGATCCAAACGTCCGATTCAAAGAAAATGAATACCAACGAATGAGACGATGGAAATGTTGGGATAATGGTCTTCCTAAACATAGACATAAGCCTGACAACACAGTATTCAAACAATGTCCGACAATGGAGGAATGTCAAAACATTATTAAACGTATGAATGTTTCGGAACGAACACGAGCTAAGTATGAATTTTATTTTAATGAATCTATGAATGGTATCGAAAACATGGTGACGGTATAAAGTATTATTATAAAACAGCATTAGACCAATATGAAAAGTATCTGACTGAGGAAAAGAGGAAATCGTATAATAAAATAAAAAATAAAATCGTGTTTTTGTATCGTTTGCTCGGTGAAAAAAGGGAGCGCCCGAACCAAATCGTTATGAATATGAAGAGATGCCTTTATTTATTCTTGTCATTCTTGAAACTGACTTAAAAGCAAACGAAATTTTAAAACTTCTGAACGAAACAGATCTTCGACGACACTATGCAGAAAAGAAAATGGCATCGTCCAATATATGGGATCAAAGTAATCGGTATTTGTATGAATTTTTGGCTTGGGTTATTGCCGGCCCACTTTTCCCTCGATCATTAGATAGTTGCTCAAGAAAGTTAAAACGATTCTTCCGAAAGTATTTCCCGTATTGACTCTTTAATCCTTCCTATACCATCATTAAACGTTCTATGAAAATTGCAAAGTATCGGAAACACATGCGAGAAGAAGCTAAAAAGGAGATGGAATCAATAATAACGTAACGGCTTATTCTTTTACGTATCTTTATCTTCCTAATAGGTAAGTATTTTTCAGGTTTGCACGAGAATGATCTTGTGTTGCATCTCCAACAGCCCGTTCCGAACTGAATTGAAACTCGGAATGTTTTTATAGATAAGAGACGAGTTGAATGGGAAAGTGAAAACGAGTCGGCTGGAAACAAATTTCTGCGAGTTGAGAAAAACCATTCTTGTATCCAAAAGCGTATATCCAGGTGGACTGCCCAGCACAGACTGATCTGAAGCTGAAACTGGAGTGGTTTAAATAGCTAAGTGAGAGTTCTTTCTAGAAACAATTTGGAAGTCTTGTTTTGATCATCGAGTGGACTGGGAAAAAATTCTCAGAGCTGAGAAAAAAAAATTCTGAGATGAAAAAAAAAAAAAAAAAAAACTTTTTGTTAATTTTTATCAGTCTTCTAGACATGATAAAAATTAACTACCCCCCTTTTTTGTCTGGGAATGTTGTCTCACCGTTTCTAAAAATAGATTCCAACCCATTCTTTTCTTGGAATTGTATTCTTAAGAAAGGATGAGTCTATTTTTAGAAAGTGGGAGACAACATTCCCAGACAAAAGGGGGTAGTTAATTTTTATCATGTATAGAAGACATGAAAAAAATTAACAAAAAGTTTTTTTTTTTTTTTTCCATCTCAGAATTTTTTCCCAGTCGACTCAATGATCAAAATAAGACTTCCAAATTGTTTCTAGAAAGAACTCTCACTTAGCTATTTAAACCACTCGTGTTTCAGCTTCCAATCACTCTGTGCGGGGCACTCAACGTGGATACACGCTTCTATCTCTCCTGGAAAAAGCTTCTGTGAAGGTACGTTAACATTTTTTCTTCCACTCTTTTGTGTTTTTGCTTCTCTGACAGGTTTTCCCCCTTCTAGCCGATGTTATTATCCTATTCTATGGATGGTATTTACTATGTTGTTGACTTGTTTACGTTTAAAATATTTTGCGGGGTGAGATTTGAGAGACCAGCTCAATAGATTTGCTTTACCATTTTGTTGATATTGTTTAGCACGTTGTTTATTTGTGGATCGTTTCAATTTCTAAGAAAACTATTGCCCAGCCAACTCGATGGATGAGTCCTTACCCATTTATTCTCTTCGGAATTTCACTTTAGACGGGCTGTTCATTTAGCCTTCTTTAACTATTTTTGGAACCCAAGCGTATGTTGTTGTTTTCCCGAATTTTGAAGAAGAAAATAGTTTCCAACCTATTTTAAAATCCTTTCTAACTTTTTGAAAGAAGATGCGTTTGTAGGTTGTGAGACTAGATACCCTTTTCCATGTTGGAAGAAAAGCGGAACGGCTCTTCTTTTTAACCCGAAACCGACCCCAGTCGAATCTGTCTGCCTTTTCAACCTCTCTAGGGTCCACTCGACAGGTTGTCGGATTGGATGCCCCTTTCCCTCTTGAAAGAAAAATAGTACGAATATTGTTTCCATCCCGAAAGAAGAATAATCTCCCTCCCATTGAATCCATCTTCCTTTCCAATCTCTCTAGGGTCAGCTCGATTGGTTTCGGGACTCGATGTCAAATGTAAATCCTATCATTTTTGAGATTTTGGAGTTGTAATAGTATCTTCAGAATTCCTAGGAGGAGGTAGGGATGACAGGTCTCCCTGCGTCTTACCGTAGTCAACTGTAAAACCCATCCATTTCGAGATTTCGTGGTTGTAACAGTATAATCAGACAGTCGGTCACAAAAGTATTCGAACACCGGCACCCATTCAGAAAATTTACTTTTCCGTTGAGAAACAAAATTGTCTCCAGAGCCCATCTTGGTTCGATAGAAAAAAAAACAAAAGGATGGCTCATGTCCAAAATTGGCTAGGTGCATGAAACAAAATACAACATGACCTATCTGGGTGAGATGGGAAACAAAATGGCTGCTCACGTGATCCATTATTGCGCTCAGAGATAAAGCAAAGTGTCGCTGCGGCTCGTCTCGTTTCGCGAAGAGTGAAAACCCAAAACGGTCTGCAGTGTCTATCTTTGTTGGATGAGAAAACAAAAGGATGGCTCATGTCCAATTTATTTAGGTGTGGAAAAAAATATAACGTGACCTATCTGGATGAGATGTCTCCAGCGATCCAGTATAGACTTTTTCCCCATCTGCAATAGGTGACATCTATAAACAATTTTATTGAAATCTCCTCGAAATATAAGAAACAGCTAGCTCGTGAAATTGTAAGGTATTCCCAAAGAATTCCACTTCTTGAAGAAGGAAAAACATCCTAACTGCAGATGAGGTAGAGAGAGAGAAAAAGCATGTTGCACTATGGAGAGCCCGCACGGTTCTGAACAGAAAACGTGGAATGCTTTTATAGAAAAGCGATGAAAGTGAAAGTAAAAGCCAAATCGTCTTGGCTAGAAAATTTTCACTTGGTTGCCGACTGGGAAAAAATTTTCAGAGCTCAGAAAAAAAAATCTGAGATGTAAAAAAAAAAAAAAAAAAACTTTTTGTTAATTTTTATCATGTCTTCTAGACATGATAAAAATTAACCCTACCCCCCTTTTGTGTGAGACTGTTGTCTCCCTGTTTCTAAAAATAGACCATGACTCATTCTAGGAATTATATGTTTTAGAAAGGATGAGTCATAGTCTTTGGGTTTCTCCATTCCAAAGTAAACAAAGTGAAGACATCAAATTAATAGAAAAAAGGAAGAGTTTTTTTTTCCAGCTCTGGAAATATTTTTCCCATTCAACAGCCAAGAAATATTTCCAGCCAATACAATTTCATTTTTACTTTCACTTTCAGTTCATTTCTTATATCTATAAAAACATTTCATATTTCTCTTCAGATCAGTGTGGGTTGTTCAAGATGCAGCAACTCTACTTCATCCCACAACCAGGAAGAAAAAAGATGTTCTTTCATGAGGAATTCTTTTGGCTTTCATGCATTCAACCTGGAGACACATTCCCTGAGCTCTAAGAAAATTTTCCGAGCCCCCTCAATCGCTGAAATGGATTAAAAATAAATTCTTTCATACATTTTTAAAGCTCAAGCGTGTTAGGTATCATGAAAAGAGCCTTTTTTTCCCCCTGAGCTCTAAGAAAATGTTTCCCAGCCCCCTCAATCGCTGAAATGGATTAAAAATAAATTCTTTCATACATTTTTAAAGCTCAAGCGTGTTAGGTATCATGGAAAGAGCCTTTTTTTCCCCTGAGCTCTAAGAAAATGTTTCCCAGCCCCCTCAATTGCTGAAATGGATTAAAAATAAATTCTTTCATACATTTTTAAAGCTCAAGCGTGTTAGGTATCATGGAAAGAGCTTTTTCTTTCACAGCCCACTTAATCGCTGAAATCGATTAAAAATAAATTCTTTCATACATGTTTAAAGCTCAAGCGTGTTAGCTGTCATGGAAAGAGCCTTTTTCTTCCCACCCCACTTAATCGCTGAAATCGATTAAAAATAAATTCTTTCATACATGTTTAAAGCTCAAGCGTGTTAGCTGTCATGGAAAGAGCCTTTTTCTTCCCAGCGCACTCAATCGCTGAAACGGATCAAAAATAAATTCTTTCATACATTTGTTTAAACCTCAAGACTGTTAGCTGTCATGGTAACTGAAATTTATGTCACGGATTGTGTGTCACACGTCGTCAACGGTATGATTTGAGGTGAAAATTGAAAACCCGGTATGAAAAATCTCTTTAACTTCACTTTAGAAGAAGGTGTGGGATAGAGAGATGTCGTCATGGGAAAATGTCTTTCAATGTCCGTCATGGGAAAATGTCTTTCAATATCATGTCATCTCCTTTCAAATAGGATTGAAGTATTTTTCTTAAACTATGTTGAAATCTTGATGCATAAAAACGACGGATGGGAAATTCTGATCCATGGATGGATCATCCAATTTCGCTAGACTCTGATAAACGGTTGCTGATGAAATCCAAACGAGGGGTCCTAGCTTTTCAAATGGGAAACATTTTCCCCTAAACGGAGGAATGATCTGTTAGACGTCAAAAATTGGAAAAAAGCTTGTGTTCACAGAAGCTCTTTCTAGAAGAGTGGTCCTGGGTCCAGATGAGGTAGAGAGAGAAAAAGCATACTGCACCTTGGACAGCCGCACAGTTCTGAACAGAAAACGTAGAATACTTTTATAGAAAAGTGTTGAAAGTGAAAGTAAAAGGCCAATCGTCTTGGCTGGAGAATTTTCACTTGGTTGCCGGCTGGGAAAAAATTTTCAGAGCTCAGAAAAAAATTCTGAGATGTTAAAAAAAAAAAAAAATCTTTTTGTTAATTTTTATCATGTCTTCTAGACATGATAAAAATTAAACCTACCCCCTTTTGTGTGGGAATGTTGTCTCACTGTTTCTAAAAATAGACCATGTATACCAATATACTACAAACGGACTTGAACGCCTGTTCTCAGTATGTAGGTACACAAATTTGAAGGTAAAATTAAAAAAAGACATCTTTTTGGGGAATAGGGAGTAAATTTGTATAGGAATATACTACAAACGGAATTTAAGGCCTGTTTTCAGTATATAGCTATACAAATTGGAAGGTAAAAAAAATAAAAAAAAGACATCTTTTTTTTTCAGGGCAGGGAAGGCAGTGAATTTGAATAGGAATATACTACAAACGGACTTTAAAGCCTGTTTTCAGCATATAGCTATACAAATTGGAAGGTAAAAAAAAATAAAAAAAAAGACATCTTTTTTTTTCGGGGGGAAGGCAGTGAATTTGTATAGGAATATACTACAAACGGACTTTAAAGCCTGTTTTCAGCATATAGCTATACAAATTGGAAGGTAAAAAAAATAAAAAAAAAGACATCTTTTTTTTTTCGGGGGGAAGGCAGTGAATTTGTATAGGAATATACTACAAACGGACTTTAAAGCCTGTTTTCAGCATATAGCTATACAAATTGGAAGGTAAAAAAATAAAAAAGACATCTTTTTTGCTGGGAAATTAAGTGAATTTGTATAGGAATATACTACAAACTGACTTTAATGCCTGTTTTCAGTATATAGCTATACAAATAGGAAGATAAAAAAAATAAAAAAAAAGATATCTTTTTGGGGGAAAAGGAGTGAATTTGTATAGGAATATACTACAAGAACATCAAGAAAAGAACATCATGGGTCCAAGAATTGAAACTGAAACTCCAAAAACGAAATGTTAACGACTGGGAAGAAAATTTTCAAAGCTGAAAAAAGATTTAAAAAAAAAAAAAAAAAATTTCCTTTTTCTTTCTTAATTTGATGTCTTCATTCTTTTGACCTTGTAGAAATAAAAAAAGTGAAGACAGCAAATTAAGAAAGAAAAAAGGAAGGTTTTTTTTTTTTTTTTTTTTTTTTTTTTTTTTTTAATGTGTGAAAATTTTTCCAGAGCTCTGAGAATTTTTCGCAGTCGGTTTCTAGAAGCAACTCGTTAATTTATTTAAACCACTCGCGTTTCAGTTTCAGATCAGTCTGTGCTGTGCACTCAACGTGGATACACGCTTCTCACTCTCCTGGGAAGAGCTTCTGTGAAGGTATGTGAACATTTTTTTCTTACTCTTTTGTATTTCATAGACTACAAATATTTATTGAGTCACCCATTTTATTGAAATGTATTCTTATTTCCTTTCAATACTTTGAGGTAGGGTAATATTTTTCCCCCTGCTACTGTTTTTGTTTTTCAAGGCTAGAAATGTTTTACTCAATAGCTGTTTTTATAGAAAACATGCTATTATTTCACATACTGATATATTTTGTGAAACTTTAACAAATTCCTTTCAAGAAGCCAAGATCTCGTGATCCACAGCTGGCTAGATACGTCAGTGTAATCGGATCACGATTGTTCCATCATATACTGATATATTTTGTGAAACTTTAACAAATTCCTTTCAAGAAGCCAAGATATCGTGATCCACAGCTGGCTAGATACGTCAGTGTAATCGGATCACGATTGTTCCATCATATAGTGATATATTTTGTGAAACTTTAACAAATTCCTTTCAAGAAGCCAAGATCTCGTGATCCACAGCTGGCTAGATACGTCAGTGTAATCGGATCACGATTGTTCCATCATATAGTGATATATTTTGTGAAACTTTAACAAATTCCTTTCAAGAAGCCAAGATCTCGTGATCCACAGCTGGCTAGACCCGTCAGTGTAATCGGATCACAATTGTTCCATCATATACTGATATATTTTGTGAAACTTTAACAAATTTCTTTCAAGAAGCCAAGATCTCGTGATCCACAGCTGACTCCATTAGTCAGGAAAAACGGATAACGACTGTTCCCTCGTATACTGATATATTTTGTGAAATTTTAACAAATGACTTTCAAGAAGGCAAGATCTCGTGATCCAGAACTGACTCAATCAGTCAGGATTAACGGATCACGATAGTTCCATTGTATACTGATATATTTTGTGAAACTTCTTTAACAAATGACTTTCAAGAAGGCAAGATCTCGTGATCCACAGCTGACTCAATCAGTCAGGATTAACGGATCACGATTGTTAAATTGTATACTGATATATTTTGTGAAACTTCTTTAACAAATGACTTTCAAGAAGGCAAGATCTCGTGATCCACAGCTGACTAGACCCGTCAGAATTAACGGATCACGATAGTTCCATTGTATACTAATATATTTTGTGGAACTTTAACAAATCCTTTTCAAAAAAGGCAAGGTCTTGTGATCCACAGCTGACTCCATCAGTCAGGATAACGGAGCATGATTTTTTTCAATCGTATACTGATATATATTTTGTATATTTTGTGAAACTTTAACAAATCCTTTTCAAAAAAGGCAAGGTCTTGTGATCCACAGCTGACTCCATCAGTCAGGATAACGGATCACGATGGTTCCATCTTATACTGATATATATTTTGTGAAACGTTAACAAATGACTTTCAAGAAGGCAAGATCATGTGATTCAATAGAATTGTTCAATCGTATACTGGTATATTCTGATAAAACAACAGAATGATCCAATTTTGAATACGATCCCAATATGTTTTTATAAAATCCATTTCATATTTTGTAAAACGTGAACGACTGACTTTCAAGCTGGCTGCATGGGTGTTTTTTTTCGGGGTTTTTCCCCATGTGTAACGTGAATACGAGCCAGTTTCCCTTCCAAAGTCCTCCACGAAGGCATTTCTTAAGGCAAATAGCCCTCAAATGCTTTTACCGTCATCCGAATCGACTTGACCTCTCTCCAACTTCCACGGTGTCATTTGAACGATCGAGTCGGCTGTTGGAAAAAAATGTCTGACAGCTGAAAACAATATCTCCACACACCTTCACAAAACCTCTTTCCAGGAGGAAGAAACGTGTATTCAGCTCCAGTGCACAGCGCAGACTGATTTAAAGCTGAAACGCGAGTGGTTTAAATAGATGAGAACCCTCTATAGAAATAATTTGAATATATCTCGTTTTGTGAATCAAGCCGACTGGGAAAAAATTCTCAGAGGTCAGAAAAAATTCTGAGATGTAAAAAAAAAAAAAAAAAAAAAAATCTTTTTGTTAATATTTATCATGTCTTCTAGACATGATAAAAATTAACTCCCTTCTCTTTTTGTCTGGGAATGTTGTCTCACTCTTTCTAAAAATAGACTATGACTCATTCTTGTGGAATTCTGTTGGGCTTTTACTTTCGATTGGGTTTTGAATTTGTTTCAATTCCCCAGTTATCTATAAAAGCATTCCGCGTTTCACTTCAGATCCGTGTGGGCTGTGGAAGAGGCAACACGTCTCTCTCTTTACCCAATCTCATGATATTCTTTAAGAATTTCTTAGCCATTTGTCAAAGAAGGGGACTATAATTGAAGAATTTATGAATTTGGGAACATGTCACCCATGGCAAATCTAAAATCTTGGAAGTGGATACTGGAAAGCCCCGCTCTGATTATAATTCTGAGTTCTAGCATGGGATATTTTTTAAATCAATAAGCTAAACTATTTTTCTAGTCTCACATTCTCTCGTGACTAGGGTTCCAGATTTGGGTAGAGAGAGACATGTTGCCTCATCAACAGCCCGCACTGTTCTGAACAGAAACGTGGAATGCTTTTATAGAAAAGTGAAGAGTTGAAAGTGAAAGTCGAAAAACGAAATGGGATCGGCTAGGAAAAATTTCTCAGAGCTCAGAAAAAAAAATTTTGAGATGTAAAAAAAAAAAAAAAAAAAATCTTTTTGTTAATTTTTATCATGTCTTCTAGACATGATAAAAATTAACTCCCTTCTCTTTTTGTCTGGGAATGTTGTCTCCCACTTTCTAAAAATAGACCATGACTCATCCTTTCTAAATAATAGAATTCCAAGAAAAGATTGGGTTCTGGTCTATTTTTAGAAACGGTAAGACAACATTCCCAGATAAAAGGGGGATGAGTTAATTTTTATCACGTCTAGAAGACATGATAAAAATTAACAAAAAGTTTTTTTTTTATTTTTTTATTTTATTTTATTTTTTTTTTTTACATCTCAGAATTTTTGTTCTGAGCTCTGAAAATATTTTCCCAGCCGATCTCATTTCGTTTTTCGACTTTCTCTTTCAACTCTTCTCTTTTCTATAAAAGTATTTCGAGTTTCTGTTCAGAACACTGTGGGCTGTTGAAAAGGCAACACATCTCCCTCTCTACATTAATTGGGAATCCAAGATGTTCTAAAGAAGAATTCTTTGAGAATCTCTTAACCTTTCTAAACTTTAGACGAGCTAGCTGGATATTTCTTCATTTCTTTTTCAAGTATGGGTTCAAAGGATTCTTTGAAATAGTTGCAAGTAAGACGTTGTATCATTTTCTGTTGATCATGAATCTATTAAAAAATTTCAATGCCTAGTTTTAGGGCTACCTATACCCGGCATGATTCATATGTTTTACTCTACGTTTTAGATGAGACCCTCTCTTAAAAACACGATTTTCCTATTCAAAGTTGAAATGAGTTTCTAAAAGCATGATTCTTTTAAAAAAACATGTCTGATTGGGTAGGTGTGGTGGGACGGTTAGATTTCTTCTCTTACGAGATAGTCATCTCCACCCTCTCGTGGTCGCTGAAATCTCGTGATGGCTCAAGTGAAAAGGGTTCGTTTATTTTGACTCACAACCACGTTATATTTTTTTGGATATCTCCTCCAACGACCCGTGGAACTCTTTTCCCTGAAATCAGGTATGTTTAGCAGTGCACGCCCTCTGAAGTGAGGCTCGGAATACTTTGACAAATCCTGTCGAGTGGATTCTGAAACCATTTTTAAAGGACCTCAGAGAAACACCCATGAAGACGATACCAACGTGTCGTTTTTCAGAAAGCATGAATGTGGCTCATGGTGAGAGATGAGGTGGTAATATAGTTTTTTTTTCTTAGAAAGTTGAAAAAATGGAGAGTAGTAAGACACAGTCTCTTTTTTCGAAACTGAGTAGGAGGGTCATTTTGAGATGAGCTGGAAAATATTTTCTGACAGATTTGAAAAAAAAATTTTAAAAATAAAAAATATATATATATTATATAATATATATATTATAAATACTTTTTGTTTATTTTTATCATGTCTTCAGACATGATAAAAATGAACGACATCTCTCTTTTTTTCTTTGAAACCTCTCTCAACCTATCTCGTCCTGTTTTTCAAGTAACATTCCTTTCCTGAAAAGCTAATTTCTTCAGAAACCTAAGACAACTCCTTTCCTGAAAAGTTAATTTCTTTCGACACGTAAGACAACAGGTAGAGGCATCCTTCGAACCAAAAAGAGAGTAGAGATCCTTTTGAATAATGTCGAATAGACAAAACATGAGTAGCCATTTCAGTTCTATGCTTTTTCCTAGGGACGATCCACGAAAGGGTCCTCTTTTGTTCACGAAGCGTGGTTCACCCATGAATTAAACACGTAGGCTCGAAACTTTCTAACATCTCTACCTCCACGGTACAGTTTGAAAGGAAGGTGACCCACCCATCACCCCAGCTATGAAATGAAACGTCAAAACAGTGCACACGTTCTAGAATACGAACCCTTGTAGACATTTGGGGGGCTCTACAGCACAGACTCAACAGAAACAAAACGATAAAAACTTTCATAGATCCCAGAGAGTGGATGCTTAAAAATAAGGTGATGTCTCGTCGATCAAATCAGCTGTAAATAAATGTCTAAGAGCTGTGAAGAATGGATGGCCTACCTTCACAAAAGCTCTTTCTAGGAGGGAAAAGTATGTATCCAAGCAGAATACACAGCACAGACTGATGTTAGTCGAAACTGGAGTGATTTCAATACACAAGTATGAATTCGTTCTAATAACCCTTTAGATAGGTCTTGTTTGACTCATCGAGTCGAGGGGGAAAACATTGACGTGTTGCTTTTCCAACAGCCCACACTGTTCTGAACAGAAACGTAGAATACTCTTATAGATAAAAGAAGAATTGAAAGTGAAAGTAAAAAAACGAAATCGGATCGGCTGGGAAAATTTCTGAGCCGAGAAAAAATTCTGAGTCAGAAAAAAAAAAAATTAATAATAATAACCCTTCCTTTTTTCTTTTTTAATTTGATGTCTTCACTTTTTGACATTCTACAAGGTCAAAAGAGTGAAGACATCAAATTAATAAAGAAAAGGAAGAGTTTTTTTTTTTTTTTTTCAATCTCATAATTTTTCCTGAGCTCTGAAAAATTTTTCCCAGCCGATCCCATTTTGCTTTTTGACTTTCACTTTCAATTCTTCTCTTTTCTATAAAAGTATTCCACGTTTTCGTTCAGAACAGTGTGGGCTGTTGAAAAGTAACATGTCTCCCTCCTCTTTACCCAAATCTGGAACCCATGATAACCTTAAGAAGAATTCTTTAAGAATCTCTTACGATTCCTGAACCTTAGAGAAGCTGAATGTTTCTTTTTCGTATTTCGAAGCTATTGATGGATCAAAGAAGAAGATTTCAATGGAATGACTTCATCGTTCTAGGATAGAATATTTTTCGAAATCTCTTCCTACTTTCGTCTACACAGTAATGCTTTCAACGAAAGTTAGGTCCTCTTTTACATTTCCTTTTTAAATAGTTGTTCAAAGGGATTTTCGTTCTGCTGATTCAGGTTTCCCGCGCTTCACGCTACCCATCCTCACCCATTCCTAAAGGATCTCAGAGAAAATTGAAAGGGAGATCGCGAAAAAGAAATACCCTCCAGTGAACACAGTTCCAACGACAGTGGATAGATTTTTTCGGTCCTTCCAGAGATATCCCCGGTGACCGATAGGTTGTTCAGCTACATGGGTGTCACGAAAAGGCACACCATGCCTGTTTCCCTCCCTAAAATGTTTCTTCGGAAAAGGGAAAGTTTTTTTCCCACCCCTTTGGAGATTCCTTTTCCGAATCGATACCCAAACCCATCGGCCAGAAAAATAAATTTTTTTAAGAACTTGCCGTTTCTGAAATATATTACAAATATACGTATTCATTCTAATATTTTTAATAAATTATGCATACATGTATTTTAAGAGGTTATTTATTGTTTCTTACAATGCTTAGTGAATCTTACGTAAAGTAGCTTGGAAGAACCGTATTATTATTTCTTTCTTCTAACCTCTTACAACCATATTGTTTAAAGTTTCTAAGGAATTTCTAATACATTGTGTATTTAGCTAAAGCCTGTGACAAGATGAGTTTAACTCCCCAAAACAATTTATATATAGGCAGTTTGAGTTAGCTGGATCCGTGGAAATAATTAGATAATATTTATGTCACGTAAATATTTGCTAACACGTGTTTCCTTTCCTTCTTATCATGCTATTTCAACCATTTTGTTTAGCAATGATCCATCTCAAATAAAAAGGATTTGACAAGACACAAATAGTATTTAAAAGATTGATGAAATAACACTAAAGTCTCATGTTGTTGGAATCACTTAAGAAATTTAGAGTTTACAGACTAGTTCATCCAATTTGTTAACAATATTAGAATGAATACGTATATTCGTAATATATTTCAGAAACGGCAAGTTCTTAAAAAAATTTATTTTTCTGGCCGATGGGTTTGGGTATCGATTCGGAAAAGGAATCTCCAAAGGGGTGGGAAAAAAACTTTCCCTTTTCCGAAGAAACATTTTAGGGAGGGAAACAGGCATGGTGTGCCTTTTCGTGACACCCATGTGGCTGAACAACCTATCGGTCACCGGGGATATCTCTGGAAGGACCGAAAAAATCTATCCACTGTCGTTGGAACTGTGTTCACTGGAGGGTATTTCTTTTTCGCGATCTCCCTTTCAATTTTCGCTGAGATCCTTTAGGAATGGGTGAGGATGGGTAGCGTGAAGCGCGGGAAACCTGAATCAGCAGAACGAAAATCCCTTTGAACAACTATTTAAAAAGGAAATGTAAAAGAGGACCTAACTTTCGTTGAAAGCATTACTGTGTAGACGAAAGTAGGAAGAGATTTCGAAAAATATTCTATCCTAGAACGATGAAGTCATTCCATTGAAATCTTCTTCTTTGATCCATCAATAGCTTCGAAATACGAAAAAGAAACATTCAGCTTCTCTAAGGTTCAGGAATCGTAAGAGATTCTTAAAGAATTCTTCTTAGGTTATCATGGGTTCCAGATTTGGGTAAAGAGAGAGGGAGACATGTTACTTTTCAACAGCCCACACTGTTCTGAACAAAAACGTGGAATACTTTTATAGAAAAGAGAAGAATTGAAAGTGAAAGTCAAAAAGCAAAATGGGATCGGCTGGGAAAAATTTTTCAGAGCTCAGGAAAAATTATGAGATTGAAAAAAAAAAAAAAACTCTTCCTTTTCTTTATTAATTTGATGTCTTCACTCTTTTGACCTTGTAGAACGTCAAAAAGTGAAGACATCAAATTAAAAAAGAAAATTCGTTTTTTTACTTTCACTTTCAATTCTTCTTTTATCTATAAAAGTATTCTACGTTTCTGTTCAGAACAGTGTGGGCTGTTGGAAAAGCAACACGTCAATGTTTTCTCCCTCGACTCGATTTGTCAAACAAGACCTATCTAAAGCGTTATTTGAACGAATTCATACTTGTGTATTGAAATCAGTACAGTTTCGACTTAACATCAGTCTGTGCTGTGTATTCTGCTTGGATACATACTTTTCCCTCCTAGAAAGAGCTTTTGTGAAGGTAGGCCATCCATTCTTCACAGCTCTTAGACATTTATTTACAGCTGATTTGATCGACGAGACATCACCTTATTTTTAAGCATCCACTCTCTGGGATCTATGAAAGTTTTTATCGTTTTGTTTCTGTTGAGTCTGTGCTGTAGAGCCCCCCAAATGTCTACAAGGGTTCTTATTCTAGAACGTGTGCACTGTTTTGACGTTTCATTTCATAGCTGGGGTGATGGGTGGGTCACCTTCCTTTCAAACTGCACCGTGGAGGTAGAGATGTTAGAAAGTTTCGAGCCTACGTGTTTAATTCATGGGTGAACCACGCTTCGTGAACAAAAGAGGACCCTTTTGTGGATCGTCCCTAGGAAAAAGTATAGAACTGAAATGGCTACTCGTGTTTTGTCTATTCGATATTATTCAAAAGGATCTCTACTCTCTTTTTGGTTCGAAGGATGTCTCTACCTGTTGTCTTACGTGTCTAAAGAAATTAACTTTTCAGGAAAGGAGTTGTCTTAGGTTTCTAAAGAAATTAGCTTTTCAGGAAAGGAATGTTACTTGAAAAACAGGACGAGATAGGTTGAGAGAGGTTTCAAAGAAAAAAAGAGAGATGTCGTTCATTTTTATCATGTCTGAAGACATGATAAAAATAAACAAAAAGTATTTATAATATATATATTATATAATATAGATATTTTTTATTTTTAAAATTTTTTTTTCAAATCTCTCAGAAAATATTCTCAAAATGACCCTCCTACTCAGTTTCGAAAAAAGACACTGTGTCTTACTACTCTCCATTTTTTCAACTTTCTAAGAAAAAAAAACTATTTTACCACCTCATCTCTCACCATGAGCCACATTCATGCTTTCTGAAAAACGACACGTTGGTATCGTCTTCATGGGTGTTTCTCTGAGGTCCTTTAAAAATGGTTTCAGAATCCACTCGACAGGATTTGTCAAAGTATTCCGAGCTTCACTTCAGAGGGCGTGCACTGCTAAACATACCTGATTTCAGGGAAAAGAGTTCCACGAGTCGTTGGAGGAGATATCCAAAAAAATATAACGTGGTTGTGAGTCAAAATAAACGAACCCTTTTCACTTGAGCCATCACGAGATTTCAGCAACCACGAGAGGGTGGAGATGACTATCTCAAAAGAGAAGAAATCTAACCGTCCCACCACACCTGCACAAAGACACATGTTTTTTTAAAAGAATCATGCTTTTAGAAACTCATTTCAACTTTGAATAGGAAAATCGTGTTTTTAAGAGAGGGTCTATCTAAAACGTAGAGTAAAACATATGAATCATGCGGGTATAGGTAGCCCTAAATCTAGGCATTGAAATTTTTTAATAGATTCACGATCAATAGAAAATGATACAACGTCTTACTTGCAACTATTTCAAAGAATCCTTTGAACCCATACTTGAAAAAGAAATGAAGAAATATCCAGCTAGCTCGTCTAAAGTTTAGAAAGGTTAAGAGATTCTCAAAGAATTCTTCTTTAGAACATCTTGGATTCCCAATTAATGTAGAGAGGGAGATGTGTTGCCCTTTCAACAGCCCACAGTGTTCTGAACAGAAACTCGAAATACTTTTATAGAAAAGAGAAGAGTTGAAAGTGAAAGTCGAAAAACGAAATGAGATCGGCTGGGAAAATATTTTCAGAGCTCAGAAAAAAATTCTGAGATGTAAAAAAAAAAAATAAAAAATATAATAAAAAAAAAACTTTTTGTTAATTTTTATCATGTCTTCTAGACATGATAAAAATTAACTCATCCCCCTTTTATCTGGGAATGTTGTCTTACCGTTTCTAAAAATAGACCAGAACCCAATCTATTCTTGGAATTCTATTATTTAGAAAGGATGAGTCATGGTCTATTTTTAGAAAGTGGGAGACAACATTCCCAGACAAAAAGAGAAGGGAGTTAATTTTTATCATGTCTAGAAGACATGATAAAAATTAATAAAAAGATTTTTTTTTTTTTTTTTTTACATCTCAAAATTTTTTTTTCTGAGCTCTGAGAAATTTTTCCTAGCCGATACCATTTCGTTGTTCGACTTTCACTTTCAACTCTTGACTTTTCTATAAAAGCATTCCACGTTTCTGTTCAGAACAGTGCGGGCTGTTGATGAGGTAACATGTCTCTCTCTACCCAAATCTGGAACCCTAGTCACGAGAGAATATGAGACTAGAAAAATAGTTTAGCTTATTGATTTAAAAAATATCCCATGCTAGAACTCAGAATTATAATCAGAGCGGGGCTTTCCAGTATCCACTTCCAAGATTTTAGATTTGCCATGGGCGACATGTTCCCAAATTCATAAATTCTTCAATTATAGTCCCCTTCTTTGACAAATGGCTAAGAAATTCTTAAAGAATATCATGAGATTGGGTAAAGAGAGAGACGTGTTGCCTCTTCCACAGCCCACACGGATCTGAAGTGAAACGCGGAATAGTTTAGCTTATTGATTTAAAAAATGTCCCATGCTAGAACTCAGAATTATAATCAGAGCGGGGCTTTCCAGTATCCACTTCCAAGATTTTAGATTTGCCATGGGTGACATGTTCCCAAATTCATAAATTCTTCAATTATAGTCCCCTTCTTTGACAAATGGCTAAGAAATTCTTAAAGAATATCATGAGATTGGGTAAAGAGAGAGACGTGTTGCCTCTTCCACAGCCCACACGGATCTGAAGTGAAACGCGGAATAGTTTAGCTTATTGATTTAAAAAATGTCCCATGCTAGAACTCAGAATTATAATCAGAGCGGGGCTTTCCAGTATCCACTTCCAAGATTTTAGATTTGCCATGGGTGACATGTTCCCAAATTCATAAATTCTTCAATTGTAGTCCCCTTCTTTGACAAATGGCTAAGAAATTCTTAAAGAATATCATGAGATTGGGTAAAGAGAGAGACGTGTTGCCTCTTCCACAGCCCACGCGGATCTGAAGTGAAACGCGGAATAGTTTAGCTTATTGATTTAAAAAATGTCCCATGCTAGAACTCAGAATTATAATCAGAGCGGGGCTTTCCAGTATCCACTTCCAAGATTTTAGATTTGCCATGGGTGACATGTTCACAAATTCATAAATTCTTCAATTATAGTCCCCTTCTTTGACAATTAGCTAAGAAATTCTTAAAGAATATCATGAGATTGGGTAAAGAGAGAGACGTGTTGCCTCTTCCACAGTCCACACGGATCTGAAGTGAAACGCGGAATGCTTTTATAGATAACTGGGGAATTGAAACAAATTCAAAACCCAATCGAAAGTAAAAGCCCAACAGAATTCCACAAGAATGAGTCATAGTTTATTTTTAGAAAGAGTGAGACAACATTCCCAGACAAAAAGAGAAGGGAGTTAATTTTTATCATGTCTAGAAGACATGATAAAAATTAACAAAAAGATTTTTTTTTTTTTTTTTTTTACATCTCAGAATTTTTTTCTGAGCTCTGAGAATTTTTTCCCAGTCGGCTTGATTCACAAAACCAGATATATTCAAATTATTTCTATAGAGGGTTCTCATCTATTTAAACCACTCGCGTTTCAGCTTTAAATCAGTCTGTGCTGTGCACTGGAGCTGAATACACGTTCCTTCCTCCTGGAAAGAGGTTTTGTGAAGGTGTGTGGAGATATTGTTTTCAACTGTCAGACATTTTTTTCCAACAGCCGACTCGATCGTTCAAATGACACCGTGGAAGTTGGAGAGAGGTCAAGTCGATTCGGATGACGATAAAAGCATTTGAGGGCTATTTGCCTTAAGAAATACCTTCGTGGAGGACATTGGAAGGGAAACTGGCTCGTATTCACGTTACACATGGGGAAAAACCACGAAAAAAAACACCCATGCAGCCAGCTTGAAAGTCAGTCGTTCACGTTTTACAAAATATGAAATGGATTTTATAAAAACATATTGGGATCGTATTCAAAATTGGATCATTCTGTTGTTTTATCAGAACATACCAGTATACGATTGAACAATTCTATTGAATCACATGATCTTGCCTTCTTGAAAGTCTTTTGTTAACGTTTCACAAAATATATATCAGTATAAGGTGGAACCATCGTGATCCGTTATCCTGACTGATGGAGTCAGCTGTGGATCACAAGACCTTGCCTTTTTTGAAAAGGATTTGTTAAAGTTTCACAAAATATACAAAATATATATCAGTATACGATTGAAAAAAATCATGATCCGTTATCCTGACTGATGGAGTCAGCTGTGGATCACAAGACCTTGCCTTTTTTGAAAAGGATTTGTTAAAGTTCCACAAAATATATTAGTATACAATGGAACTATCGTGATCCGTTAATTCTGACGGGTCTAGTCAGCTGTGGATCACGAGATCTTGCCTTCTTGAAAGTGATTTGTTAAAGAAGTTTCACAAAATATATCAGTATACAATGGAACAATCGTGATCCGTTAATCCTGACTGATTGAGTCAGCTGTGGATCACGAGATCTTGCCTTCTTGAAAGTCATTTGTTAAAGAAGTTTCCCAAAATATATCAGTATACAATGGAACTATCGTGATCCGTTAATCCTGACTGATTGAGTCAGTTCTGGATCACGAGATCTTGCCTTCTTGAAAGTCATTTGTTAAAATTTCACAAAATATATCAGTATACGAGGGAACAGTCGTGATCCGTTTTTCCTGACTAATGGAGTCAGCTGTGGATCACGAGATCTTGCCTTCTTGAAAGTGATTTGTTAAAGTTTCACAAAATATATCAGTATATGATGGAACAATCGTGATTCGATTACACTGACGGGTCTAGCCAGCTGTGGATCACGAGATCTTGGCTTCTTGAAAGGAATTTGTTAAAGTTTCACAAAATATATTAGTATATGATGGAACAATCGTGATCCGATTACACTGACGTATCTAGCCAGCTGTGGATCACGAGATCTTGGCTTCTTGAAAGAAATTTGTTAAAGTTTCACAAAATATATCAGTATATGATGGAACAATCGTGATCCGATTACACTGACGGGTCTAGCCAGCTGTGGATCACGAGATCTTGGCTTCTTGAAAGGAATTTTTTAAAGTTTCACAAAATATATCAGTATATGATGGAACAATCGTGATCCGATTACACTGACGTATCTAGCCAGCTGTGGATGACGAGATCTTGGCTTCTTGAAAGGAATTTGTTAAAGTTTCACACAATATATCAGTATATGATGGAACAATCGTGATCCGATTACACTGACGGGTCTAGCCAGCTGTGGATCACGAGATCTTGGCTTCTTGAAAGGAATTTGTTAAAGTTTCACAAAATATATCAGTATATGATGGAACAATCGTGATCCGATTACACTGACGTATCTAGCCAGCTGTGGATCACGAGATCTTGGCTTCTTGAAAGGAATTTGTTAAAGTTTCACAAAATATATCAGTATATGATGGAACAATCGTGATCCGATTACACTGACGTATCTAGCCAGCTGTGGATCACGAGATCTTGGCTTCTTGAAAGGAATTTGTTAAAGTTTCACATAATATATCAGTATATGAAATAATAGCATGTTTTCTATAAAAACAGCTATTGAGTAAAACATTTCTAGCCTTGAAAAACAAAAACAGTAGCAGGGGGAAAAATATTACCCTACCTCAAAGTATTGAAAGGAAATAAGAATACATTTCAATAAAATGGGTGACTCAATAAATATTTGTAGTCTATGAAATACAAAAGAGTAAGAAAAAAATGTTCACATACCTTCACAGAAGCTCTTCCCAGGAGAGTGAGAAGCGTGTATCCACGTTGAGTGCACAGCACAGACTGATCTGAAACTGAAACGCGAGTGGTTTAAATAAATTAACGAGTTGCTTCTAGAAACCGACTGCGAAAAATTCTCAGAGCTCTGGAAAAATTTTCACACATTAAAAAAAAAAAAAAAAAGAAAAAAAAAAAGAAAAACCTTCCTTTTTTTCTTTCTTAATTTGATGTCTTCACTTTTTTTATTCCTACAAGGTCAAAAGAATGAAGACATCAAATTAAGAAAGAAAAAGGAAATTTTTTTTTTTTAAATCTTTTTTCAGCTTTGAAAATTTTCTTCCCAGTCGTTAACATTTCGTTTTTGGACTTTCAGTTTCAATTCTTGGACCCATGATGTTCTTTTCTTGATGTTCTTGTAGTATATTCCTATACAAATTCACTCCTTTTCCCCAAAAAAGATATCTTTTTTTTATTTTTTTTTACCTTCCAATTTGTATAGCTATATACTGAAAACAGGCATTAAAGTCAGTTTGTAGTATATTCCTATACAAATTCACTTAATTTCCCAGTAAAAAGATGTCTTTTTTATTTTTTTACCTTCCAATTTGTATAGCTATATGCTGAAAACAGGCTTTAAAGTCCGTTTGTAGTATATTCCTATACAAATTCACTGCCTTCCCCCCCCGAAAAAAAAGATGTCTTTTTTTTATTTTTTTTTTTACCTTCCAATTTGTATAGCTATATGCTGAAAACAGGCTTTAAAGTCCGTTTGCAGTATATTCCTATACAAATTCACTGCCTTCCCTTCCCCGAAAAAAAAAGATGTCATTTTTTTTACCTTCCCATTTGTATAGCTATATACTGAAAACAGGCCTTAAATTCCGTTTGTACTATATTCCTATACAAATTTACTCCCTTTTCCCCAAAAAGATGTCTTTTTTTTAATTTTACCTTCAAATTTGTATAGCTACATACTGAGAACAGGCGTTCAAGTCCGTTTGTAGTATATTAGTATACATGGTCTATTTTTAGAAACAGTGAGACAACATTCCCACACAAAAGGGAGTAGGGTTAATTTTTATCATGTCTAGAAGACATGATAAAAATTAACAAAGAGATTTTTTTTTTTTTAACATCTCAGAATTTTTTTCTGAGCTCTGAAAATTTTTTCCCAGCCGGCAACCAAGTGAAAATTCTCCAGCCAAGACGATTGGCCTTTTACTTTCACTTTCAACACTTTTCTATAAAAGTATTCTACGTTTTCTGTTCAGAACTGTGCGGGCTGTCCAAGGTGCAGCATGCTTTTTCTCTCTCTACCTCATCTGGACCCAGGACCACTCTTCTAGAAAGAGCTTCTGTGAACACAAGCTTTTTTCCAATTTTTGACGTCTCACAGAATAGAAATGGGAAAAAAAAGGCTCTTTCCATGACAGCTAACACGCTTGAGCTTTAAACATGTATGAAAGAATTTATTTTTAATCGATTTCAGCGATTAAGTGGGCTGTGAAAGAAAAAGCTGTTTCCATGATACCTAACACGCTTGAGCTTTAAAAATGTATGAAAGAATTTATTTTTAATCCATTTCAGCGATTGAGGGGGCTGGGAAACATTTTCTTAGAGCTCAGGGGAAAAAAAGGCTCTTCCCATGATACCTAACACGCTTGAGCTTTAAAAATGTATGAAAGAATTTATTTTTAATCCATTTCAGCGATTGTGGGGGCTGGGAAACATTTTCTTAGAGCTGAGGGGGAAAAAAAGGCTCTTTCCATGATACCTAACACGCTTGAGCTTTAAAAATGTATGAAAGAATTTATTTTTAATCCATTTCAGCGATTGAGGGGGCTCGGAAAATTTTCTTAGAGCTCAGGGAATGTGTCTCCAGGTTGAATGCATGAAAGCCAAAAGAATTCCTCATGAAAGAACATCTTTTTTCTTCCTGGTTGTGGGATGAAGTAGAGTTGCTGCATCTTGAACAACCCACACTGATCTGAAGAGAAATATGAAATGTTTTTATAGATATAAGAAATGAACTGAAAGTGAAAGTAAAAATGAAATTGTATTGGCTGGAAATATTTCTTGGCTGTTGAATGGGAAAAATATTTCCAGAGCTGGGGAAAAAAAAAAAAAAACTCTTCCTTTTTTCTATTAATTTGATGTCTTCACTTTGTTTACTTTGGAATGGAGAAACCCAAAGACTATGACTCATCCTTTCTAAAACATATAATTCCTAGAATGAGTCATGGTCTATTTTTAGAAACAGGGAGACAACATTCTCACACAAAATGGGGGTAGGGTTAATTTTTATCAGTCTAGAAGACATGATAAAAATTTTTATCAGTCTAGAAGACATGATAAAAATTAACAAAAAGTTTTTTTTTTTTTTTTTTTTTTTTTTACATCTCAGATTTTTTTTTTCTGAGCTCTGAAAATTTTTTCCCAGTCGGCAACCAAGTGAAAATTTTCTAGCCAAGACGATTTGGCTTTTACTTTCACTTTCATCGCTTTTCTATAAAAGTATTCCACGTTTTCTATTCAGAACCGTGCGGGCTATCCAAGGTGCAGCATGCTTTTTCTGTTTCTCTATCTCATCTGGACCCAGGAACATTCTTCTAGAAAGAGCTTCTGTGAACACAAGTTTCTTTCCACTTTTTAATGTCTCACAGAATAGAAATCATTCTTCTGTTTAGGGGAAAATGTTTCCCTTTTGAAAAGCTAGGACCCCTCGTTTGGATTTCATCAGCAACCGTTTATCAGGTTCTAGCGAAATTGGATGATCCATCCATGAATCAGAATTTCCCATCCGTGGTTTGGATGCAACAAGATTTCAACATAGTTTAAGGAAACTCCTATTTGAAAGATGTCATGATATTGAAAGACACCTCAAACCATACCGTTGACGACGTGTGAGACACAAACCATGACATAAATTTCAGTTTCTATGACAGCTAACACGCTTGAGCTTTAAAAATGTATGAAAGAAGTTATTTTTAATCCATTTCAGCGATTGAGTGGGCTGGGGAAAAAAAGGCCCTTTCCATGACAGCTAACACGCTTGAGCTTTAAAAATATATGAAAGAATTTGTTTTTAATCCATTTCAGCGATTGAGTGGACTGGGAAACATTTTCTTAGAGCTCAGGGGAAAAAAGGCTCTTTCCATGAGAACTAACACTCTTGAGCTTTAAAAATGTAGGAACGAATTTATTTTTAATCCATTTCAGCGATTGAGTGGGCTGGGAAATATTTTCTTAGAGCTCAGGGAAAAAAAGGTTCTTTCCATGACAGCTAACACGCTTGAGCTTTAAAAATGTATGAAAGAATTTATTTTTAATCCATTCCATGGAGTAGAGTTGCTGCATCTTGAACAACCCACACTGATCTGAACAGAAACATGAAATGTTCTTATAGATATAAGAAATGAATTGAAAGTGAAAGTAAAAATGAAATTGTATTGGCTGGAAATATTTCTTGGCTGTTGAATGGGAAAAATATTTCCAGAGCTGAAAAAAAAAAAAAAAAAAAACCTCTTCCTTTTTTTCTATTAATTTGATGTCTTCACTTTGTTTACTTTGGAATGGAGAAACCCAAAGACCATGACTCATCCTTTCTAAAACATATAATTCCTAGAATGGTCTATTTTTAGAAACAGTGAGACAACATTCCCACACAAAAGGGGGGTAGGGTTAATTTTTATCATGTCTAGAAGACATGATAAAAATTAACAAAAAGTTTATTTTTTTTTTTTTTTATTTTTTTTTTTTTTTACATCTCAAAATTTTTTTTCTGAGCTCTGAAAATTTTTTCCCAGTCGGCAACCAAGTGAAAAATTTCCAATCGGCTTTTACTTTCACTTTCAACTCTTTTCTGTAAAAGCATTCCACGTTTTCTGTTCAGAACCGTGCGGGCTCTCCATAGTGCAACATGCTTTTTCTCTCTCTCTACCTCATCTGCAGCTAGGATGTTTTTCCTTCTTCAAGAAGTGGAATTCTTTGGGAATACCTTACAATTTCACGAGCTAGCTGTTTCTTATATTTCGAGGAGATTTCAATAAAATTGTTTATAGATGTCACCTATTGCAGATGGGGAAAAAGTCTATACTGGATCGCTGGAGACATCTCATCCAGATAGGTCACGTTATATTTTTTCCCACACCTAAATAAACTGGACATGAGCCTTCCTTTTGTTTTCTCATCCAACAAAGATAGACACTGCAGACCCTTTTGGGTTTTCACTCTTCGCGAAACGAGACGAGCCGCAGCGACACTTTGCGTTTTCTCTGAGCGCAATAATGGATCACGTGAGCAGCCATTTTGTTTCCCATCTCACCCAGATAGGTCATGTTGTATTTTGTTTCATGCACCTAGCCAATTTTGGACATGAGCCATCCTTTTGTTTTTTTTTCTATCGAACCAAGATGGACTCTGGAGACAATTTTGTTTCTCAACGGAAAAGTAAATTTTCTGAATGGGTGCCGGTGTTCGAATACTGTTGTGACCGACTGTACGGAACGAAGAGATTCATAACGACCTTAAAATTATGCCAATTCATCGCTATATACAGCGACTTTCGGAAAAATTTTTCAAAAATATTCAACGTGTTGCAAATCTTGTGCTTCATATGCTACCCGTATACGATCCTGCTGTTGCTTCTTCCCGGAAAAGACCCAGAGCGGTTCTTAACAGGGAATATTCAGCTCTGCCATTTAAACGGGCTAGATATGAGCACACTGATAGCCGCGTGACTAACTACCTCTCGTTCCTTACCCCCCTGCCTCTAAAGTTCTTTAATGCACACGGCATTAACTCGAGGAACCTCCTTTAACGTTTCTTTAATAAGAAAATCACAGTCAAATAGGACTGATTAACATACTTTAACCTATCAAATGAAATAAAACTGAAAAAGATTTTTTAAACTATAGCTTCTCTCTTCCTTTAAAAAGGAACTTTCTTAGGCGCTTAACAGCGTCCTTTTGACCTTTAAAAACCGCATTGAATAGCGGTCAAAAATGAAACTTCTCCCTCCCAGCTGATCACTGGCAGAACTACTTTTTGGACCTGTAAACAGGTTCCCCCCTCCCTCCCACCTCGAAGAACGCGCATCGGAATTCCCCTGCGTATTCTTCATCTGACGTATGTAAAGAAAATGATTATCAAGGTTCAAGGAAACTTCACCTTTTATTTTTATAGTCAAAATTTTTATGGCTGCCCCTATCTAAATTATTCTGGCCCTTTTTCGGCGCAAAATTAAGACCTTCTGAGTTTTTTGCCTTTTTTTAACTCAGTGTGAAGGCACTTACTCCAAGTCATTCGGCTTATCAAAATTTTACCCTATTTGACTGTCCCCTCTTTCGGATGATTTAATTTCCTTTGAAGATGTGGAGGTAAAGGCGTAATTGCCTATGAACTCCGTAAATTGCACTTCCTTGATCCTTGATCCGCGGACGGGCGGCTAAAACCCGCCGGGAACTGAAGGAATTCAACCAATCAGAATTAGACACCGCTGGAGACTGTTTTTGGCGATCAATTTTTTACGCCAACAATCGAAAAAGTTGTTCATTTCTCAAGCGCTCAAAAACAAAGCAAGTTTTTGTTTATGTTTGTGCTGATATTATCTCATTTGTTTAGATCAGAGAGAATTTTGCAATCTTTATTTTTAAAGGCAACAGAATGAATATGGAGAATTCGGAGGATACTCGTGTAAAATGCGAAATGTGTGATAAAAGTTTTAAGACAAAAAAGATACAAGTGAAACACTTTCGACTTGTTCACGGTGTTTCATCAGAAAAATCAAAAACTGTTCGATGTATCGAATGTTCTTCTTCATTTTTTAGTGTTGAAAATTACAGACAACATTTATTTTCTGATCACGACGTAGCAAATGCACATGAAAAAGTCATTTTAAAGTTTACGTCTATGGAAGGTTAGCATTTTTATTAATTTAATAAACTTTTAATTATTTCAGAAGGTTTCCAGATACTAATAAATTATGATTTTAATTTCGTTTTTTAATTTAAATTTTTTTTATGCTGTTGAGTTTTGAAGAAATTTTAACCCTTATGTGTAACATGATAGCAAAATTTCAGTATATTGTTCTTTTGAAACGTTCACTGGTATGGTTTGCTTTGTTTGATAATGGCAAAGCACACTAGGGCTATCTACCTAAGGGGAGGGATGCCTTCGTGGAGGAACTTCTAAGGGAAACTAGCTCATAAACACATTACACATGGAGAAATTCCCGAAACCATGTATGCAGCCAGCCCGTTCACTGGGTTTCGAATTTCATACTGAACTATTTGTATTCAATAACTTTACCACTCTGCTCCTAGTGGGCTGAAAAGTTTACAGTATAATTTTTTAAAATTTTATTATTTATCTAATAATATTCAGAACACCCTTCCAATTTTAACTCATAACAAATGTGCATAGTGTGTTCAAAAAGTCTTCCAACTTTTTTATTTAAATCTTAATGTAATTAAAATACTTGATTTATATTGCTGGTTTTCAGGCACATAGCTAGAGTGGGAGCAAGGGGGAACATCTGTCCCTGGGCGCAGCATCCAGGAGGCACCAAACTGACGTTATGAATTTCTAGAATGAAATGTTTTCCATTCTTGGCAAACAAGAGGGGCGTAAGATCTTTAGTTGTCCGCAGGTTCAGAAAACCCTATCTACAGCTCTGACTGGAATAAAAAATGTATATATATATATGCATATGCACTATATACATGCACACATGAAACACATTCATCCATCCATACATGCATGTATGTATACATTTCTGAATCCAGTCCTGATAACAGAAGTGTATCACATTTTTTTTCACAATTATAATATTTTCTCACAGAGGACTAGGTACAATATTTTTGCAAGCATAGCAGATGTATCAGTGATTAATGTATGTAATGGGGTTGGTAGACTTTTTAAAAAAAATATCAGTAGCGTAATGTGAGGAATGCAAAATGTGAAAACTACCTCGTAACTTATTATATCTAGGAATTTATACTCATGAAAAAAAAAAAAAAAAAAAAGAGTCTCGTGAGCGGTAACACAGCTGGACACTGTTAATGAGACTTGGTTTAAATCCTAGCAAATGTACTGTTTGAGTGACAGTTTTCAAGATGTTCCCTGTGTGTACTGCAAATATGAAAGGAGCCAAAAGTTCTTTTAAAAGATTATGTGGATTTTTCTGATTTGACCCCTAGCGTGTTCTCCATCAAAACTGGGGCAGAGCTGTACAGTTAGTGAGATGGAACTATAGCTGTGAACTGTTGATAAAATTATGGTGGTCTGCCCACTTGTTCCTGTTCTGTCACACAGTATTTAGCATTTGTAGTGTATTAATATAAGAATGAAATTTTAACTCTCATTAATAGTACTGAATATATTAATGAATAAATTTTAAATAATCATTCATACTGAGTTGTACAAAACTTCTCTATAAATATTACTTTTATAAAATTAACACTGTGTTTTCTGATGAATGGTATAAGCTAGGAATATGTTAATTCTGAAAATTGTGTATTACAAGAAACTAAAAAATATTTTGAATGAAAATTTTTATTTATAGATTTTTATAAATGGCTTGCTGAAGAAGAAAAAGCAACAAATTCTTCATATATATTGCCTAGAGGAGAAGAAAAATTCAAAAATCATTCAACAGTTAAATTTATTTGCAACAGAAGTGGGGTATACATATCTGGGAGTACTGGTAAACGCCAGTTAAAATTTCAAGGTACAAGGAAGATTGGCTTTTATTGTACGGCTGGTATAACAGTGAAAATTTTTGACATGCATGTTCATGTCATTTATAATAAATGTCACTACAAGCATGATAATCTTCTGGGCCACTTACCAATTGCAGAGCAAGATCAACAAGCAATTGCTGGTAAGAAAATGTTTTACTTGTTTTTATAAATTATATATATATATAAGTAAATTTAAATTCCATAACATGACTCTTTATATATATTTCAAAGCAATATATAATATATACATTGGTCTGTTAAAGTTAACACAAGTGGTGTCCAATAAAGGTTGTCTAGGTAAATGAATGTAATATTATATTTCAATAAAGCATGAAAGATACATAAATAAAAGAATGGTACTTTCATACATGAGTGGTCCATATTAGTATACCGACGCTGTATGTCCAAATGTAGAATAAACCAATAAAATAACATTCAGTAAAGGATGTTGTCACCTTAGAATGTTATGTTGTTGTCAATAAGTTATTATGATTTCCTTTCCCATTCCTCCGTCAATACCATCTTGAACTGTTGAACATTTTGTGACTGATTTAGACCAATGGCATAGCTAGAGGGGAACATCTATGCTCTGGTGCAGTATCCAGGGAACGCCAAATTGAAATAACAAAATTTTAGAATGAAATGTTTTAATTCTTGGTAAACCCAAGGTGGTACGAAATTTTCAGCTGTCCCCGGATGCTGAAAATGCTAGCTACGACTCTGATACGTACCACAAGACATTTCCAGCATCTTATATGTGTTCAGTCAGATTTAGATTTTGAGAATATGTAGGCCTTTCTACATATGTATACATGCATAGGCCATTCCAGTATCTTTATTTTTTAACAGCTGTGTAGGAGGTTACAATACTACTCATGAATTACTGTATCTGATTTTCCATATATGCTTGCAGCATGAGGCACCTCCTATAAAAGTAATCATAATCAGGGATATTTATGAGATGATTATGCATTCCTGTCTCTTACCAGATACGTCAATATCCAGAACTGTCGTTTACATTAACCGCTATCCTATAATTCTGGGTGTCATCTGTGAAGGATATCTTGCTGTACTGCTTTTTTGTCCAGTACTGTATTTTATGGCAGTACTAGAAACAGCATCTGAAATAAGTAAACGGTGGATTAGTGATGGCTATCAGGTGCTTTTATATAGCTAGCATGCCACACTGTTTTTATGGTGATGTAGACTCAATTTTTAAGATTTTTATTTTCTTTATTTAAATTTCCCCCCCCCTGTCGTCTTTCTGAATAATTTTGTTATTTTTATTATTGGTATGAACAAAAAATCTATTTCATCATCTGTCTAAATTAACAGATGTGAGAGAGATCTCATAGCAAATATTAAAAATTAAAATTTGAGAAAATAAAAATATTTATTGGCCTGATAGTTACCTTTTTACAGACAATCCGCGGTTCCAGCACTCTGATACGCCATCTAGTGGCTAAAAGGTGGAAACATAAAAAAATGGTATTTATGTTCGACAGTACTATGTAGTTTGCGAAGCGTGTTGTGATGAAAAGTAATTAAACATTTATTTTTTATTGTTGTGGGCATTATGTATAACTTAGAAATACAGACCACACGTTTTGTTGTGTATCCCAGTGTAATTCATGAGCTTAGAAGGAACCTGAGTTATGCTTGCATCGTATTTTTGGCTCAAAAAATATCAAGCAAGATAGCTAAACGAAGAAAGTAGTGGATTAACATATTTTGAATTGGAAAGAAAGTTGGATGTTAAATGAAAGTGCGTTCTAAGCATTTAAAAAACTGATTACATTTTTTCTCGTTTTCTATATAAATGCAAAATTTCTTTCTCGTGTATATGTATAGACAGTCAAAAGTCGTTAATTAGGATACCCATAATCCGGACCTCAAAGCTAAAAACTTTCTGCGCATGCGGCACGTCGACACATGCGCATAGACGTTTATGCGTGCGCATAAGGCCTTTTACGACTGCGCATATGCGTGTGCGCAAGTGCAGAATACGTTTTTGCGTGCACGTTTTATGTATAATGGCCGGTATAAGCTAAAATTATCTAATTATCTATTTCAGTTAATGTTGATGATTGCGTTGTTCCTTAATCTTCGAATTGCATCTGGCTTATTATTTTTTGCAGACTGTAAGAGCAATACTATAAAAGTAAACTTGAACTTTTGATTATGTCAAATAGAATTTCTGATTCTGGAGCTCCCAAAGGATCGTACAAAACGAAAGTATGTTTCGATGTCCATCAAACAAAAAGTGGAATTGCTGCAAAAATTGGATAAAGACATGAAGAATGTGACAGAGAGGTTAATGAAAACGAAAAAATTTCGATTGACAAGTTAGTCGGTATTTTCGGCACAGCAATTAACGGGATTTGAACAGCGGAACTTTGTAACTGAACAAGAAATTTGGTCTGTTTATAGAATTAAAGAGAAAGTATTATCACATAAAACGAAGCAACTTAAACAACTTACATTGAAAGAAATGTTTAATAAAGTAAACAAATAAATATTAAGCTTTTTTTTTTTTGTAAATTTGATACCCTTTAGATCATATTTGTTCTTTATTTCATAAATTACGGTTTAATATTTTTAATTTTAGATTTTATGCGTGCCATCTTACGAGATTTAAACTGATGATCTATAATCCGGAATCATAATCCGAATCGCCGAAGTCCCGACGAGTCCGGATTAACGACTTTTGACTGTATAAATGCGTATGTGTACTTTTCGAAAGTAAACATGCATATTTGTGTATTGAAGTATAAATCATTATAGCTTATTGATCTCTTAAATATTATTAATACACATACGTATACAATTAGGTTTTCATGCATATTTTACCTGCAGAATTTAAAGTCTGTTTCAGTTCATGTTAGCAATGATTTAAATGAAAATTTGTAGCACGGCACATATAAAAATAAAAGTTTTACTTTACAGCACTTTTACTAAGAAAATTATGGTACATATAAAAATTGCTAAGAATAACAAAACCCTCTTCTTTTTGCTTCTTTCTCCTTTTTCAATAATGAAATGTCCTTCAATTTCATGCGATCAGGATGCAATAGAACTTATCCTTAAATAGCAAGCCAAATTTGTACATTGGATTTTTCTAGTAAAATTCCGTGCATTACCAAATGATCTGCTTTTTAAAATTCTCTCTACTTCAGTAATACAGTGAGAATTTACACCTCCTTGAACAAAATTAAACATTTCGGAAAAGCTAAGCAAATTCATTTTTGAATGTACGAAGTCGGATCACAAATCAAAATACCGGTTTTTATCTGCCACACTAATGAGTGAGAGCGCCACCTATAAGTGAATTGAATCGTCGATTGAATGACGATTAAATATAACTTGTCCAAATCTACATGTACTCATATATGTAATACATGTTTACATGGTTTGGCTGTTGTGTATATAC
Source organism: Stegodyphus dumicola (assembly GCF_044657685.1). Taxonomy (NCBI): domain Eukaryota; kingdom Metazoa; phylum Arthropoda; class Arachnida; order Araneae; family Eresidae; genus Stegodyphus; species Stegodyphus dumicola. Next base: position 1,805,734 of record NC_140774.1, read on the forward strand.
CTGAAAATTCACCAGATACATGGCAGTTTTACCAAATGTTGAAATTGGGGATATGTCTAATTAGAAAATATCACAATTTACATTAATTTTTAAATTTATGCAGATTTTTAAGAAATTGAATTACATCTTTTGTTTAAAAATTTACATGCACAATTTAAATAATAAAAATAAATTATGTGCTTTAGTAATAACCAATTTCGTTTTTATGTGTGTGTATTTTAGGCAAACTTATACATGGGGTGACTTCAACAAAAATTCTCCAAGAAATAAGAGTACCTGAAGAAGAACTGAAAAGAGGAAACCTCATTTCAAGGAAAGACTTGAGTAACATAAAGCATAAATTTGGGATTTCAAATACATTAAGCGGATGTCATAATGAAAACAATGCTCTTAGTGTAAAGTCATGGGTTGAGGGCATGAAAGAAAAGGCAGACAATGTTGTTTTGTTTTATAAAGAACAGGGAATGAAGCATGATCATCTGAATGAAAATGATTTTCTCCTGATAATCATGACTCCTGTACAAAAACATATGCTTAAGGTATTTGGATGTGGAGATAGAATTTGTATTGACTCTACACATGGGCTTAAAAATTATAATTTTGAGCTGGTAACTTTACTTGTGATTGATGAGTTTGAAGAGGGATTCCCTGTTGTATTTTGTTTTACATCATTTGTAAATTTTGAAACAATGTCATTTTTTTTAAAAATTGTACATTCTGAAGTTGGTGACATTAATTGTAAAATTTTCATGTCTGATGATGCACCAGTTTTCTATATTGCTTGGGAAAGTGTCTTCGGTGCAGCAATGTGCAGATTACTATGTGCTTGGCATGTAGACAGGGCATGGCGAGGCCATTTGAACAGCATTGGTAATACAGAAAAGAAAAATAAAGTATATAAAGCATTAAAAACTATTTTATATGAATTAGATGAAACTAGGTTTACTGTTATGCTGATGGAATTTCTTACTGAGTTAGAAGAAGATAGCGACACAAAAGAATTTTATGTCTATTTTAAAAAATATTATGCAAATCGGGCAGAAATGTGGGCTTATTGTTATAGGAAATATGCCCGTATAAATACCAATATGCATGTAGAAGCCGTCCACAAAATTTTAAAATATATATATTTGGAAGGGAAAAAAAAAGTAAGCGTGTGGATAATTCTATAAAAAGCTTAATATGCTATTTGGAAGATAAAAATTTTGATCGGTTATTAAAATACCATAAAAGGAAGATGACAAAAAAATTGTCAGTTTCTTTAAAAAGACACAAAGAAGGTATGCTATTGAGTTCAAATTGTGTAAAACTGAATGACAACAATTGGAAAATTAAGTCCTCACAATCTGAAACAGTGTACTATATTAAAAAAAATTCAGAACACAATTGTACTGGTAAATGTGTAATATTTTGTAGGTCATGTAATGAATGTGTGGGTACATTTACTTGTTCATGTCCAGATTATACAATTCAAAACAACATGTGTAAACACATTCATGCTGTTTTAATTTCTGAAAATAAAAGTGTTGGTGCCAATGTATTGTACACAGGTTCACTGGCAAATTTTCGAGAAAACGTAAATGAAAGGCGCTATTTCAGTAAATGATAATACAATTGAAAAAAATAACAATATTTCAGTTAAAGAAAATAAAATTGAGATTCTGAAAGATAAATTAAATTCAATAATAATTAATTTAAATAACAAAACAGACATTCAACCCTGTGTATACAAAAGTGTATTAGGCCATGTTAATGCAATTCAAAATCTTCTACGAATAGATGAAGAAAATGCTACACTAATTTCTAAAGATATAGTTTCTCCCTCAGAACCAAGTAACAAAAAAAAATAGTCCCACAGAAACGTTTTTACTCAGTAAAAAAGCAAAGTTAAAAAAAAAAAAAAAAACATTTAAAATTAGCTAAACCTTCTACCAGTGAAAGTTATGATTTCCAAAAAGTACTTTTAGGTGACCCTGTCATTAATTTTGGAAATGATCATATATATTAATAGTACAAAATCTCAAATCCAGAAGTCCAGTAACTGGAATGATCTATTGTCTCCATCTAATATATACTTCCCCCTTTTTTTTAAAAAAAAATTGTTCTCTTGATATAGTATAGGAACAAATATGACATTTAAGTGAAAGCAAGTGTGGTATAAATGGATTTATGTTCCAATTAACATTTAATTATGCCCTTGAATAAGATCATCATAATACATCCTGTGGTGTAGAAAAATTAAAATTTCTGCTGCTCTGTGCTTGCATTTTAGCAGCATAATAGCCAGATTTCATAATGATCTGAAAGATTAAAAAATTTTAAAACCAAATAATTTGCAATTTTTATTACATATAAAAATTGGTGTTTAAAAATATAGTATATAAGCACCTGTATTATATTGATCATTATATTATGTAATTTTAATTCCATGCTTTTAAAAATATTATAATAGTAGCTGCATATTTATTTTTTTCTTAGGATTGTTTTCTCTATAAATTCATTTGGTACTCTTTTGTTTTTGTGACCAGATTCAAAGATGTATGTATGCATGCTATATAAATGAATGTATGTGTACATGCATGCATCTATGTATGTATACATACACACATTTCTGAGTCCAGTCCTGATATCAAAAGAGTACCATTCTTTTATTTGTGTTACATGTGCAACAGTGAAGGTGAAAGTTGAAACAGGAGATACGAATATTGAACTTCTTTTCTGAGGTGTTTTAATATTTGAAAAAATATGTTGCATTATTTAGTATAAGATAACTGTAATTCATAGTGCATAATTTCAGTTACTGTATACAAATTATGTGTTTAGAAATTGTATAATTGCTATATGTATAATTTTATTTTTATTGCTATATATTCTTTTTTTTTTTACTGCTTATATGCGTACAGAAATAAAAGTTTAAAAACCAAGAGTAGTGTATGAGCCACTGTATAGAATTATTCTTATTCTCATATCTATGTGTACACTAAAGAGATAAAGTTATAAAAAAAATATTTAAAGGCAAATTATGATTTAATATCTGTCATGATTAAAATACTACATTAAAAAATTATGCATTCAGCAACTGCTATAGCATTATTATAATGTATGCATTTAATTACTACATATATAAATATATTTAACCCTTTGGGTACTCATCAAATTGATTAGAGAGACTTGTCATCTGCTTACTTGGGCGAAGATTTCAATTTTGTTTCATGTATTTGTTCATTTGTTATATTTTGTAACTAAAATGTTGTTTCAAAAATATATTTATATCACCAATATAAGCATATTCCAAATAAAATGTATTACTTTTACATATTAATCCATATAGTGACAAATTAAATCCATCCCATGGGCATAAAAATCTTCAAATAATTCAGTACTCAGAGGGTTAGCACAGTTTTAAGCAAGAACAGACCCATTTATTTGAATAATATTAAAATAATGAAAACAGAGGTACTTCATTTTTAAACCATTTGATACATACAAACATTTCAAGATGCACATTTATTTTCCAAATGTTAGGTCACAAGATTATCGTGCTTATGATTCTTTAGCATTTTTAGATAATTCTTCGAAAATAAGTGGGAGTAAAACAGTCATCCAAATTCAAAAGCTTTTGACTTTGACTTATGACTTACTTTTTTCTGGTCATTAACTACCAAAGAGTTTTCGCCAGTAGATCGCATTAAAGTGCACTAGGCAAAGATATTTTCAAATAAATGGTACTAGGGAAGTACCAATACCCGTGGGCGAAGAAAATTCAGCTGCGTGAGCAGGCATATCTTAATACTTACGAAAGTAGGCATTCATCATAATCAAAAGCTTTAGAAAGTCGAAGCTAATGCTTTCATCAGGTTTCTATTTCTTACTGGTGAGGAAATCACCTTTTTCATCACCATTAGTTTCACAGTGGAAAGATAACCACTGAACAGTTCTGAGCTGAAAGTATCTCAAAATTTGTCTAGGCGTCTTAAAATGTTTACTGGGTTATTTTATGAGTTATCCCACATCAACATTTTAATATATTGATTCTCTGAATAATCATTGTACTTTTTATATTTTACTAGGAGCTTTTGTTAGTATAGTTTTGCCTACGGAAAAATACGCAAAAGATAGATTTCTTAAAGTTTTAAAAGTAATTTAATAAAAAAAAGACGTATTCTTAAAATATTTTTCTTTATTGAATTATAGATCTGATATACAAGTAAGATCTAAGATTAAGTAAGATTAAGCAAGTAAGATTTGCCTACGGAAAAATACGCAAAAGATAGATTTCTTAAAGTTTTAAAAGTAGTTTAAATAAAAAAAGACGTATTCTTAAAATATTTTTCTTTATTGAAATATAGATCTGATATACAAGTAAGATCTATATTTAATAAGATCTGATATATAAGTAAAATCAGTACTTTACTGTTATCAGGACCATATTCAGAAATGTATGTATATATGCAAGTGTGTATACACATACGTATATATACATGCAGACATGAACGCACATACATTTCTGAATCCAATCCCGATAACAGAAGAGTACCGTAAAATCTATTTAGCCTATTCTTTGTGATAAGATTTCACACTGAGAAAAATTATTACCATCTTTCATAATTAGTATTTATAAGCAGACAAGTGGATAAGATTAAGGAGCATTGGTAGTTTGAACACTAGTGGACAGGCTAGCTGCATGGGATATTTCTCGTGTGTCACATGAACAAAAGTCATTTTCTGTTAAATATACTTCATGAAAGTCTTCTACCCTCAAGAAGATACTGTTTTTATGCTTTGTAATAATCAATTAAGTAGATAAAGAAACATTCTCATTTACTACCATTGGTATAAAACTCAAGAATCTTTTTTAAAAAATCGTACAGTCTCTTATCAATTGTAATATTTTTATGCATATTCTGATTTATGAGTACAAAAAATTTATTTATCAAAAAACAACAAATTTATTTTTTGATATTTATAGTTCTACTGAAAGAATACAGAATCATGAAAATTCACCATAATTCCACAATCGGAAATGATACCAAATTATAGGAACATAGGCAGTAGATGTGTAGGCAACAGTATAAAATTTATTACTCCTTACAAAATAAAAATTAGAGGCATCCAATGCTGGTAGCTGTTATTGGAATATTTTATTTATATAGAAAAAGAAAATGCTTTGGATTTCAAGAAAACTTACAGAATTTCGGCTAGGGATTAATACATGACATCTGAAATCATAAGCAAATGGAATTAAAATTGCAGATTAAAGACTGTGATTTCTTAAAATATAATTACAAACTCTGGGGACTAGTTAAGGTGATAAATTATGACATATTATTCAGAAAAATCTTGACAGTAAAAGAAAATAATGTATATAGCAACACATACAAGTGTAAAATGCTCCACAGACTCGTCATGAATATAAATTACTTGATTACGCTAATGTTGCAAAACTTCAAAAAATACATCTTTATTTTTACATAACACAATGAAATGAAATAGAATTATTTAGATGAAGAATAATGCATAAACAAGTTTCATGTTAATTTCTGAATTATTTTTTTCTTTTGGGAGTTACTGGGTTACCTGATGAGTTATCCCACATCAACATTTTAATATATTGATTCTCTGAATAATCATTGTACTTTTTATATTTTACTAGGAGCTTTTGTTAGTATAGTTTTGCCTACGGAAAAATACGCAAAAGATAGATTTCTTAAAGTTTTAAAAGTAGTTTAAATAAAAAAAGACGTATTCTTAAAATATTTTTCTTTATTGAATTTTACGATGTTTACAGTACATGAAATAATAAGAACTTAGATATCACCAAGCATTTTCAAATACACAAAGAGCCATGAAATTTCGCAATGCAATAATTTTTATCAATTATTATATTTACGCTTTATTTCAAAGCGTATCAAAAAGTTATTCGGTATCGAGATAGCAAATTGAGTGGAATATAAAGTTGTATTTGTTTTCGAAATTAAGAGTTACATACTTCACTTATCGCCCCTACAATAAATTAAATATGAAATCATATCAGCGTACCACAAAATAACCAAAACAAATAAACTACTTCTACCCAAGAAGTACAAACAAGTTACCATAACATTAACAAGTGCATTTCTTGTATGCTAGTTTTGCACAAAAATTGCGTTTGGCGATCGGAAAATGAAGCCAAAAGTTCCTGGCGCAATGGTCCTCTCTGATTGGTTGAATTTCTCCAGTTCCCGGCGGGTCTTAGCCGCCCGTACAGCGCGGAGTCTGGCTTCTTGTAGCAATATGCGATTTATACTGTAGTATGCAAAGAATCTTCCTTACAGATTCTTTGGTAGTATGTTAAGTTGTCTTTGAAGATGACGGCCGTAGTAAACAGTATGGCAGAAGATTCAATAAACGATATTAGGTTAATTGATGAAGTACGGCAACAGCCTGTTTTATGGGATAACAGAACGAAGAGCTACAGATTAAAAACTGGGCAAGGTGCTGCTTGGATACTTATAGCCAGCAGGCTTAACAGGAATGGTATTGTATGCCTTATTTTTTCCATGAATGTGTTGAACTGCAAAAGCTTGATTATTCCTTATATGGAAATTTATCAAATCTCAACTACTACTTTCTGTTACAGGTGACAGTTCACAACAGTAACTTAACTTATTACCAGAACAAATTGATTTAAAAGTTTCCAAATGTAATATTGTTCATTCTCTTATTCAGTCTAGAATTGCTCAACGCAACAAACGTAAACCAAGCGCCCACATTTGTACGGGAATTTGATGTCGTTAAGTAATGCCAAACAATTCAACTAAATATTAATGTCTTATGTTTCCTGTTCGTTAAAATGGTACTCCTGAAAGACCAGGCTCTAGTGTAGAATTGGGTGCCCCTTCGATTAGCAACAATTTTTTTTTAAATTTTGGTGATGAAACCTCAATTCTGGTTACCACGATAGTTTTAACATTGTTTCAGCTTCCTGATTTTATTTAAATGAAAATAGATTGATGTGTACATGGACAAATTTAAGGCAGTGCGCAGTGCCTAGTTTGTGCAATTCTAGGATGTTTTTTTAAGTGAAAACAGATCGATGTTTACATGGACACAGAGTTTGTGCAATTCTTTGACTTCTTAATTTGGTTTTTAGCGGCCATCTTGAAATTGCGCTCTCCTGGCGCCGATCTTGGCGTCAAAAAAGAATCGCCAAGAAACAAGGGGTACCCAATTGTAAACTTTCACTCTGAAAACAATCCATAATATTCTGCATTTTGCAGCAAATACTCATATATCTTAATAGTTCTTCAGTGTTTCATAAGTCTTTGTCAGTGCACTATATCAGATTGTAAGAAAGAATTTTAATAATGATATATTAAAAATCATGCTTATAGCAGCGATTTATATAATTGCTTGGTTTTAACTGCTGGTTTTATATTATTTGACTTTTGGTCAATAACAAACACGCAATGAATGTATATATAGAATCTTCAGTTTTAATAAATCAAGTCATATGTAAATTCTGAAAGAAACTCTTAAATATACTTTGAAAATACAGTAGTCATTTTAAAAGTTGCATATAGTTAAAAATATGACATTTTTAACCTTTCAGTTGCATTTTCAATATCTAGTATTTTCGATTCTGTAGTTAAAAAAATTATAACTTTCTCTGAACTATAAACACACACACTTCACAACACTTTCTTTTGCTGCTGCTTCTGAGAATGTTTCAATTCTTTCCTGTTGAAATTGCTTTTTTGGGGAGGGAGGCTCTGGTAACTTCTCCACGTCTTCATTTTTAATTTCCAAGCCCAAAAGTTTTGCTTAGAAACCCAATATAATAAATAATCAAAATACCCTTAGACTCAAAGCTTCAAAAACACTGCAACACAATCTGGCCATAATTTCTTCCAATTTAGCAAATAGCAATAGGCCAATGGCTGTCCTCAAGTATATAATGTAAATTTGTAACTGCCTATGTCATTCTATTTCTATGTTTCTAGCCAAATCACCAGCTCAAACTGGTTTATAGTTCAAGAATAAGTATAAGAAGTTTATAGTTCAGAGAAAGTTATAATATGGAAGGATTTTTAGTCATTTTCCTTGATGTGTGTTACAAATCAGATTCCCAGAATTATTGGTACAAAAATTTAGATATTATTAAAACAATTTATTAGTTCTACAAATGGACATTAAGACACTTAATATACCTGTTTATTAAATCTTTATCTGCTGAGAAGAAGAGTGTTTTCGTGTAAATAATATTTGGTGGCTTTCTGTGCCTCGTCATAATCTTCAGATTCAATTGCAAAACTGAACTCGCACTAGGCATTTTGTCACGTAGTGCAACCTCTGTTGGTCCTAGATTCTGCTGCTTGATACATATCCTAATTTTAAAACTTTACTGTAAATTTCTACTTTGCAGCACCTTCTCCAAATAAAAAAAGATTTGCTGTTTGGTGGTTCTCTAAATTCTAAAAATTTTGCCATAATGAAATCATTTGTGCAATAAAAACATAATAAGAAGTAACTTTTTTTAGCCAATTAGTCAGTGAAGCAATTGTTTTAATGTCAGTTACAGTTCCTTTGAAGTACATCAAACCTGCCAGGCACTATAGCATTCAGATGGAAACATTTTGCTGATTTTTTAGAAAAGCCTTTTTTTAAAAAAAATTGTTAAAGGGTCAATTCTCTGCAGAAATGGATAGTCAAAAGTCCCTCTTGAATTGTATACTGTACTGTGATGTTTTAGTTTGCATCATTCATCTACTCATATACATTTCTTTTCATAAGAATACTTGCAGTTATTCAACACCTATAACAAGATGGTATAGTGTTTCACATCTTAAATTTTATGTGTAGCAAAATTGAAATTGTCTCTTCATTTGTGGGAAATATTTTTGCTGTTCTCTTGTATAAGCAATCCACAGAAAAAAATATACAGGTGTGTTTTGAACGTTTATCTCTGAACAAAAGAAAAAAGTCTTGGATAATGATTGATATCTTGAGTTCTGAATAGTCAAGTTGGCAACAAATGATTTTCATGGTGTTTTGAGATGACCTCTGATATAAAATTAATTCCCAGGGACTTCTAAAAACACCATTTTAACATTTTCCATAATTTAACCCTCATTAACAAAATCTCGCAGCAAGTGATTTACAGGATCATGAATTTGACTCGCAGTCAGAGTCTAGGAGTAGCGTTGGCACCTGAGTACCTGGGCTGAAGGTCGTACCCCATGTAGAACAGTTTAACTTTCCTAATTGTACGAAAGAGAACTAAAAAGAGATTCTAGCTGACTGAATTTACAGAGATATAATAATAATTAGATATTTGAACATGAGATAACACCCTGCATTTAGAGACCAGAAAAGCCAGTTTGAGCTGGTGATTTGGCTAGAAACATAGAAATAGAATGACATAGGCAGTTACAAATTTACATTATATACTTGAGGACAGCCATTGGCCTATTGCTATTTGCTAAATTGGAGGAAATTATGGCCAGATTGTGTTGCAGTGTTTTTGAAGCTTTGAGTCTAAGGGTATTTTGATTATTTATTATATTGGGTTTCTAGGCAAAACTTTTGGGCTTGGAAATTAAAAATGAAGACGTGGAGAAGTTACCAGAGCCTCCCTCCCCAAAAAAGCAATTTCAACAGGAAAGAATTGAAACATTCTCAGAAGCAGCAGCAAAAGAAAGTGTTGTGAAGTGTGTGTGTGTGTGTATTGTGAAGAAACTGTCTGCAGAGGAATGAGAATAAAGAGATGATGAACTTGGCTTTTTGATACACAAAATTTTTGAAAAATGGGATAAGGTGTAAAATTTTATGTTAATGGTATCACCTTCATAAAGTAGTAGTAATTTACAGCAGAGCATTTCAGATAAGTCATGTTTCACTTAAGAAACATTAAGTGAAATAAACGAACGATTAGCATGTGAAGAAGTGGAAACAATCTAGCACTAGGTAAATGCCCATCCCATTTTCAAGTGATGCATGGCCTGTCAATGTGGAATATAAATTTAAAGTACTATTAGTCTAAATAGCCATTTATCTGTAGTATGCATTACAAGCACATTAATAAGATCCTATTATGATGATGATATGTTGCAGCCATATCTGGTCGTGTATTTCAGGGCATTCCAAGTAACATTTTCAACAGGATAATACCAACCACATATTACTTGACTTACTCTAAATGCACTGCAAGGTATACAAATCACTTGATTGACCTTGATCTTCTCACTAATCAAGTATTTATTGAAAATAATTGAGTTTGATTAATGTCTTCCCTCCTCCACAAATGAATTATGGTATTACATCAATGATGTATGGTGAATGATGCTACAAGACCTAACTTCACTGCTCACTCAATGCAGTATAAAGGGTGTTCAAGAACATATTGCCCAAAATGGGGCCACAGCATGTTACTGGTGTCCTATACAGCTAAGTAGCTTGACATTGTACATTTTTAAAAATTAAATCATTTGTTAAGAGCCTGATTATCTATTAAACAGATAAAGTCTATTTCCAATTATTCTTTCATGGTGTGAAATTTGCCTCTGCCAGGTAGAATGTGGTGTGGCAGAAAACTTTCTTTTCCGTTAAGTAACCAGTATTTTTTCTTAAGTAATTTCTCTCATCATCTCTGAATTTTAAGATTTAATTACAATTTTTTGTTGTGCAGATAAACTGTATTTATCAAGAACATAACAATGATTTTGCCAATCTAATTTCAGTATTGAGAATAACTCTGGAAAACTTAAAAAAAGGATACAATGTGTGTCCTTATATGCCAGATAATATGAGTCTAAAATAATCTATTTCCAGTGCATTTACTAACATCCATGAATGCTTGTTGATATGACAAGACTATAATCATTTTTGCAATATTTTCATACTTTTGAGTAATGGAAGATCACAAAAATAAAAGATTAGCAAATAAAGAAAAGAAATATGTCAAGAGGACACTTGATGTCAAAAGTCTTTAATCCGGACTCGTTGGGACTTTGGTGATTCCGGATTATAGATCATCAGTTTAAATCTGGTAAGATGGCATGCAGAAATTATAAAATTAAAAATATGAAATCATAATTTATGAAATAAAGGACAATTATGATCCAAAGGGTATCAAAATTTACAAAAAAGAAGCTTAATATTTATTGGTTTACTTTATTAAACATTTCTTTCAATGTAAGTTGTTTAAGTTGCTTCGTTTTATGTGATAATACTTTCTCTTTAATTCTATAAACAGACGTAATTTCTTGTTCAGTTACAAAGTTTCGCTGTTCAAGTCCTGTAATTACTGTACCGAGAATACCGACTAACTTGTCAATCGAAATTTTTTCGTTTTCAATAACCTCTATGTCGCTTTCTTCACTATTGGAGGCGAATTATAATGACGAGCAATTTGATTTAAATCATATCAAAGACGGAGTACATCGAGATGAAGTACTACATTTAGTAAGGAATTATAAGCCAAGTAAAATAAAAACATCCGCCCTGAAGATAAAGATAGTGCTGACAGATCAACTTCCAGTTTATTGCACGCTGCGACGTCCGCCCCCCCCCCTCCCGCAGAGCAGCATGAAATTGATAAACAGATTTCGGAATGGTTAGGGAAACAAAGGATATGCCTTTATTCATTTTTGCAGCAACTCCACTTTTTGTTCGATGGACATTGAAACATACTTTCGCTTTGTAGATCCTTTGGGAGCTCCAGCATCGGAAATTCTATTCAACATAATCGAAAGTTCAAGCTTACTTTTATAAAATTGCTCTAACAGTTTGCAAAAAATAATAAGCCGGATCCAATTCGAAGATTAAGAAACAATGCAATCTGCAACATTAACTGAAATAGATAATTTGATAATTTTAGCTTGGTTTATACCATCCGTTATACATAAGCGCATGCGTAAACGTATTATATGCATGCGCACACGCATATGCGCATGCATAAAGGTGTTACGCGAATGTATAAACGCCTGTGTGTTGACGCATGCGCAGAAAGTTTGTAGCTTTGAGGTTCGGATTAACGACTTTTGACTGTATACTTCATTGTTATTATGGTTCTTTAAATGTTATCAAGAGCTCTCTGATTATTGAACTGTGCCAAATTATCAAACTTACTCTGATCTTTTTTAAACTGATCATCAAATGGCTATCAGTCTTCCTATCACCAATGATCATTAATATTATCGTTTTCCTAGTGATCATTATTAGTCTATCATGAGATAAGCTCTGAATAAGTTTGTCACTTGGCACGAGAGAGTTGTTGTGTTTCCAAAAGTTAGTGCAGAAAGGTAAATTGGCTATTGTGAAGAAACTGTCTGCAATATCTGCAGTAAGTATCTAAAACAGCCCTAGCGACATCGACGATCCTTGAAGAATATAGGAGCTGGCACTCTAAGGGGATGAAATCAATTCTGAAGAATCTGGCCAGTATAGCAGGTCTGTCAAAGATGTGTACGGGAGAAAGTTGTATACCTGGATAGTGAGGGCAGCAATTATAACTTTGCTGACCATTAAGTGATAGTTTCAGTCCTTTAAAGTGTTTTTGTTCTCAATCTGGTTAAGGTAGATGAAATAATTTGGTTGCAGTTTAGCTAAAGAATAGAATTTTTCTTAATTTGTTAGGAAATGAGTCTTTGGCTGGCTATCACATATGGATCAGAAAGCGTTAAACTGTGGGAAGTTGAGTACCATTTCGGGCTTTTTCGGCAAGGTAGTCGGCCTGTTCGTTACCAAAAATATTGGCATGCACTAGAATCCAATGTAGGGTGCAGGCTTTTGGGACAGCTATTATTGTGTTTATGAGCACAAAAATGCCCTGGTAGGATGAGAGTTGACCCTGTGGATCATTCGGAGCACAGATTTAAAATAAGAGAAAATTATGAACTTACTGGAATTTTTAACTGCTTTGGAGTAAAAAATATCTAAAGCACCCTTGATGGCTACTAGTTTGCAGGTATAATTTAAGGCTATAAGGCTCTTGATACTATTTTTAAGTAATAGAGGTGTAATAGTGTGGAACATTTTTGGTGGGGAGGAACCTGCCTCCCCACCAAAAATGTTTAGATAACTTCATTTTCCCTGGCTTTTCATAAAAAATTCGAAACAATTAAGGTAAATTCATCAAATATTTCTCTCTGAATTTTTATCCATCTATCAAGGGCTATAAATCTTCTTAGAAACTTCGAAGGTAAAAAAATTGTTGTACCAACCAACCATCATGTTTGATTATTCTTTATTTATTTACTTAAATGGTCATTTTATTCTACAAAGAAATATTCTGTATATTCCCCATCATTTCTAGAAGTGCTAGAGCTGCAATATTTGAACATTTTGTATAAATATGTGCTCCTCTTAACATTTAGTGTGTTCTGATACCAACTGATATTTTCAGAAGATCTCCTTTTTCAAAGAGCCATATTTATATCTTTTAACCTTATCCTTGAAGAATTTGTAGATTTATCAAGAACTGTGGGAAAAAGTATGACCTTTATGAACTTAGAGCTTCAAACATCTAGAAGGTCGCACTGTCATAATAGTAGGTTAAGTTATGGTGGTAAGATCAAAGTCTAAGAAACTTTTTTTTTTCTCTTTTTAATTTTTAATTTTAGTCCAAAGGGACAATTTGGCCAGAGGGACTATTAATTTCGTTTTGGCATTTTGCGTTGATTCACTACAAGCGTTAGTTCACTTTTCAGATTGTTGCCACCAAATATTATTGCCCTGTATTAGATTTAAAGAAATTAAATAATTAAGAATCTGCATAAATGTATGTATGTTTCTCACATTATGATAAAACAACGGTACCTATAGCCATCAGATTTTGAATAATGTAATCTTCCTGTGAATATATATATGGGCATCTGGAAGCCTAAATTTGGAATTTGTTTTATTATCGATTTCATATTTTGTAAAATTTTAATGAATTTTTGATAAACTCGGAAGATTTCAAAGCAAGCAATGGCAACGTTGTACAGAGAAAACGTTCTTATCTCCAGCGTGTAAGACTGTGTTTCGAAAGTTCTAAAGATATGCTTATTTTTAAATTATTTTGCAATAATTCTCTTGAACTGGATTTTATGACGTAACTGCAAAGAACATTATATTTAATAAATAAAGGTAACACACAAAATGTTAAAAAAAAATAAATAAAATGAAGCCCCTTTGGACGTAATTTAAAATCTAAAAAAACCTTTCAGATATTTTTTTTTTAATGCAGACAGTATACTTAAGAAAAGACAAATGCTGAAAGGTTTGATGAATAGCCAATCAGGCATCCTGAAACTCTTTTACAAGCAGGGCTGGTACGAGAGCTTGGCAGTTGGTGCACACGTGCTGGTTGGGCAGCAGAATTTGGTGGCAGCAAAATTTTTAGAAGTTGGGAAGGAACTGGGCAGCAGAAGTGTAGATTCGCAGAATTTGCACGATGTGGCAAAAACTCTAGCACCTGCCCTGTTTATGAGCCATGTATTTTGAATTCCATATTTATCCAAAATATTGTTACGAATTTTGTATTTAATTAGATATTTTTAGTAGAATTATAATTAAAAGTGTTTTATTTCCCTGTGGACATGAGACATATTTTAAGAGAAAGCTATGCTGAAAAAGTAAAAATATAAGAGCATGTGCATTTAACATTGAATAAATGGATCTCTCTTTAATTTATATTTAATTTGAATAAATGTAATTGACTACTGTGTTAACTGTAACCATAATTCCATCCTCTTTTGGGCTTTCAGAAATTTCCAGAAGCAAAGAAATTACTAGAACTCTCTCACGACTGATTGAAAGCTTTAAAAAGCTGGAGAGAGACATATCAGCTCAGTTGCTTAGTTACTGTTAATACGATTTGTTTAGCTTTCTCTTTGAACTGCGTTGTATTTTAAAATTTTTTGTAGTTTAAATTATAGCTACTGGTTGTATTGCATTCCATTTTACGTGTTTGTGTTCTTCTGATTATTACTACCTGATATTATGAACACTTATAAGAATATTTCTCAGGAAAATTCCAATAGTGTTATATCTGTTGTAATAAGAATAAATGTTATTAACTTTTTATTGGACTTGTGCATTCAATCTATTATGAACCCATACGCATGCAACAATATTAATTTACACTCAGAATGACAATGACAGAAAAGGGACAAAATGTCACTTAAGCAAAATTAAAAACCTTTTGCAAATTAAGAATCATATGACTGTAATCGTAGCAAGTTTCTTTTATACTATTTAGAATCACTATTTTATGTAGTCTTAAATACATGACCTAATGTTTTCTAGCATTTTTTTTTCTGGGGATTAGTTTCTAAATTAATTAGTCTTTCATAACTGTTTAGCATATTACTATTCCAGATTTTAAACTGGAATCTAAATGCAAAAATTAAATTACAATTTTCAGAATTTTGATAAGTTTTTAAATGCTTTAATTCTGAAAAATTTTTAATGGTAAACTAAGATTTTAGACTGTAACCTAAAAATTTTTGGTCACATGTGTATAAAATATTTTTCTAGCAATTTTCATATGATATTAATATAATGTTGACAGCTCAGTAATGTAGTTTTATTAAAGTACACTGCCTTCCAAAAGTCAAAGGAACAGCATGTTTTTCAATGCTCACCATTACAATGATCTCAGGAACATTTAAATTACATTGCTCAACATTGAAAATGCAACACCAAGAAGGAGTGGTCAGAAAGTGATAAAATTTAGAAAAAGACACAGACAGATAGAATACAGAACGAGAACAGCGTCGGCTCAATAGGATGTAGGGCCACCGTGGACAGTGATGGCTCTCCATTTCCTTTCAACTATTTGCCACAGTTCGTCTTCTGAACGAGGCAGGGGCAGAGTCTGCAATTGGCATCCAATCACATCCCACACATGTTTGATATGAGAAAGGTCGGGAGAGTATGGTGTCCAGAGAAGCATCTGTATACCTTGCAGAGCATGTTGGCAGATACGAGCACTGTGTGGTTGGGCGTTATCCTGCTGAAAAATTGCATTAGGCAGCCCCTGAAGGTAGGGGATTGCCACTGTCTGCAGTACATTATCAAAGTATCGTTGGGCCATCATAGTGCCCTGAATATGAACTAGAGGTGACCTGGAATCGTAGGCAATAGCACCGCAAACCATTATGACATGTTGTCGCGCGGTGGGGTATTGCACAGTTACTGCAGGATTAGATCTGTCTCCAAGTTGACGCCACACAAGTTTGTGCCGACTGTCACTGGATAAACAGAAGCGTGACTCATCTGAGAATACGATGTTTTGCCAATCTGTCATCCACATTGCTCCAGTCTGGCACCATTCTAAACGTTGGCGTCTATGTTGTGGGGTCAATGGCAGTCTTCTTAACGGACGCCGTGAGTGCAGGCCATGTTCAACCAATCGACGGGAACTGGTCAACACGGAAACATCCAAGGTATCTTGCATGTGCTGCAGAATCGCAGGACTTCCACAGCTTGTCAGCGGATGCGTCGATTCATGCATGCTGACGTTACTCTGGCTGCACCTGCACCCTTCCTTCTTCCCACATTCCCTTCTTTCAACCATGTTCGCCATAGCCGATGCACTGTGCTCGTATCCATGTGGGTATCAGCTGTGATTTGACGTAAGGACCAACACGCCCTTCTCAGTCCGATCACCATACCCCTCGTAAAATCGTCTATCTGCTGGAAGTGCCTTCGTTGACGTCGGCCTGGCATTCTCTCCTATTACATGTATCCTCTGGGACAAAAACCAACTTTCTTCAATAGTTCTTTTGGCAGAAATAACGACACGAGTATTGCCCATTCTGCATGTTCCTTCCCTTATATCTGACTTCACGTGCGTCGGAGAGCTCCACATTTCACATCATTCGCATAACTCAGTGACGTGCATAATTTACGTGAAAGTAAAATTTGCATAAATTTCTGACCACTCCTTCTTGGTGTTGCATTTTCAATGTTGAGCAGTGTATATGCATGATAGTAACAAAATTTAAGAAAATATATGCAAAAACAATAACTACTACTTTTTTTATAGAGGTTTATACTTGTATAGGAGTTGGAGAAAAATGTAAAAATTTTAAGTTGTCTTCACGAGTGTATCTTTAATTGTTATTAGCAATTTCGTTGACAGAATCTAGGAGAGTCTCGATGTCTAGCAGAAGTTTTTCCCCAATTTGTTGAGGTGGCAAGTAATAGGATAGATGGAAATTGGTATGTGCAAGCTGATGCTGCTACATTTCAATGTCTCTTGTAGTCTGGTCCAGTGACTATGGAATCGGTTTGAATCTGAGAATTCTATGTCTAGAAGGCATGCTCTAGCAAACCAAGAGTTACAAGACTTGCGGAAGACCATTATTTACCTCTTTTGGCCTGAAGAAGGAGTAACAAAACTGTGCCTCAGTTCATGGCATATCATTTAGGGACAACAGGAACAAATATCTCAGCTACTATAGTGTGCAGACGTCTGTATGCAAGATAACCAGCTGTTTGACCCGAGCACAGAAAGCTGCCCGTTTGTATTGGGCAAAAGAGCACATCACCTGGACTAGTCAATAACCAGTGAAATTCTCTTCATAGACTAGTCCTGGCTCATACTGGAGATTGATTCAGCTTGTCAACTGATCTAGAGGGAACAATGCAACAGATAAACCGATCCCACATTGTACAGAGATGGTGGAATAATGGTTTGGGGTGGGAACTCTTTTGATGGTCAGAGTGACCTGCATATGTTCTAAGGAGGAACTTTGACCAGTGTTAGGTAACAAGACGAGATCCTTAATCTATATGTCTGCCCATATGCCGCTGCTGTTGGTCCTGGATTTTTTCTGATGGGCACAATGAGCATTCTTACTGAGCTCGGGTTGCTGAAGAATAGCTTGGTTACATATAGAGTGAATGGATTGACCAGTTCAATCACAGATTTGAATCCGATAGAGCATCTTTGGAACTACCTTGGAAGACATACTGCTGCTTTAAATCCTTCTCCACGGTTGTTAGATGAGCTTGAACAAGGATTACACCTTGTCTGGTCCTTGCCATTTCACTGACAGACAACTTAATTGATGGCATGAAACTGTTGCAGCTAGGGTGGATATACACCTTATTAGAACCCATTTTTATAATGTTACCACAACATTTCTCCTCAGAAGAACTGTGATGTACTGTTTCTCCAAGGCTGAATTTCTCTGCTAAGAGTGCAGATTTTTGTTGTAATTTATGTTTGTGTTGAACTTAATAAACATGTCACATTCATTAAAGAGTTATTTAATGAAAATGTCCTCTAAATTTTTTGTTTCTATGTTGCTTCATTCTCAAATTAGACACAGAAAACATGCTGTTCCTTAGCTTTTGGAGGGCAGTGTAATTCCCATTATGCATCTTCAGATATCTTTATACCAGCCTTTTCTGTTTCACAGTCCAAGATGTCGTCTATCGGTGGCAAAACTTACGCAGGAGCTACATTAGGAGAAAAACTAAATCTAGAAGAGGAGAACCTGTAAAGGATTGGTATCTGACGTCACAGATGTCATTTTTAGCACCCTGTGTCCATAGCAGAAAGTAAGTATTAGAAACCAAGTAGTACTAATGTATTTATTATCTCATCAACTGTGAAGCTGACAGCAAGCAGCACTTATTATGGATATATGATTTAGCACTTATTATGGATAAACATGATGCACCAACATACTCATAACATCTTCACTTTTCTTTGATGTAGCCTTGATTCTCGATAAGCCATTGCTTGATTTTATGAACAAGAATGTAAATTATCTGCTAGTACTGTTATTTTTTCTTGTAATATATATACAGTCAAAAGTCTTTAATTGGAGCTTTGGCTTCCGGATTATAGATCATCAGTTTAAATCTGGTAAGATGGCATACAGAAATTATAAAATTAAAAATATGAAACCATAATTTATGAAATAAAGAGCAATTATGATCTAAAGGGTATCAAAATTTACAAAAAAAAGCTTAATATTTATTTGTTTACTTTATTAAATATTTCTTTCAACGCGCGCATGCGTAAAGCATACATTACGCATAGTCGAAATTAGAAAATTGAAACCAGAAAACTATTTGACGTGTATTTGTGATATTTATAATGACGAGGAATTTGATTTAAATCATATCAAAGACAGAGTACAGATGAAATAGATCGAGATGAAATACTACATTCTGTAAGGGATTACAAGCCGAATAAAATAAAAACATCTGTCATGAAGATAAGGATAGAGCTGACAGGTCAACTGTTCATTGCGCACCGCGTTTGAGATCCGGATTAAAAACTTTTGACTGTATATATATAAGTTTAGAATCTGCTTTTTATAACCAGTGGGCTCTATTCAAAGTTATGTTAGCATACCATCAAAAAAGTGTGTATTAATGCACAGACGTGTATTTAGCTGAATATGGTTGATAAAACAGTTATACAATTATAAACAGTTAGCTTGGAATAGTTACCTGTGAAATGTTTATGCTTATTGTATTTTAAACAGTTTCCAGTAAAATCAGAGTGCCTAACAAAATAGTAGAAATCAATGAAAGCTTTTTTACAAAGTACAAAAGCGTAGTGGGTGGAATGCTGATTGTTTCATTAAATAAAGAGGCATTAAGTCCTTCAGAATTCTGCAGGATCAATTGTCACAACCGTGGCAGGATATTTTTAATATTTTCATAAAATTCTTGAAAAATCATCCATGTTAAAATAAACCAGAACAGACTAGTCGACAACGCTGAACAGAATGAAACATCAATAACTATGCATATGTGGTATATAAACTTTTAAAACAATGAGAGAAATGCAGGAGTAATGTTGTGATGTGTCATGGTAGGGATAAATGAACGTGATGCCCCTGCATTGTTGCTGAAATTTACGGCAACCCGAAGGAGAAGTGCAGATAACCGAGTTCAGTATGTTGAGTGGTGGGCATTTTGAAGTCTTGCAATAAAGATAATATTTTTATTGTATACCATCTTTGGTTGAAGTTCTTGATGGATGCTATGTGAATATTTGATGTTCCATGGATAATGGTGATCTGCATGCCAACCAATTTCAAATCTTAAAAAAGGTCTTACGGTTCTTATGTCCCATCCATAGGAAAAATTTTCAAGAGTTCAAAGATTATTTTGAGTATTTTTTGTAAAACTCTTAAAAACACTCATGTCGAAACAAATGCAAAAAGGTACAGCTAATCATAACTATCCCACAAAGTTGAACAGAATTGAACAATTTCTGTGTGAATGTGGTATACAGTATAAAGTCAGAAATCTGGATATTAGACATTAGTATCTATAATTCAGACATCTGAACCACTAGCAACATTTTTTTTTTATAAAGTGTTTTTATATGCTTTATAAGTGTGCATTTGGTATTTTGTATAAAAGACGTGAGCAGTCCCAATTCTTAATTTCACTTCGACACTACATAAAATACCACCATCCTGAAGAAGCAGTCATTTATTATTACACTTACTGAATAATTTGTATCCATGATGCCAACCTGACAAATCGTTAGTCATTATTTTTTACTTTCACCACTGTGTAACTATCAAGCAAGTGATATCTACACAAACTTTAAAAAAAATTAGTAATTGAATACAAAAAAGCATAGTAACTGTTTATGTTAACATTATGCTTAGTGATGATTACAGACTTCAGCTAACTGTGCTGCAAAGTATTGAGTAGATTGAGAAATAAAAATTTAACAAACTTTCTTTTCATAAGCAAAAAACAGATTTTATTAAGTTATAGGCGAAAGATTATATTTTGTGCTGTTTAAATTGAGAGTAACTGAATTTTTATTCAGGTAAGCCGAGGACTGGGCCAAAGCAGAATTTAGGGTAGGTGAAATTTTAAAATTTAGAGAACATTAAGCAACAAAAGTAAAGAATGGCGAAATCTTTAGAATTTAGAAAAAGTACTGGGATGCAAAATTTTTAGAATATAAGGAGGTGCTTGGCAGCAGAATTTAGGACTCGCAAAGACTGCAAAATGCCTAGCGCAAGCCTTGAATAATCCTTAAGTATGTGTAGAAATTTGTTTATAGGGGACTCGGATAAGCCTTAAACATGTATGGGAAATATGTGTAACCATAATAAATAACTAAACTAATAAAGTTGGGCTTGATTGCACAGCGTGTGATAGAATTAAAACAAACTTTAGCAGAACAACATATCTTTAGCTGCCAATATCATGATATGTCACCAATAGTGTGTAGATGACTCTAGCTAAGCTTTATGAAGTAGCAGTGAATTTGAAGATTTTCAGATAACGCAAACAAAAAGCAAAATTTTTCAATTAATAGATTTTGTGAAGAAACATGGCAAAGTAATAAATGAAGGTGAAGTAACAGAATATTTTATTGCAATGATAATGCCTGAATCTTCAATCAACTAACAAATGACAAAATCTTGGTATGGTTGTAAATCCAGAAAATATTACGAGAGATAGTGAAGTTTGCTGAGAATGAAAAAATTTCAGTTGACAATTTAGTGGGAAATCTCGACACAAGAACACTTGAACAAGAAATTATGTCAGTTTGTAGAATTAAAGAGAAAGTATTAGCACATAAAAGAAGCTACTTAAACAACTTACATTGAAATAAATGTTTACTAAATCAAGCAAATAAATGTTGAGCCCTTTTTCTTTTTTTTCTGGGGGGGGGATAAATTCCTCATAAATGCTTCATTATTTAATAAAGCACATTTTCATATTTTTAACTTAAAATTTTTTTTAAGATTTAAACTGATGATCTAATGTCAAGAAAAATCTGGAACCACCAAAGTCCGGACTACTGCAGATCTTGAACTTTGTACTATATTAAAAACAATGCTCAGCTTCAAGAAATCATCATCATCCATGGCACAACAGCCAATGGTTGGAACTAGAGGTTTCCAACCACCTCTACTAACAGTCAAACCCCTGCAGTCTTTAGTTTTAACGACTAAACAATCCTTCTCTATAGCATCTATCCATAGAATTCTAGGTCTTCCTCTTCTTCTTGTATTACCTGGTCTAGCTGAAAACATTTTTTTTAGTATGTTATTGTTCATATGGATAACATGTCCAACCCAATCAAGGCAGCTTAATTTAATGTAATGAAAAAAGTCTAGGTCTTTGAACATTCGGTATTATTTCGGTGTTGCGTCTTCTATGCCAGGTACCATTTTCCTGAATTCCTCCAAAAATGTTTCTTACAACTTTGCATTCAAAAGTACCCAAGATCCCAACCTCTTTCAGAGTCCAGGTCTCCGAAGCATATATCAGGACAGGACAGATTAGTGTCTTGTAGAATAATACCTTCGTCTTTCCAGATAAAAAGCTAGATCTGGTAAATGCTTTAATCCATGTTATAAATAAAAGGCATGAGAGGCCATCTCTTTGTCACTTAGCAATGAGGCAGCCACTAGAAATGTAACCTTGAATCATAACCCTGCAAAAATCACACTAAGTGTAATTTTTACGAATTTTAGCAGTTTTAAGGGAATATCAAAATCTTGCATTACTCTTAATAATTTGTTGCAGTCAATACACCACTTTGTAATCAATAAACAAGAGATGCAAATCAATATTAAATTCATGGGATTTCTTTATAATTTGTCTAAGGCCAAAGATATGGTTGACAGTAGATTTATTTACCTGTACAAAATCCACATTGATAGTCACCAGCAATTCTGTTCACATAAGGAACAAGTCTCTTGTGTGGTAATTTGGAGAAAGCTTGTACTGTAAACATAGCCCTTTAAAGTTTTCACAAACCAGAGTCTCCCTCGTTTGTAGATTGGACATGTAACACTTATGTGCCAGTTGTCTGGCATCTTCTCACTTGACCAAACATTCATAATGATTCTATCGAAAAACTCCGTAGCACTTGATCCTCCATATTTTAGAAGCTCTGCCTGTATGAGTTC
This sequence comes from Stegodyphus dumicola, assembly GCF_044657685.1. Taxonomy (NCBI): domain Eukaryota; kingdom Metazoa; phylum Arthropoda; class Arachnida; order Araneae; family Eresidae; genus Stegodyphus; species Stegodyphus dumicola. The sequence continues at coordinate 1,828,623 of NC_140774.1, forward strand.
GATTCCAGGTGCCTTGTAGTTTTTAAGCTCCTTAACAGCAGATACTGTTTTCTGCAAACTTGGTGATGTCAGTTCCCTGGATACAGTAGCTGACCTCCTGATAGAATGCAGAGCACTCATTGGTCTTCTTCAGGTGTTCATGTCCTTAAATCTATTTTCAAGCTGTTTTCTATGCCCTAAGAATCTTCTTTTAATTCAGTGCCTCGTAATATTCCTGTGCTATATTTCTAGTACAGTGTTGTAGTGTTCTTTCGTATACGACAAGCTTTTGTTTATTTGCAAAACTGTATTCTATATTCTCAGCCCTAAGAATCTTCTTTTAATTTTTCTGTACCTCATAATATTCCTGTACTATATTTCTAGTACAGTGTCGCAATGTTCTTTTGTATACGGGAAGCTTTTGTTTATTTGCAAGCCTATATTCTTAGCATGAAGAAATGCAGGAGTAAATTAATTATTCCAATCATAAGCATTTTTAAGGCAGTTCTACAATCAGTGTGCTGAAAAGAATTTTTTTAATATTTTTTTTTTTTTTTTTTTTTTTTTTGTAAATGAAGACAAATCATGCTAGAAGTCAGTGGCGGCTTCTCTGTTTATGGACTTGAATTTATGGATCCCCAAAATAAAACTAAGAAATATATTTATTAAAATAAATATAAAATAAAACAGTATTTATACATTAATGCTACAATGAACTTGTTTTCTTTTAGTTGCATCGTTTTCCTTAACTTCTAAGTTATATTATATCTGCCTATTTAATTTTTGAAATTTGTTTTGTGAACCTTTATTTAAATAACCCACCACTGCAAGAAGTCGTGAACGACAGTAAATGTTTGTCTCATTAGCTTTGTATTGTCTTACGTAGTTATAGTTAAAATATTTAGAGTTTTTAAAGAGGAGCAGATTATGACTTTTAGCCAGGCCTCTGAGCACTTAAAAGATTTTGGTGCCCCCACATACCTTTTACGCAAATTTTTTTGCCATTCATTCTCTCTTCATCTTGGTTTAGCTGAACTTCATCCAGATAGTGGCTATTTAAGGCTATTTGCCATCTCAGCAGGAGTTGACTTTAAAAAGTTTAATTAATAATGACTATATACTACAATAGATAAATTAAAAAATAGACTTTTTAAAATTTACCTATTGTGGTATAGTGGCCGAAACCACTACACAAATCGTGGTTGTAAATACAGTGTTGAAATGAACTTCTAATTCAAGTTCTAACAATAACATGAATTGTAATAAAAAAAAAAAAAATTTAACAATTGGGTTCATGTTGATGTGGGACTTGGATACATAAACTCTCATAATTTCAGAAATTTACTAAACAGGAATTTGTGTGATCAACGACATACACGCAGAGTCATAGTTCCAGCAGGAAGGTCCTGGCTCTTCTCAGAAAACCAACTTCTTTTTATCTCTGCCAAAACTTTTCTCACTCACAGTGTTGTTATCTCTGCTGAACTCCGGAGGGGATTCCTCTCCTGGTCCAAAACAAAGGTACCCACATTCCAACCCCACTAAAAGACTTCTTTATTTCTGGCCAGACTGACCTTCGAAGGTGAAACCAGAATAGTTAACTAAGGGGCCTCATTGGAACAGGATTTCTCCTCTGGTGTGAAAGAGATACCATTGCCTTTGAAATTCGATCCCCCTGCACAAACCAGACAAAGAACATCTATGCGACCTTATCACACTATCTATCTATGTACATACACACCACTCAGGTTTTACATTCAATTATTACATACTGTACTGTGTGATACGGATGCCTGATAATGATTACAGCAATGAAACATGATACTGTGTACAGCAAAGAAATTAGACAGTTTTATAATTAAATTACCTGGAATACAGTTAGAGTAGTTCAAGAGACAATGATCTGAGACACACAAGCCAACTGATTAATACAGTCAAAAGTAGTCAATTCGGACACCCATAATCCGGAATGATCTATAATCCGGACCTCAACACTACAAACTTTCTGCGCACGCATCGCGTTGACGCACGCGTGTAAGAACTTTACGGCTGCGAATATGCGTGTGTGCGCGTTTAATGTATAACGGACGGTATAAGCTAAGCTAAAATTATCTAATTCAGTTAATGTTGCAGATTGTGTTGTTCCTTAATCTTCGAATTGGATCCGGCTTTTTATTTTTTGCAGACTGTTAGAGCAATTTTATAAAAGTAAGCTTGAACTTTCGATTATGTCAAATAGAGAATTTCCGATATATATTTACTAATATGTAAAGGATCTACAAAGCGAAAGTATGTTTCGAAGTCCATTAAACAAAAAGTGGAATTACTGCAAAAAATGGATAAAGGCATATCCTTTGTTTATCTAACCATTCCGAAATCTGTTTATTAATTTCATGCTGCTCTGCAGCAGGGGGACGCCGCGGCACGCAATGAATTGGAAGTTGATCTGTCAGCGCTATCCTTATCTTCAGGGCAGATGTTTTTATTTTATTTGGCTTATAATTCCTTATTAAATGTAGTATTTCATCTCGATGTACTCCGTCTTTGATATGATTTAAATCAAATTCGTCGTCATTATAATTCGCTTCCGATAGCGAAGAAAGTAAAGTAAACAAATAAATATTAAGCTTTTTTTTTTTTTTTTTTTTTTGTAAATTTTAATACCCTTTAGATCATAATTGTTCTTTATTTCATAAATTACGGTTTCATATTTTTAATTTTATAATTTCTGCATGCCATCTTACCAGATTTAAACTGATGATCTATAATCCGGAAAAATCGATAATCCGGAATCTCCGAAGTCTCGACGGGTCCAGATTAACGACTTTTGACTGTAGTAGAGTAATCGCATTTCATGGTGGATCAGTAGTTTCGATGAAATTTGTATATCTGAATTGAAAATACTACTTTGCATGGACATACAGGGCCATTGTTTAAAGCGGAGGAGTTGAAATTTTTGCTTAATAATACAAATACAGTCAAAAGTCGTTAATTCGGACCGCAAAGCTAAAAACATTCTGCGCATGCGCCGCGTTGGCACGTGCGCACAGGCGTTTTACGCGTGCGCGTAAGACCTTGACTACTGCGCATATGCGTGTGCGCAAGTGCAGAATACGTTTTCGCCTGCGCGTTTAAGGTATAACGGACGGTGTAAGCTAAAATTATCTAATTATCTATTTCAGTTAATGTTAATGATTGCGTTGTTCCTTAATCTTCGAATTGGATCCCGCTTATTATTTTTTGCAGACTATAAGAGCGCAATTTTATAGTAAACTTGAACAGGTATAGTAAACTTGAACTTTCGATTATGTCAAATAGAATTTCCGATGCTGGAACTTCCAAAGAATCTACAAAATGAAAGTATGTTTCGATGTCCAACAAACAAAAAGTGGAATTGCTGCAATAAATGGATAAAGACATGAAGAATGTGACAGAGAGGTTAGTGAAAACGAAAAAATTTCGATTGACAAGTTAGTCGGTATTCTCGGCACAGCAATTAACGGGACTTGAACAGCGGAACTTTGTAACTGAACAAGAAATTATGTCTGTTTATAGACTTAAAGGAGAAAGTATTATCACATAAAACGAAGCAACTTAAACAACTTACATTGAAAGAAATGTTTAATAAAGTAAACAAATAAATATTAAGCTTTTTTTTTTTTTTTTTTTTTTTTTTTGTAAATTTTGATACCATTTAGATCATAATTGTTCTTTATTTCATAAATTACGGTTTCATATTTTTAATTTTAGAATTTCTGCATGCCATACGATATTTAAACTGATGATCTATAATCCGGAATCGCCGAAGTCCCGACGAGTCCGAATTAACGACTTTTGACTGTATATATTTTACACAGGTATATAAATATACATTATACACAAATATACATGATTATAGAAATTATATTGTTATATAAGTACATAGTTATACAAAACTTTAAAAGATCTTAGTTACTAATAAATGTATTCTAGTTTTTTCGACTAGTTTATTGTAGTGTTTGATTATGAGTTTTAAAATCACAATCAGTGGCACATACTTAAATACACTACACGGATATGTTACTGTAGTTTGCAATACATGAATATACTAAAGCACTGAATTTTACAATACAAAATTATTGTTGCGTGCGTACAGGTTCGTTAGGAAATAAATGCACATGTCTGATGAAAAATTATCAAAAATTTATTATTATCACAACAAAAATGCTTAAAATTTCTCAAATTATCATGCAGTATTACAATATCTCACAGTAGTTATCTTTTAACTACTCAAATGTCCAATAGAACGTAATTCAAAACAGCTGAAGAAAGCTAATCCGCGAATTCGCTACAATCAACAAGAGCAGTTTTCTAAACAACAACAAACTAAGCAACTACAACAAACTGAGATGTTTTCCTCCTTTTATAAGATTTTAAAATCACGCGCTAGAATTTTCTAGTACTTTCTCGAAATCAAAAAAGAGAGATTTATTTATTTAATGCACGCGCTCTTGTATTTTCAATTTTCCGGCTTAGCTTTCTTTTAATATTCGTCACGCGCTGCACTGCGCAAGAAATAAAACCATTTAATTTATAATTGAACTAACATTAGCTTTTTAAATACCAAATTCGTAACATTGCCCACTTCCCAAGGACTGCCCGTCCCGGGTAGTGCAATCCCTGGACAGGAAGCCAAACTTATAACTGAGGCATAAACATTACAATATCAAACAACATGAACAATAAATGCAATAAATAACTTAAACAAATCAAATGCTAAATACAAATCAAATACAAAATACAAATCAAATCAAATATACATTTAAAAACAAAAAGGACCATGGTCTTATACTATTTACAATTATTTACATTATGTACTATGGCCATAGTAATGAGCTAACCTGTCGTAATGAACGACGTTAGGTTTAGAGTTCGAAGACTTACGGATCCGAACCACGACGTCCTTCGGCCTGTTTAGGACCGTGTACGGACCATCCCAAGGTGACTGTAATTTCGGACAAAGTCCTTTCTGTCGAGTCAGATTCCACAACCACACCTTGTCTCCTTCGTGGAATTGATGTTCAGTAGCTCTTGTGTCGTATCAGGTCTTCATCTTCTCCGTCGCCAAGTTGACTCGCTCTCGTGCAAAGTTGTGCATCACTTCAAACCGGGCCTGAAGATCTTGAATATATTCCTCAGACGATGAAGGAGCATCCGGAGAGCGACCAAATAATAGATCACGACCGAAGAGCATCTATGATGGGGAATAGCCGGTAGTCTCGTGAACAGCACTGCGGTAAGCCAGTAGAAACAGCGATAATTTTTTGTCCCAGTCCTGCTGGTTTCTGGAAACCACCCCCCCCAAAGTCCTGCTATGCTGCCTCAACGTGGCGGGGGGGTGTCACTGGGCGGAACGGGCGAAGTACGTCAGGAGCATAGCTCCTGGTAGGGCCACCCTAGGCGTGAAGGCTGTTCCAACATGCCCAGCTAAAGCATAGCAGGTGAAGAACCCTCAGGGGATTGCCGTCTTGGTGATCGGGTATCACACTCCCGGGGCCCCAGTGACCTTTCCTCCTCTCTTTCCTCTCCCCTTGTCTAGCTCTCTCTCCTATTTTCCTCCCTTTGTGGTTTCCTCTACTGGAGGTTGGGGCTCACTGTGAAATGCAGCTACTACTCTTGGTTTCTGTCTCACCATGGTGAGAATACCGCCTATGCGTTTGCCGTGCATGGTGACCCGTAGGGTGGGAAAGGAGGATCCTGGCAGTTGAGGGGCGAGGTACTGTCCCCAACACACTGCTTTGGCCTCTGCTTCTACTTAAAACGGGAGGCACTTAGCTGTCCCCGCTAGTGTCAATCGGCTGGCCACTAGTCCTATTGGTCAGTGGCTAGGGGATAAGCTCTCGGAAGTCTCCGCTTTTGGGAAAGCCGACTGTGGGGGCTTCAGTTTGCGTATAGGCCCGGCTAGCCCTAACACAGGGATCTGTGTTCCCTTGTTGGGCTCCATGGTGGGTGGGGCGGTCGGGCCCGAAACCTTTTCTCTTTTCAATATGAATACTTTAACTTCTTCTCCTAACCATATGGATACGAAAAATTCTGGAGCTGCTAAAAGAATTTGTACTTCGACCTTAATTAGCACAAACAAATATCCAAAGTTCTTAGTTATCACTGGTGAGCTAGAAAATCTATCACCATTCTTCATCCATAAGCATATTGCGGCCTCAGTAGGCGAGCCAAAACACATAAAAAAGCTCCGTTCAGGATCTCTGCTCATCGAGACTACATCTGATGCACAATCTTCCTCTCTCCAAAAAATGACCAAAATGGGGGAACATTCTATTACTGTATCCCCACATAAGTCTTTGAACACGTCAAGAGGTGTCATTTCGGAAATAGACTTGATATCAGTCTCTGAGGATGAACTTTCAAAAGAACTCGCCGAGTTAAATGTATGTGGCGTCCGCCGAATAAAAGTCCGTAGAGACGGGCAACTCGTCAACACAAAACATCTTATTCTGTCTTTCTCCTCTCCAGAGCTACCGAAAGCCATTAAGGCAGGTTACCTAAATTGCCCCATCAGACCTTACGTGCCGAACCCATTGCGCTGCTTCAAGTGTCAACGGTTTGGCCATGCGAAGGCCGCATGCCGGGGAAACCTGGCATGTGCTCGCTGTTCTGCAGGAGGTCACGAAAGTCAGGATTGTGTAGCTGATCCAAAATGTGCAAACTGTCATGGCAATCATCCAGCATACTCACGAAACTGCCCTAAGTGGAAAGAAGAGAAAGAAATACAGCATATTAAGACTACAAGAAAAATCTCCTATCCTGAAGCTAAGAAACTTTTTAGCACGGGTCAGTCAAAAGCAAATGTCTCCTATGCACAAGCCACTAAATCATATCGGTCAATAAGTACACAAACATCGCATAGCACACAGAAGAAGATACATGAACCAAAAACAAATAACAAAGAAAAAGTCTTTCTTCTACCTCCTCCCAAACAGACAATAGAAAGTCGAGAAATAAAAACACAAGAAACAGAGAGTTCAAAAAAGAAAATCAAAAGCTCAGAAAAGAGAAGCTCAAGCCGAAGCTCTATTGAAGGGACCTTTTCAGACTTTATCGAATCTGAGATGGAAACAGATGGAGGCGGAGATCTCTCGAAAAATGTTCTACCTCACAAAACAAAGAAACAGCATCGAAGCAATAAACATTCCTAATGGCTACTCTCATTTCGTGGAACTGCCGGGGCTTCTATCAGGGTATTGATGGTATTAAGCAACTTATTAATAAATATCGACCTATTTGTATAGCGATACAAGAGACATTCCTCAAACCTGGTAATTTTGCAAAGCTACGTAGGTACTCGATGACAAGAAAGGATAAGACATTCAGTGAACGCGCAAGTGGTGGTGTTTGTCTACTTACCTCAATTAATTGCCCTTCGAGTGCTCTCCCTTTGGATACTCCTCTCCAAGCAGTTGCAGTACAGTTGAGCATTCGAACACTGACTACTGTCTGCAGTATTTACATCCCACCTAATGAGAACATTAACTTAAGAGATTTAGAGGATCTAATTGCCCAGTTACCAGCTCCATTTATTCTAGTCGGTGATTTCAATGGACACAATCCCTTGTGGGGTAGTAAAGACACCAACCCACGAGGAAAGCAAATTGAACAGCTACTCCACGACCACTGTCTCTGTATCCTTAACAACACAGAAAACACTTATTTTCATCAGCCAACAAGGACCTTCCATTCCATTGACCTTGCTATTGTTTCTCCACAGCTTTTGCCTTTTTGTTTTTTTAATGTCGAGAATTATCTATATAATAGCGATCATTTTCCTATTATCATAAGCATTACAGGAAATAGGAGTGTGTTTATACCTAGAACACCACGCTTTTTGTTGGACAAAGCCGACTGGGACTCTTTCTTACATTATGCTCTTTTTACTGAAGAAATAATAAAGAATGTGCACATTGATCAGGCTGTGAAGATCATTACAGATAAAATTATTCAAGCAGCTGATATATGTATACCAAAAACGTTGGGTAAACAGCCAAAATACCCAAAGCCCTGGTGGAATCCTGAATGCCAGGACGCCATCAGAAAACAAAGAAAAGCTTGGAGCATTTTTCGGCGATATCCTTCAGAATCAAATCTCGTAATATTCAAAAGGGCTAAAGCAAAAGCTCGGCAGGTGCGAAGGAAAAGTCAGAAGAATTCTTGGATCTCGTATGTGTCTTCGATTAGCTCTTCAACTTCGGGTAAGAAGGTGTGGGAGAGAGTCCGGAAAGCGTCCGGTATCTACAAAGAGCACACACTTTCCATTTTAAAGACAAGTGGCGAAACAGTTACTAGTAGGGAAGAAATTGCCAACACTATTGGACAGAGTTTCTCAGCCGTCTCACACAGTAGTAACTACCCTCTTGAATTTCTTTCCGCAAAAAAATGCATTGAAAAACAACTAATTAATTTCAACTCTACCAATACTGAACCATATAATCAGGATTTTACTGTGCTTGAACTGAAAAGAGCTCTGCTGCAGACAAAAAATTCATGTCCTGGTCCAGATGATATTGCATATCCTATGCTGAAACATCTTCCTTCCAAGTCATTGGCAACCATCCTCTTTCTCTTTAATAGAGTATGGAAGGAACAAGTCTTTCCAAATGACTGGAAAATAGCTTTTGTCATCCCCATTGTTAAACCAGGAAAAGACCCTACTAATCCGTCGAATTACCGTCCCATCGCCCTTACTAGCTGCCTCTGCAAACTCTTTGAAAAGATGGTCAACACTCGTCTGGTTTATTATTTAGAGACAAATAACTGTATCTCCCCTTATCAGAACGGTTTTAGAAAAGGAAGAGCAACTATCAATAATATCCTACTCTTAGAAACAGGTATCCGTAGAGCGTTCGTTAGAAGAAATCATTATGTTTCCATTTTCTTTGATATAGAGAAAGCCTATGATACCACCTGGAGATACGGTATCCTTCGTGACCTATATAACAATGGTTTACGAGGAAACATGCCGATATTCATTAAACATTTCCTACAGGATCGGAAGTTTCATGTGAAGATAGGCGATACACTTTCTGACATGTTCCATCAAGAAGAGGGCGTTCCGCAAGGAAGTGTATTAAGTGTTACATTATTTAGTATAAAAATTAATTCTGTTTTAAAACAACTGCCTCTAGCAGTCCAGGGTATGCTCTATGTTGATGACCTGCAAGTCAGTTGCCAGGGAGAAGACCTGAAAGACATCGAATGTAAATTGCAGACATCTCTCAATAGAATTGTTAAATGGTCACAGGAAAATGATTTTAGATTCTCTACTCAAAAGACTGTGTGTGTACATTTCTGTCGAAAGAAAAGTCTTCATCCTGACCCCGAACTTTATCTGCAAGATGTGCTGATTCCTGTAGAAAAGGAAATAAAATTCCTAGGAATGATATTTGACCATAAGCTTACGTTCCTCCCCCATATTACATATCTAAAAAAGAAATGTTTAAAAACTATGAATATTCTGAAAGTACTGTCAAATACTTCTTGGGGTGCTGATCGAAGCTCAATGCTTCTTATATATAGAGCTCTCATTCGTTCGAAACTAGATTATGGATCAATCATTTATGGGTCGGCAAGGCCTTCAGTATTAGCCAAACTTGATCCGATACATCACCATGCACTTCGGATATGCACTGGTGCCTTTAGAACTTCTCGAGTGGAAAGCTTATATGTGGAAAGTAACGAGACCTCCCTGCGGTTAAGACGTGAAAATCTTTGTCTAAAGCATTATTTTAAAGTCTTATCACAAACCGAAAATTCTACACGGTCAATATTGCTTAATGACCAATACTCCCGTTTATATCAGGCACGACCATCATGTGTCCCATCTTTCGGCTTGCGGATGAGTGCTCTGGTGGAGGAGTATAATTTATCTAATATAGATATACAGATGGAGGATTTTTTTGGAATTCCTCCCTGGGAGGATAGGAGAATCCATTCTCTGGATACTTTTCGACACTGGAATAAATCACAAACTAATGAAATCATCTACAAGCAGATTTTTTTTCAACATAGAAACAAATATAGGAAATATACCCCTCTATATACAGACGGATCAAAATCCCAGGATCATGTTGGCGCTGCTTTCGTCACAGAAAAAACAATAGTAGGGGTTCGATTACATACAGTTTGCTCTGTGCTTACTTCTGAGCTTACTGCAATCCATCTGGCTTTGACTTACCTTTCAAAACACAAGTACACAAAATTTATTATCTACACAGATTCCATGAGTGCCTTAATGTCATTGAAAAATCACGCTCAATGTACTCATCCAGTTGCAATCAGAATCCTAAAGTTGAATCATTCTTTAAAAATTCGGGGATACCAGATTCTATATTCGTGGATCCCTGGACACGTTGCCATTAAGGGGAATGAATTGGCAGATATTGCAGCTAAAACTGCAACTACAATGTACAATCTTCAGATTCCACTAGCAGACATCAAAGGGTTTGTCAAAAGCAAAATCCTCAGCAAATGGCAGAAGCAATGGGATGACAGAGTATGTAACAAGCTGAGAAATGTAAAACCCACCATTGGATACTGGCCATGTATGGTTAATAGAAAGGAAGATGTCCTCTTGACTCAACTGAGAATTGGCCATTGTCGCCTGACCCATGAGTATCTTCTGAAGGGAGAAGAGAAGCCCAGCTGCCCAAACTGCAACGCAGATCTGACAGTTCATCATATCTTGGTGGAATGCCAGAGTTTTAATTATTTTCGCCAAAAAATTTTAATAGTTCAGAACTGGACCTAAAAAATTTAATTGGAAAAGCACATCATCGTAATCTGTTTCTGTTTTTAAAAGATATTGGCTTTTATAATAGATTTTAACCTTTTTTTTTTTTTTTTTTTTTTTTTTTTTAAAGATATGAGCTCTTATCATAGACTGTAATCTGTCTCTTACCTAAGCTGGAAGTTTTTACAAATGACTAATTGCATTGTTACCATTTGTCTGGCGCAGATAACCTAGACAGGTTTTGTGCCAAATTACAATAATCCAATCCAATCCAATTCTGGAAACCACTAATGAGAGGTTATTAAGGATGGTTCGATTGAACCTCTCTACCATGCCGACAGACTGGGGATGTAATGGCGTCGTTTGGGTTTTGTCAATGCCGAGTATTTTGCATAGATCTTTGATTACTACCGAGTTAAAATTCCTTCCCTGATCGGAATGTAACTGAAGAGGAACTCCGAACCTGGAAATCCAGTGCTGTACCATCACCTCAGCTATTGTGACAGCCTTTTGATCAGGAATGGGATACGCTTCAGGCCACTTGGTGAAGTAATCAATGACGAGTATGTATTTGTTGCCATCAGCAGTTCGTGGCAGAGGTCCTAAGATGTCAAAGACGATACGTTCAAACGGCGCACCTACGTCGTAACGTTGCAGCTTGCCTCAGCTGTGTTTCCTCGGTCCTTTCCGACCTGCACAGGCATCGCATGATCGGCACCACTTTTGTACAGCATCCTTTGCATTATTCCAGTAAAAGCGCTCACAAACTCTCTGCAAGGTCTTCATTATTCCAAAGTGACCTCCTGTAGGGCTGTTATGTAGTTTTTTAAGGACATCAGGAATCCGGGATCTTGGAAGTATCATTTGCCATCGGAACGTCTTCCCATCATCCGATTCGAATTTCCGTTATAAGACGCCGTTTCGAATGTGAAGTGAATCCCAGAGTGCCCAGTATTGTTTTGTTGTAGGACTACAGATAGAAATGTCCTGCCAGGTAGGTTTTCTGTTTAATGACTCCATTAAATCAATTATGGGTTTAATGTCACGGTCTTCCAGCTGGTCTTTCCTGACTTCATCATCACTCCACGGGTCTCGATCAGCCGATGTGGATGTTGTAATTTGTCTTGCGGAGTCAGCAGCTCGTATTTTGCTTCCACCCTGGAACAATATCGGCAGCTTTCTGGGCAAGGTCTTCTAGACAGGGCGTCGGCGTTCCCGTGTGATGATCCCTTATGATGACAGATAGTGATGTCATATTCTTGGAGTTTCTGTATCCACCTTGCTATTTGACCCTCAGGATTCTTGAAATTTAAAAGCCAGGCCAATGAGGCATGGTCCGTGCGGAGGAGGAATTTTCTGCCATATAGATAATGATGGAAATGTTCTACAGCTTTGACTATGGCGAGCAACTCTTTCCTGGTTACACAATAATTCCTCTCCGGTTTAGACAGGCACTTGCTCCAGTACGCCACTACATGTTCTTGGCCGTCTATTTCTTGGGACAAAACCGCACCGACACTTTCATTGCTCGCGTCCGTGTCGAGAATAAATGGTCTGTCGAGCTGAGGATATGTCAGGATTGGAGGAGATAAAGCTTCCTTTAAGTTGTTAAATGTATCCTCGCATTCTTTTGTCCACAAGAACGTTTGCTTGCTCTCTGTCAGCTTGTGAAGGGGTCTTGCGATGGAAGAAAAGTCCTTCACGAATCTCCTATAGTAGGTGCAAAGCCCTAGGAAGCTTCTCAGCTGATGGACATTTTCAGGACATGTCCAAGATTTAACCGCTGATACCTTTCCAGGATCCGTGCGTACACCTTTTGCAGAGATGGCATGTCCCAGATAAGTCACTTCCTTTCGGTACAATTTGCATTTAGCGGGACTCAGTTTCAGATTGGCTTCTTTCAGTTTCTGAAGCACCTTCCTAAGATTTTCTAAATTTTCTTCAAAACTCTTTCCGACAATGATGATGTCGTCCACGTATATCAGGCAGGCTTCGTAGGAAAGGCCTTTCAAAACAGTCTCCATAAGACGTTCGAATGTTGCCAGTGGGTTACACAGTCCAAACGGCATCACCCTGAATTGCCAAAGCCCTTGTCCCGTAGTAAATGCCGTCTTTTCTCGGTCATCAGGTTGTATTTCTACCTGCCAATACCCACTCTTTAAATCAAGTGTTGAGAACCACTTGCTTCCAGAAAGAGTGTCCAAAATGTCGTCAATTCTAGGAAGAGGGTAACTGTCTTTCTTTGTAATTTCATTCAACCGGCAATAGTCAACGCAAAATTTTGTTGAGCCGTCTTTCTTTCTGACGAGAACGATGGGAGATGCCCATGGACTTGCTGAAGGCTCGATGACATCGCCTTCTTCCATATCCTTTAAAAGTGTTCGTACCTCTTCCAGTTTAGCAAACAGTAGGCGTCTTGGATGTTGCTTGATCAGGGGAGGATCGCCATTATCGATTCTATGTTGTGTCAAACTAGTTCGACCCATGTCAGAAGATGAGCGGGAGAAAACATCTTGAAGATCTTTCAATCAACTAGAAGACGAGAGAAATCAACTAGAAGAAGAAAACAACTGACGCGATCGGCAGCATTCTTCTCTTCATCGTTTAATTGCGCATTCTGCAATAACTCCGATGTAATGCTCTCTGAGGACACGGATTCTGGGATGTTGCTCTTTCTTTCAACGCTGGTTACTGGAGTACATGCTGCAACCACGTCGCCTTTCTTAGTAACTCTCACCTTCTCAGTTACATTGGCAACTCTCACAGGGATAACCATTCTCGATAGGTCGAAGAGTGTTGAGGCTACTAGTACTCCTTTCGGGCTATTACAGTTATTGGGATATTCTATGATGCCGTAGCGGAAATCTCTGTTTTCGGCTATAGATCCAGGGAGTAAAATTTCTGTTCTTGCCAGTATTATGATATTGTCGTGTGCTATGATTCTGTGGACAGATTTAACTTCTTCATTATTAATTCCAAATAACGTTATGTCCTCAGACGCAGAATGCAATTTGTTATTTTTAACCCTTAACTTCCCACTGTTGCATTTCTGCAACATATGATTTATTTTAATTTAACAGACTCAATATTTTTTTAATTACCTACAAATCACTTATCTAAGAAAAAAAGGTTAATGTAACGAAATACATGCTAAATTTGTCACTAGAAAGCAGCACATTTTCCCCAGAAATAGCAACAATTATAAAAATCTCTGATTCCTCAAGAACTGTGTTTTTGCTATAAAAAGAATCCATTATATTTTATGCTTCCTCTTGTTTATTGACGAAAAAAAATTACCAGGTAAAAAGTTTAAACATTTTATGTTCATTTAAAAGAAATTTTGATTTTCTAATAGAAAAATTTTGAAAGAAATTTGATTTTAATTATATGTTGCAGGTCTGCAACATTGGTCTTTGGTTACCATTTTGACATGGCCAAAAAGCGTATACTAACCCAAGATGAAATTGCTAGATCTATGAATAATTTGGGTGAATTGAGTGATTTAAGTGAGGATAGTTTTGAAAATTCTGCTGGTGATGTTCATTTTTTACCTGATTGTGTATTATCTAATGATGATTCGGATAGCGACTGTGAAATAGTGTTGTTTCACAAAATACAATTCAGAATATAAAAACATCCAATGATGATGATAATAAATTTGATAGAAATATTTCAGTCAGTGTGTGTGTGTGATTATGGCAAAGCCTCGAGAGCTATCTGCCTACGGGGAGGGATGCCTTCGTGGAGGATTTCCTAAGGGAAACTGGTTTGTATACAAGTTACACATGGGAAAAACCACGAAAACACACTACCAGTGTTTCAGCGACTTTAACCGCTTCACCGCTGGTGTATTTCAGTCAGAGAACCTTTTTTAAATTTAACTGTTAAGAATAATAAAACATTTTCAAAGAATATTTTATGGAAAAATCAAAACATTTCATTGATTGAAGAAGTAATAAAATTCCATGGAGATGACACGCTCCCAAGAGAAATTACAGATTTGGACACTGTGTACCAATTTTTTAAATATTTGTGGACGGAAGAGATCATAAGTAACATTTATGAAGACAGCAAACGGTGTGCTATTCAAAAGAATCCAAGTAAGCCTTTGACTATATCAGAGAATGAAATAAATCAATATTTGGGTATTTACATTTATGCATCTCTAGTTCACCTGCCAAACTATAGAGCATACTGGTCAGAAGAGCTTGGATTTGATCAAATTAAAGAAACAATGAAGAAATCTGAAAAAATAAAAATCTAATGAATTTACAAAAATTCAAATCTGAAGTTGCATCATGCTTATGCAAAATGGGGTACAATCGAAATGCTAAAAGAGGAAGACCTAGTAATACTTCAATAGAACAAATGTCTCAGACTAAAAGATGCAAAGGGAAATCAACTTGCTGAAGGCTCGATGACATCGCCTTCTTCCATATCAATCCGTTCCATGTAAGGACATTCGTAGAGATGGTATAAATCATTGGCCAATATGGTCAGAAAAGAATACGGTGCAAGTTTCCAAACTGCAAGAGCTACACTCAAACTGAGTGTGAAAAGTGTAAAGTAGGGGACGTTTTACAACAAAGTCAATAACTGCTTTAAAAGTTTTCATTGTATGTAAGGCTAAAGCAATTTATAATAATGAATAATAAAATCCTCATATAAAAAAAAGTTTTGTAATTTTACAGCACTACTGCGCAATGTTGGACTTCTGCAACAAACAAAAAAATGACTAAAATTCAATTTAAAACTGCTTAGTTTTTTAAAAAAATATTTTTTCCTTTTATTATTACTTAAGAAGTAGCTGATATAATCTTTTCATAGAAATTTAAAAAATTGGGAAGTTAAGGGTTAAAGTCCAAGGAAAAATTATATTTCCTTAAAAAGTCTAATCCGAGTATGCAAGGATCTGTAACGTCTGCTACATATGCCATGTGATGGTAAGCGACACTTCCAAACGTGATGTTAACGTTTACTTTCCCCGCAATATCAATCTTCTCACCGGACACAGTCTGGAGTGTAATGCAGGGCGGTGTCCAAATAAGTTTGCTTCCCAATTGTTGAGCCAAATCTTTTCGGATGATAGTAACGTTGGCTCCCGTATCTATAGTCATATTGCAGGGAACTCCATTAATATGTCCTATTATAAAAAGTCCGTTACTGCCGCCTCTCACTGCAGAAATCTGAAGCACTTTAAACTGGGCCTTTTCATTATCTGGCAACCTCCGCCCCGCGAGATGGCTACTAATTAGTTTCCCTGCTGTTTGTTAGAAGCGGTCTTAACATCCGTACCCTGGGGTATTCTGCAGTTTCGTTGTATGTGTCCTTTAGCACCGCAGTTCCAGCACTTAACGATCGGTTTCTTGTCACCAATATTCCATCTCAAGGCGTTCAGTTGTCTAGTTAAATCATCTAGACGAGTGGTGACTTGATCCTCTGGCTGCTGGACTTGAGCAGCTCTCACTGGGTGGCGGTCTCGACGAGTGGTTTTCTGGGCTGCCTCGAATTTCATGGCGTACACTAAAGCATTTTTCAAATCTTTAACATCTGCCATTCGTAGAGCCTTCTGTATTTCGAGATCCTGTATGCCATCGATAAAGTACTGCATTGACAGGATCGTAAAGGCGAGGTGGGACAGCCTTTCAACATCTGTGTCGAGTTTCTGGAGTGATTCGGTGGGCTTCTGTTGATGGGATTTTAATTGAAGCCTGCTGTAGTCTTTTAAACATTTCTCGCCAAAGCGCAGCTCTAATGCGCTGGATAAAGCTTCGAAGTCAAGTCTTTGGTTTTCTGGAAGTGTCTGCAGGATGACAGGCCTTAGTTTGGGAATCCCATCCATTCGCATCCGAAACGATAGAAAATTGTGTTTTATACACTTGCCAGGATGTCTTCCCATCATATGTGGATAGCTTCAGAGATGGACGAGTAGGCATCGGTAAGAATTTAAAACCCTCAGAATTGTTTCCTTCTGTCGCTGTGCTGTTCTTTAAAGTGTCAATTTCTTCGGCAACAGCAGCAGAAACCCTTTCCTCAATTTGTTGTTCAACGGCAGAAACTCGCTCTTTTATATGCTCTTTTACAGCAGAAACTCTTTCTTCTATTTCTTCTTTTACGGAAGAAACTTTTTCTTCAATTTGCCCAACTTTATTTTCAACCACATCTATTCTGCCTTCCATAGCATCGAATTTGGCTTCTATTATGCAGGCAATTTCTCTTTTCATTTCGTATTGACTTTCTTCAATCTTTACTTGTACGGCTTTTATTTCGTCTTTAAAAGTTAATTGACCAGCTTGAATGGCCTTCATCTCTTCCTTAACGGATTCTTGTCCCGCTTCAATCTTTTCTGATTAGATTTAATCTCTTCTTTTATTTCTTCTTTAAACGAAGCAAATGCTGATATCAACTGCCTTAACTGTTCTTCCATCGCTCTTGTTATTGGCATTCAAATCCCACTTCTGACACCAAAAATTGTTGCGTGCGTACAGGTTCGTTAGGAAATGAATGCACAAGTCCGATGAAAAATGATCAAAAATTTATTATTATCACAACAAAAATGCATAAAATTTCTCAAATTATCATGCAGTATTACAATATCTCACAGTAGTTATCTTTTAACTACTCAAATGTCCAATAGAACGTAATTCAAAACAGCTAAAGAAAGCTAATCCGCGAATTCGCTACAATCAACAAGAGCAGTTTTCTAAACAACAACAAACAAAGCAGCTACAGCAAACTGAGATGTTTTCCTCCTTTTATAAGATTTTAAAATCACGCGCTAGAATTTTCTAGTACTTTCTCGAAATCAAAAAAGAGAGATTTATTTATTTAATGCATGCGCTCTTGTATTTTTAATTTTCTGGCTTAGCTTTCTTTTAATATTCGTCACGCGCTGCACTGCGCAAGAAATAAAACCATTTAATTTATAATTGAACTAACATTAGCTTTTTAAATACCAAACTCGTAACATTATGTTAATTAATTTACAAAATGAGAATGCACTAATAGAATACAATATACAGTCAAAAGTCTTTAATCCAGACGTCCATAATCCGGAATGATCTATAATCCGGACCTCAAAGCTACAAACTTCATGCACATGCGTCACGTTGACGCATGCGCATAAAACGTTTACACATGCACATTTAATGTATAACATATGGTATAAGCTAAGCTAAAATTATCTAATTCAGTTAATGTTGCAGATTGCTTTGTTCCTTAATCTTCAAATTGGATCTGGCTTATTATTTTTTGCAGACTGTTAGAGCAATTTTATAAAAGTAAGCTTGAACTTTCAATTATGTAAAGAACAATTTCCGATTCTGGAGCTGCCAAAGATCTATGAAGCGAAAACATGTTTCGATGTCCGTCAAACAAAAAGTGGAATTGCTGCAAAAAATGATAAAGGCATATCCTTTGTTTCTCTAACCATTCCGAAATCTGTTTATCAATTTCACGCTGCTCTATGCAGGGAGGGGGGAACGTTACGGCGCGCAATGTACTGGAAGTTGATCTGTCAGCACTATCCTTATCTTCACGGCAGATGTTTTTATTTTATTCAGCTTATAATTCCTTACTAAATGTAGTATTTCATCTCGATGTACTCCGTCTTTTATATGATTTAAATCAAATTCCTCGTCATAATTATCATGAATATACAACAAATAGTTTTCTGGCTGCAATTTTCTAATTTCAACTATGTGTAATGTATGCTTTACGCATGCGCACGTTGAAAGAAATGTTTAATAAATTAAACAAATAAATATTAAGCTTTTTTTTTTTTTTTTGTAAATTTTGATAACCTTTAGATCATAATTGTTCTTTATTTCATAAATTACGATTTCATATATTTAATTTTATAATTTCTGCATGCCATCTTTCCAGATTTAAACTGATGATCTATAATCCGGAAAAACCGATAATCCGGAATCGCCCAAGTCCCGACAAGTCCGGATTAAAGACTTTTGACTGTAGTTAATTATAATAATAATATCTAATACAATGAACAATATATTAAATGCATATATTACACACTTTGCAGTATAGAGCTATAATAATGCACTAAATTATGTAGTACTGGAGTAAACTAATTGAAGTTACAATAAAGAGGTACACTAAGATGAATAAAAAACACACAAGAATTATTAAGTATGTAGTTGGGAATGGAATGTGTCCTGAACATGTGAGTTAGCAAGATTGATACCCCGAGATCAATGCATCTGGGAAATAGGTACACAAATCCATGCTACTGAGTGCCTAAATGTTTGATGCATTCTTTACCTTGCACCTTTGTGAAGTATTAGCATGATTTTGCTTGCAGATGTTCATGGAATTCACAAATTGGTAATTGCTGCACTCTTGTGAACTAGGTTCTAAATCCATTTGGACCAGTTATGTGATGCTAGTTTTTGAAGGCGATATTCTCTGATAAGGTCACATTAAAAAATGTAATGATTTGGGTTCCCGACCTTTTCATAGTTTCAGCGTTCTGTAGTATTAGGACAGTCCATGGCCTGTGAGGAACCAAGTAATAGGAGGTGAGGGACTGACCATCAATCTCACTGGTAATCTTTGGTATCAGTGGCACATACAATTCATGGTAAAACTGGCAACAGGAAATTTTTGTGGTGCCCCTGTTTTTCTTGGTGTGTTAAGTGCTTATTTTGCTTAATGGTTAACCAAGCTATGCTCATAAAGCTTGCTTAATGGTTAACCAAACTATGCTCATAAAGCTCAGGGCCCACCAGAAGCCGAGTGGTAAATACTGGTAGTTCAGTCCGAGGTTCGAATCCTGCGAACAGTCTGGCTGCACGGGCATTTTCATGGTTTTCCTCATGTGTAATGTGTATACAAGCCAGTTTCGCTTAGAAAGTCGTCCATGAAGGCATCTCTCCCTTCAAGCAGAAATTCATGTGCTTTGCCATAATTGAATAATATAAATCCAAATCCATAAAGCTCAGACTTATGGAAAATACTATCCTTCCCTTTTTTTTAAGAAATTGCATTTTAGGGTCAGTAGATGTCTGGTTTTGGAAAAAATGAGTTATGATTTCTACATAATAATACTTTTGTGTATATTTCTGTACTTCATAATAATACTTTTGTGTATGTTTTATGTATATTATTTGATTAATCTATTTATTGCATACCGTGAAAGTCAACCTAAAAATGCATGCAAGTTAAAAGCATATTCACATTTTTGCCATGTGCTCTTAAAATTTTCTTTATATCATTAATTTGAACTTTTGATCAGGAAGTTATTTTGTATTCAAATTCTTGCTTAAACTATTTTCTAATTGAAAAGATTTATTATAAAAGTAATATAAATAGTATTAATAAGATTGTTTACTATAGTCATAAACACTATAAAAATTTTTACATTACTATAAATTTAAAATAATTGTGAATTGTCACTTTATGTCTCAAAATTAAAAGAAATTTATTCACTCTCTTTATAGAAGAAGTAGGGTTTGAACAGAATAGTAGAGTAAAGTGGATTTTGTTCTTTCAAGGTCAAACCCCCTTTTTTTTTAACAAGGTCAAACCTCCTTTTTTTTAGACGATAATATCACTGTATCACATATGTTGATCAAAGTCATTTCATTTGCTGATTGGAGCAGCACATACATTCATATTACATTAATTCATATTGCAATGCATTCATATTACATTAATGGGAAACAGGGCTTAAGTTAGACATCAGTGTAGCCACTTTGGTTGACGTTGGTTGAGAAGAGCAAACCTTGTAGTAACCTTAGGTCAGCTAATGAAAAGATACATAGCAGAAAGGACAAACTATTACTCTCTCTTTATTGTAATTGTCACTTAATTTAGTTTATAGGCTATTTATGTTGTGTAATTATGACCATCTAGCTTTTGATTACCGTATTTGACAGCATATAAGATGCACCCTTATTTAGATGGCCATACGCAAGGGAAAAAAGTTTCAATAGCGTGGTTTCTTTTAGTTCTCACGTTTCGTAAAAGCCAAATAAACAATTATTGAATGCAATTACCTTCACGTATAAGACTGTGTCTTTCACGTATAAGACACCGGTAACTTTTTTGAGACTTTAAGAAAAAAAGTGCGTCTTAAATGCCGTCAAATACGGTAATCTATTTTTTATTGTCAGTACAGTAAGTTGATACAATATTTGCTAGTGTTTTTATTTAGTGGTAATTTGATGAGATGCTCAATTTAATTACCAGGTTTTAAAGTTTCAATAAATCTAACTTGAATGTTCTACCTCACTTGTCCTGGGCCAGAACAAGTGAGGTAGAACAAGATCCACCTCATAATAAAAACTTTTGCAAATTATCAAATGCAGTTCCAAGTGTAGGCTTTATTTTAGATAGATTATTTTAGATAGCAGGCTATTACATTCTAAAAACAGATTGTGATGGGTGATTGAAAATTTGAATGTTATATAAGAATATATCGGATAATTATATGTTATATAAGAATAGTCAAATTGGATATCTGAATGCTTTAAAGCAGTGTAATATAGCGCACTTAAGGATAGTATATATATATATATATTTTTAAAAAGTAGAGAAAATCTTTAGTATGAAATAGGTAAAATAAAGGTGAAATATAAATAGTTAATTATATTCCCATTTTGCTTTAATAGTAAGCCAAAATGGAATAAATGTTTATAAAAATGGAATAAGTGTTTATAAAAATTTTAGCAATATTTTACTTTTACTATTACATTAAAAGGTTCATTAAATAGCTAAGTATATACTAGCATTGCAACTGCTTTTTAGTTGTCCTAATTATGATTAGTTTTAAATATCACATTCCCTTCAATTACACCTTTCGCTATGTTACATAATATATGTATAATTAACAATAAAATGATTACATTAATATATGAAAATGTTTTTTACTAAGCAATTAATAGGTAGGTAATCATTAGTTACTGTAGTAATCGTAAGTTACTGTTTTATAATCGTTAGTTACTGTAGTAATCCTAAGTTACTGTTAGTAATCGTAAGTTACTGTTTTATAAATGCTATTTTATTGCATTATTTTACAAAATATGTTTCATGTGTAACTAATGTTTTTTCAGTAAGCTGAGATCAGGTTCCAAACACAATGAGAGTAACTTTACAAATCTCAATTTGAAAATAGAGTCTGTAAATAGCATATCCTCAGATGGTATTGAGATAGGCCGAACTGAATCTACAGATATGCCACCATACATTCACATGTCTTCGACTGTGTCACTTCCAAAGCATCCAAATGGGGAAATTCCTTCTAGTGTAGAAACTGATACTGAGTCTCTTGGTTCAACTCCTGAACATGAAAAGACTTCTGGAGGAAGGAGACAAGAAAAGAAAGATGAAACTGAAAGCTCTTCACCATTAATAAATACTGAAGCAAACTATCTTGAAAAGCTTGAGAAGAGTGAGAACTCACTTACTGAACTGGAAGGTGATAAACTATTTTTATTAAGTTTATTAACAGATTTAAATGCAATACCAAAAGAAAAAAAATTACAAGCAAAAATACAAATTTTACAAATTTTAGTAGATAACAAGATATAATAAAATATTGCTGTGAATAAAACATTGTCCTTTTCTTTATTATATGATAATATGCTTAAAACATTTAATTTCATGTAAAGAAGGTAATAATTTTTTTTTTTTTTTTTTTTTTGTTTTAATATGGCATCCTCTAAAGAAAAGAACACGAAATTCAGTATTTATTGCAGATATATCATGTGATTTATTATTAAAAAGTGTACTTTGATAGCTACAGTAAATGCTACAAGATGAATTCTTTTCTATCTTCATTTGCCCACCAGCAGCTAAGAAGTAAAACTGCTGAGAACGGTAGTTCGACCCAGGCTCAGCATGGGAGTTTTCATGATTTTCCCTATATTAACATGACTATAATGAGTCAATATCCCTTAAAAAGTATGGTGAGTCGATATATATATATATATATGATGAGTCAATATATAACTTATCATTATCAGTCAGTATCCCTTAAAATGACTTCCACGAAGGTATTAATCCGCATGAGCAGATAACCTTCACATGCTTGGCCATGATCCATTTCAATCTAATTTCTTTTACAGGACAATTAAAAAAGGGGGCAGGACAGTTCTGTATCTCTTTTATTGGACCAATTCACAAAATTCAACTTTCATTTTTCATGTCTTGTATTTTAACACAAAATCTGATTTATTCTGCATTGACATGGCAGTTTTTCCCTATATTTCGATTCTGCAACTGAGATTATGCCAGTGTCAAGTTTTATAAAAATTTCAGCAGCATTTTTTTTAAATTAGCAGTTAAAATTTTAACCCTACAATGTAATTGAATTTGGCATATATTTAAGCAGCCAAATGGCAGAGTATTTCAAGTTTTGACTTGAAAAAGAGATTAGATCTCCACCAATGAGCTAGAGAGGTGGAGATTTTGACTGCCGAAGTGGCAGATATGACGGATGCCATCATGGCCCGCTTTTGTCATATCTTAATGTGTCACTGGCTTGGGATTTAATTAATATGTGTCTATGTTTGTAATGTAAAATTTATTTGTATCATTTTGCATTGTGAGAGTAATCTGAATAAAGAAGGATGCATAAATGTAGACTCTTCTTTGTGTCTGGAACTTGATAACTGAAGATATTACAGATATAAAGAAATAAAATTTGGAGGTTATACCGAGATTGGTGTGACATGAGGTATAACATATGTGCTCTTCACAGTACTCATTTCCAGACTTGAAAAATATAGCGTAGTTTCATATTGCTTATCAATTCCAGACGTCATTGCCCTAAGTAAAAATAGCACATCATTGCATTTGATAGCATGTCAATGCATAATGATTTTACTCAGGATGTTGCTTTTATGTATCTAATAAGATACATAGATATTTTCCATGTATGTTTTTTGCAGTATGATAGGAAAATTCTTTTCCATTAATAAAGAACATTTACATTTAAAATGTTGCTAAACATGTAGTCTTGTGGTTTAATGTGAACTGTATATTTCTTGTGTGTATATGGAAATACATCAGTGCTATAGTGAAATTTTAAGTTCTATTTAAGTCTTTATCCTGAAGGGGGGAAGACATATCAATAGCAAATGTTTTTGAAAGAAACAAATTATTTAATTCACATTGTTTCTCGTGAAAACAGATCAGTGCTATATTATAATATGATGCCATATTCTGTAATATAAATTGTAACTTTATCATTTATTTTAAAATTTGAAAATAAAAAAGTTTAGTGTTCTAATTTAAATTATTTTGAAAGAATCGTAGTTATTTTGTAAATCCATGGCATACATGTGAAATTGAAAATTACAAGCAGTATTTATATTTATTTGTTAACTTTTTATTTTATTTATTTATTTTATTTTGTCTTGCTTACGATACTGGTTGAGATGAATTTGTTATTTTGATTATTATTATTTAATAGTAAATATGTCTGTGAATTATGTTTATTCTTTCTGGGATGCATTGCGGTTTAGTTAAGTGGAAATAAATTGCAAAATAATTGCTATTTCTCGTAATCTTTCATTTGTAATGTGCATAATTTTGTAAAGAAAAAATTGTTCATAAATCTCTTTTATAATTATTATTTTGTGTGTATCTGTGTGTTATTTGTTAATAACTGTTTCTATTTACAGTCAAAAGTCGTTAATTCGGACACCCATGATCCGGAATAATCTATAATCTGGACCTCAAAGCTACAAACTTTCTGCGCATGTGTCCCGTTGACGCGTGCGCATAGCCGTTTTTGCATGCGGGTAAGACCTTTACAGCTGCTCATATGCGTGTGCGCAAGCGCATAATACGTTTACGCATGCGCATTTAACGAATGGTATAAGCTAAAATTATCTAATTTTCTATTTCAGTTGATGTTGCAGATTGCGTTGTTCCTTAATCTTCGAATTGGATCCGGCATATTATTTTTTGCATACTGTTAGAGCAATTTTATAAAAGTAAGCTTAAACTTTCAATTATGTCAAATAGAATTTCCGATTCTGGAGCTCCCAAAGTATCTACAAAGCGAAAGTATGTTTCGATGTCCATCAAACAAAAAGTGGAATTGCTGCAAAAAATGGATAAAGGCATGAAGAAAGTGACAGAGAGGTTAGTGAAAACGAAAAAATTTCGATTGACAAGTTAGTCGGTAGTCTCGGCACATCAATTACAGGACTTGAAAAGCGGAACTTTGTAACTGAACAAGAAATTATGTCTCTTTATATAGAATTAAAAAGAAAGTATTATTAAATTACGGTTTCATATTTTTAATTTTATAATTTCTGCATGTTATCTTACCAGATTTAAACTGATGATCTATAATCCAGAAAAATCGATAATCCAGAATCGCCGAAGTCCCGACGAGTTCGGATTAACGACTTTTGACTGTATTGAGTTTTCCTGTGCTAAAAAAAAAATCTAATCTAAAACTTGTCCCTACAGAACATGGGGAAGCATTTTTCAGAAGATATGAAAGTAATAGATTTTAAAATAACTAATAAAGAATAGTAAAAATTATAAGGAAGAATTTGTCAAAAATTTGCTAGAAAGTATGATGAGTGATTGGATAGAAAAAGAAACAAACAGACTAAAGCGAGAGAATTACAGTTAGAATAAGAGGCCAAGGAGAGGGAATTTCAGATGTTGCAGTGAAATAAAGAAAGTGAGAAAGAGCAGTTAGAATTGGAAAGTCCTTAAGCAAAACAAAGTACTGAATTCGCTAGAGCTTAGGGTGAAGCAACATTTAATCAAAATTTTCATAACCACAAACTTAGAGATTTGACTGCCAAGGTGGCAGTTGTCAAGGATGACATTATGGCCTGGTTTTATTGTCTCTGAATGTCATTCGCTCAGTGTTTAATCAATGTATTTTTCTTTGTTTTGGATTAAAAAATTATGTTTGTAGCATACACGGCTGCAAGCAAAACATTTCTGCCTGAATTTCAAAATGTTCCTCATACATAGGCCACACATCAGTTCCAGCCAACGTCTGTTTTGGCTAAGAACCCTCCAGAAGTAAGAGAAGCTCGTCTCTCGAAAGTGTTTCATCTAACATCATACCTAACCCACTAGTTAGAAAATCAGTATCACTTCCTCAGTACCTCTTTAACAACTGTCTTGTTAACATGTTGGTAAGTTAGCCAGCTGTCATAACATTGAGCATGGATTCAATTTCAGGAGGAGACATCAATTTTTGTAAGTATATAGTGTTTTTGTGGTATGGGGGCACTTGGAATACCGTCGAGCCGAAAGTTCTTTCAATTCATGGTAGAGAAAGGGGATAGGAGGTTCTTGGATCCATCCCCTGAGGTTTCTTCAAAATTAGGAGAAACTAAACAACAGCGATCTCAGCTTCAGTAGCCAGCATGTTAAAACCACAGTAGACCAGTTACCCCATCAACAGTTCAATATTATCAACTTTTTCTGTAGTATTTAATGAAATAACAGATGAGCTTCTTAGTAAAACATAAATTTTATTCTCAATTCATGAAGATAAATAATTTAAATACAATTGTATTCATTACAACTTCACACTCCAGCTTACTATCACAGTTTCTTTCTCTATAATTTTTTCATACATCTATTTAATATATATTTTTATAAATTAAAGTGTACAATTTTTTTCCCGAAACAACACAATATCAGCACAATACATAATTGATATACAACATATAACATAATAACATACAGTTAGGAAGAGAGGAAAGAACAAATTAATTTTTTTATCTACTACTATATAAAGAAACAAATTCTTTAATCAGACCAGGTAGTACGACTTAATGCATCTACATTTTTATGGTTCACTTCGATGAATGACAGCGTAATTGTAGGGTTGTAATACTAGTGCCCATCTTATAAGTTGTGGATTTAGACTGACATTATTTTTTAGCGAAACTAAGGGATTATGATCGGTCATGATGAGGAATTTAGTATGCCCGTCTAAACAACATTATAGTTTCTTTACACCGAATATTATGGTGGCGCTTTCCTTTCCTGTGGTAGAGTACTTTTTTTCAGTATCTGTAAATTTACTACTGAGGTATAATACTGGATGTTCATTGTCTCGTTCATCTTTCTGAGCTAAAATAACACCCATACCAAAGTTTGAAGCATCAGTTTTCAAAATAAAAGTCCTTATTGAAATCAGGTGCATGTAGTATAGGCTTTTGAGACAGTTTTTCCTTTAGCTCTTCAAATGCTTTTATGCACTCTTTTGTCCAATTTATTTTCCCTTTCTTAAGATTTCCTTTCAAAGTTTTGGTTAAAGGTGCTGCTATAGATGAGAATATGGGAATGTAATGCTTATAATATCCTGCTAATTTCTGTTTTTAATATATCTGTTTGTGTAGGAGAAATTCTGTATGAGTTACAGTGGATCGGTGTGTTTTATGTCAATTGAATATCATGCGATATTAAATGCGTTTTTCCAGGCTTATTAGAAAAGATTTTTGAAAATTTTAACAGCAGATCATGCAGTTCATGAATTTGTTGTTCATTTAGCTTATCATTCAAGGAACTGTTTTCTTTAATTTATTCAAAGTCGAACAATGTTGGTTCAGAGTCAATTGTTGGGAAATTTTCCTCCATATCATAAGTTTCAGATTTATATTCTGTAATCATAAGGTTAACCGATTCTGCTCGCCTATGATAAGGTTTTAACATGTTAACATGATAGAATTGATTATAGTCTTTTTTTTCTTTCGAAATTCACAACATAATTCGTTTCGGATAATTTCTTTTCATCTTTCCCAGGACCTCTCCATTCAAATGCTTATCTCTTTGGTTTACTCATTGATATAACTAATACTAAATCTCCTTCAAAGAATTCTCATTTGATAGCTTTACGATCGTACCACACTTTTCTTTTGGTTTGCATTTCCTTTGGTTTTACATGTAGCCAGCTCTTTGCATCTTTTTAACAAATTTATCAAATGGAAAACGCATTCAACATTATTTCCATCGTCTTCAGGATTCATCCATTGTTCATATAATAATGTTACAGGTATTCTAAGATTTCGGGCTTACACTAATTCTGCAAGTGTAAATCCCGTACTCTTGTGCCTTATTGTTCTGAAAGCAAATAGAGCTGCGGAAACTTGCTTCTCCCACTCGGGCTACTTCGGTACGTAAGACTTAAAATTCGTTTGATTGTTGGTGAAATCTTTCAGCAGGGTTGCTTTGCGGATGGTGTACTGAGCTTCTAATTACTTTTATTCAAAATTTTTCTACAAATTCAACGGCTAGATTACTCATGAAGGAAGTACCTTGAACAGTTTGTATTTCTTTCGGGAAACCTATTCTACTAAATATTTGGAATATGGCTTCAGTTACTGATGTTGTGCAAATATTAGGAACAGGTACAGCATCCAGATATTTTGAAGCTAAACAAATAGCTGTAATTAAATATCTATTGCCATTTGGTGTTATCGGTAAAGGGCCGCATACGTCGAAGTTAATTTTTGAAAATACTTCTGCAATAATTGGTGCTAAAGGTGCTTTGCCTTTATCATTAGATTTTCCCACTCTTTCACATGGCTTGCAAGTTTTAACATACTCTTCTATTTCTTTATAGCAACTAGGCCAGTAAAAGTATCTTGTTAATCTATCTTTAGTTTTGACGATGCCTAGATGTCCAGATGTGCTATCATGACATGAGGATTTTATTTGATCCTTATATTTTTCAGGAATAACAATCAATTCCCTTACATTTTCATTTTTATCTATCTTCCTTTTCATCAACAACCCGTTTTCTTTTACTTCGAAACCATTTGTCTTGCTGGAATTTTCATTTTTAGCTTCACAAAACAATGAGGCTAGACCTTCGCTTTGATGTTGAGATTCAATTAATTTAGAATTAACATTAATTACGTTCTTAATTTCCTTGTCTTCCACATCAGCTTGTGGTAAAATATCTTGAACAATTGGGCAGTTTTGTTACAAAATACATATCTGCCGGGATCATTTGTAACAGCAGCTACCTTTGTCTTTATATGACTAAGTTTGCAATTAAGTTCAACTTCCGCTAACGGTAGACACACTAAATAGTCATTTAAAATAAACTGCTCAAAACAATTAAAGGATATTGTAAGTTTTATATAAAATAAAGATATAAGTGAAATTTTGTTTGCCGAAAATGGAAGAAGAGAATCACAAATGCAAATTTTTCTGATTTTCAAACTGTGGAGTATGCTAATTTTGAGTTCAACGTCAAAAACGTCGCTTCAGCGGCAGCGAATGAAATTTGACTTTCAACTGAATAAAAGACAATGAAGATACGGATGATCGGCATTCAGTGACTGCTTTGTTTCGATGAGTACGATGTCTCAGCGAAGTCATTTAACCGATTCAGAAGCTTGGAGAGTTGTTGGTAGGTTAGAAGGGGGCCAAACTCAAGCCGAAGTAGCACAAGCCATTGGAGTGTCACAAAGTGTGATTTCCAGGATCTGGAACCGTTTTTTGAAAACTGGAAGTGCAGGCCGAAGACCAGAGCAAGGTCGTAGACGGGCAACAACGCCCAATGAAGATCGTTATTTAGTGTTAACGGCTTGGAGACACCGAAATATGAATGCTACTCTTCTCCAACAACGCCTTCGCTCGGCTACTGGCACCACGGTTTCAACTCAGACTGTCCGAAACCGACTCCATGGTGTAGGTCTGTATGCTCGCCGATGTTAGACTAACATCAAGGCATCGTCTCGACCGCAGGGAGTGGGTAACAGAGTATGTGAACTGGAGGAGAAATGAATGGAGCAATGTCCTTTTTTCTGACGAGTCCCGTTTTTTTGTTCATCCTGATAATAGGCGTATTTTCATCTGGAGGGACCGTGGCAGTAGGAATAATCCTGCGTTCGTGCACGAAAGTGTCAGATTTGGCGGTGGGAGAGTGTTGGTGTATGGTGGCATCTCCATTGACGGGCGCACAGACCTCTACATCATTCGAGATGGACCTCTGACTGGTCGCCGATATAGGGATGAGATCCTCAGACCTATTGTAGTCCCTTACGCTGCAGGAATCGGAGATGACTTCATTTCAATGGACGATAACTGCAGGCCACATCGTGCTAACCTGGTGGAGGATTTCCTTTTCGAGGAAGGAATCGTACGAATGGAATGGCCAGCGTGTTCTCCAGACATGAATCCAATAGAGCACGTTTGGGATGCTCTAGGAAGACGAGTTGCTGGCCGCCAACCACCCCCACAAACTCTCCAAGACTGGAAAGAGCTTTTCTGGAACAGTGGGACAGAATACCCCAACTTGTGATTAATAGCCTCATTGACTCCATGCCTCAAAGGTGTTTAGCGTTGCTGACCGTCCGTGGAAACCATACCCTTTACTGAAAATGATTTCCTTTGTAGAAAACACCTTTTCTTCTTCTTCTTCTTTTTTTTTTTTTTCCTCATATGCACAAGTTGTGTTTCTTTCCTTTTGTACACAAATGCGCAATAAAATGCATTTTATTCCGCCAAACATATGTAATTTATTCACATATAACCTACTACGTCTGTCGACCATGTATCAATCAGCTAAAAAGTTTCCCAGGCACAAGATCCACCTGAAACAATATCCTTCAATTGTTTTGAGCAGCGTATGTTGTACCCAGACATGTTTTCCAGTCATTTTTGCGTTATCTATGTATTTTCGAGAAATAACATCTACTGTGGCTTCTGTGTCTCGAAGAATAGGCATTTCATACCCATTAACTAAACCGTTAATTGTATATGTCTCTAACAAATCATCATTCGAAGATACGCAATTTACCTTTTCATTTTGATTTAAGCGAGAGCACTGAGGCTTAAAATGTTCGTATGACCCGCACTCGAAACAACGTGGTCGATATCTTTTGTCATATAAATTTTCTTGGTTCTTGTTTTGGAACTGATTTCTTTGTCGGACATCTTGTCGTGTGGTCAATATCTTTGTGATCTTTCTGGTATTTTGAAACATCCCATTTATCAGAATGCTTAAAATGACTCTATTTTTTTCACAAAATTTTCGTAATGAGGTTTAAATGATCCTTTGTTAATTCTGTCAATTTGCTTGGCAGAAAATTTCGGTGTTATTGTTTTTCTCACGTCTTCAGAATCAATTTTAACCATCTCAATAGGTGAAATGATGGTAGTCCATTCATCCTTAAAATGTTCTTTGAACTCAGGAGAAGTACACTTTTCAGTTTGATCAACCAGCATGAGATCTTTTAACTTTTCAAAAGTTTTAATGTCTAATCCGTTAAGCCATCCTTCTAAATAGTAATTCTGTAATTCATATAGTAGAAATCATACCAAGTACTTTCAGTAGATTTTTGCTGTTTATTAAATAGTTGTCGAAATTTTTCTGCACTCAATTTAAAATGTTGTAATAGTAAAGTTTTTACATATTCATACTTTTTCGCGTCCTCTTCTGTAGGCCCGCTCCAAGCCTAATCGGCGCCGTCGTGCAAATGTCCAGCAAGCGCTTTTATATAGTGACGATATTAAAGGGACGGTGCTTCTGATTAAAATGAAGCATTATTAACATAATAATATGAAAAACCAATATATATATATATATTCTTTTGTCTAAATATGCAAACATTTTGTGCTTTGTTAAAAATCACACTCGAACATATTCATTGAAGAATAGTACATTCATTTACGTTATAAAAAGCCGTCCAACCAGTACATTGTTTAGCGTTCATGACTGCCGTGCTGAAGGCCTCGGGTGTGAATCCCGGAAAAGACATGGATGTTTGTAGATGTGCAGTGTCCATGCGGCATGGGGGCACTCTAAATAGGCAAGGCGAAAGCCCTTTTGAAAGGTTGGTGGTAGGGGAAAAGGGGTGGGAGACGCTCGGACCCGCTCCCACAGGGTGCTCTCCATCAAAGTTGGGGGTGAAACTGAGCTAAATCGCACTGTCACCTGTAAGGTGCTCAAGGCTGTTGCCAACGATAGCCGTATCTTGCGCTCCTTGCCACGAGAAATTTCGTGGGCTTGGGCTGACTATAGCCTAGACAAGTGAGCCTTAGTCAACAACATGTTATAGAAAAGTAATACTGCAAGTGAAGCGAAATAATATACTAAACGCATTGCATACCAAATATATTGCTGAACACTATTTATTACCTTAAAATTAAAAACAAATTAATATACATATCTAATACGTTTGCACTAAATAAATTGTTGTTCGCAGCTTAGTTTACGACAAGATTCAAACTGTGATTACAACAGAGCACAAAAAATGCTCTAAGGATATATCCAAAATTCTTTTCTGCACACTGCTATGTTGTTGACAACGATATAGCTTAGAGTTTCGACTGGCGATGTTACATTTCCTCCAAAAGTTTGCAAAAACTGCAGTTCATGCATAAGATCTATGTTATTTATAATCACTTTAAATTTTTATCAGTTAATGCTTTTTGCATTAATATGTGAGCGAAAATACGTGATGCCGATGCGTATGTAAAAGTACAGAGGGGCGCCGTAGACGCATTCGACAAATTGCTTTGTCCTTATTTTGTTCTACTGCTACTACTTATTTTGTTCTTTTAATCGTAGTAATCTCTATCTTTTTTGCAATATTTTTGGTGATTACTTGTTGTTATTGTTATTCTACGTAAGAAAAGGTACGTACAGTTACGTATACTAAACTTAGGTTAGCTTTTTAATTCAAAAAAGCGGCGATTTGAGCAATTACTCGATTTTTTTTTTACATGAACTATTTGTTTATCGAACTAAAAATTATTATCTTTCGAGAAGAAAGGATTGCCGTATGTACGAAATATCACTGAATTTATGAAGTCAAGTAAAAATATACAAGGTATTCTGAAATCAAAAATTGGCCATTTTACGATTTTTAGCTGTACGGAAAACCGAAGGAAAATGTTTCGTTATTTTCATTACGTCTTTAAATTTGATTTATTTACTTTGTTAAACAAATGAGTACCACCCCCTCCTTGAATTATTTGGTATTGATCTAATAATTCATATATTTTCCAAGCAATGGTTTAAGATATACTTACTTTTTCAGAAGTATAGTAAATTATTTCAAACAGTGGCTTTCCGAATATTTTTAAGAAGAAGGTTTTTACGCAATATTTCTTATAATAGTTATTTTCTGATTTTAGTGTTACTTCCACTTTTTCTGTTTTCATTTTCCCCCAGATGTTGGAAGAAAAATAGAAAAAACTGTTTGAGTATCAGAATGTAATAAGGAAGAAAAAAGTGAGAAAAAGACTTAATAAACTAGATCTTTAAAATTATTCAGTTTTTCCAAAACCCAAAGAATACTCACGCTCACGTTACTAGCACCAGTTGTCCATCAACGTCTCAGCTACCATTGAAATTACAAAAGAACCTAATAATTAGGAAGAGTTTAGAAAGCATTTTCAACCGAGAATAACCATTAAATTCAATGCAGGCAGTCGTAAAAAACAGAAGAAATACTATTGAAATCTACCATTTCTGCAATAGCTAGGCATTTTCCTGTGCCTGATGATTCCGGATTATGCCCAAGTCCATCATCGCCATCTCAATTTCAAGCCTTAATAGAAAATGGTCCTGGATATTACCAAAACTTGGTTTCGAGTTTCAGTTTCCCAAAAGACAAAAACGGGTGTAAATTTTTTTAGATATACCCATGTCGAATCTTGCCAAACAACGAAAGAGTTAATCCGATTTCTTAGAACGATTACAAAAGAATAAACCTGTTAATTCGGAATTTCAAAATTTTATTTAAAAAAAGAGAGACTAAGCATTGGCGCGATGTTATTGAAAGAATTATCTATGCAATGCAGGTTTTAGCCAAACAAAACTTAGCCTTCCGTAGGTCCAGTAACAAATAATTATACAATAATTTGTTATATTGAATAATTTTTTAAAGTGTATGGAAATGATCACAGTATTTGACCCTATCATATCTGTATATATTAATAAAATTCAAACTAAAAAAATATGTTTTATTACCTTGGAGATGAAATTCAAAATAAAATAATTAGCTTATTAGGGAATAATACAAAGCAATCATTTTAGATAAGGTCAAACAGGCAAAGTATTTTTCTATTTTACTTGATTGTAACCCTGATGCCAGCCATCAAGAGCAGATATGGATTTCTATGAGGTATCTTAATTTAGAAAATAGGGACATGAGTATTCAAGAATAATTTTTAGTATTTTGTTTTACAACAGATACGACCGGTAGAAGACGTACAACGTTCTTATTAAAGACTTTATAGGAAAATAGTTTGGATATTAGTAATTTACGCGGCCAAGAATACGACAATGGTTCAAACATGAGTTAAACAGTTTTCGAGTAATTATACTCAAATCGTTGCTTCTCCGAATTAAAAAGTCAACCTAAGTTTAACATAATATGTAACTGCACTTACCTTTTCTTATGTGGAAAAACAATTAGAACAAAGCAATCACAAAAAATATAAATATAGCACAAATTACTACATTTGCAACAATAGACACAAAATAAGGATTAAGCAATTTGTCGAATGCGTCTACCTTTACATACGCATCGGCATCAAGTATTTGCACGTTCAAATAAGAGAACACCAGAGACGAACTCCTGCCCTAGTTTTAACTTTCGGTTAAATAAGATAGTGTGCTAGGAGGAAGAGGCACTCAGAGCTGGCAAGCTCGAGGCTGCTTTAACACAGTTAAACGCCCCAACTCTTAAAGCCGATCCAAGAGGCGCTAACCTATCAGTCGAGCAGACGAGCTGAGACGACAGGAATACTCAGCAACTCGCATTCCACGATCCTGTTTTGGAGGGATGGTAAAAACATCTGCAGTCAAACAGGGCTCCCAACTCCGGACAGCAGAACGAAGTCACTTAAACACTGACCGTGCCGCCAATCCGGCCTTCTAACACTACGCCATCGTATACAGAT
Organism: Stegodyphus dumicola; assembly: GCF_044657685.1. NCBI lineage: Eukaryota > Metazoa > Arthropoda > Arachnida > Araneae > Eresidae > Stegodyphus > Stegodyphus dumicola. The sequence continues at coordinate 1,863,259 of NC_140774.1, forward strand.
GTGGGCAGGGGGAACCAAGGGAGGATATGAATATGCAGTTTTGTGGCCCCCAAGCAGTTTAAAGGCTCGCTGAATTCGCCAACTGTATCGACGGGGGTGTTTCACCCTGGAGATTCATGAATATCTGACTATATAGTTCCACCACAACCAACGGAACGGACAAGACGGTATGGTCCCTGCTGAGCCTGAAATAGGCGTTGCCGGTGGTGACTCCAGTCCTGTGGAGAATGATTTTAAACACTCGTGGCCAAGACTGCCTAAGTACAGATCCTAATCAGTAGCTTCTCAGGTTTTACCTGAGTCGACCCCCGATCAAATACCTGAGTCAAATAAGACAAGACTTTTCCTGTTCAGACAGGCAGCGAGATGAACTGCTTGTTTTAATGATTGCCCGGCGCCTTTTTGAGTTGGCGCCGTCGTGCGCCGCACGACCTTGCACCTGTTGTCGCCGCAAGCCTGCTCTTCTGGCTCTGTAGCAATAAGCTGAACAGTATCAGGAGACAGCAATGAAATAAGTTGAGTCACTTGATTTTCCGCAGGTATATTCATAATTTTAGCTTCACGCCCAAATAACACCAGAAATAAACTTATTTCATCTTCCTGAGGGTTAAAACGTAGCATGACATCGTGAATTTTGATTTTTAAAGGCTGTTCAGATAGCTGCGTAGTTTCTACGGGCTGTTCTGTTTCAGCCATTGCTTTCAATTGAAGTTTCTGTAGCCCAAAAGCTTTTATTCGCTCTTCTTTTTCACGTTGTTTTTTCCTTTCTTTTTCTTTCTGGTTCTTCTTTTCTCTCTTTTCCCTTTTGCGTTCCTTTTCTCTTTCTGCTCTTTCGCGTTCTTTTCTTTCTCATTCTTCCTTTTTTTCTCTAATTTCAGCCAGTAATTCTCGAGTAAATTCTTCATCATAACTGTGACTTTCAGTAATCAATTTATGCAACTGAGCAATGTTAAATTCAGGTCTCACGGTTAAGCCTAACTCTTCTGCCAGTACTTTTAATACTTTTAAATCCTGTTTCGTACTCCTATCTGAGAATCAGTCCCGGATGTAGGGGGGGGGGTAAGCCGCTGTCTGTGCCCCGGGCGGGAAATTTTGAGAGCGGCAAATTCAAGAGTGGCGCTGAATTGTATTTGGAATTTTGTCAAATTTTGATGCAACATTAGTAGTTTCAAAGCCAGGTTTAAAACCTCTTTTATGAATATTTATAATTAATTACTCGAAACCTTTTAATGGAGCAAACAGTTTTAAAAGTAAGCTAAGTACAGCCGAACACTACTCTAAAAATAAGATCAGAGAGAGGACAATAGAGTAACTCCAGGCGTCGCTGAAAAAGTCAAAGTACCCTGTCTTTCTGCCAACCAACATGCAATTTTATTACAAAGGTACTCCGTAAACGCCTTGGTCTTTGGTCCCTGCAAGTGATGCCAAAAGCAAAGAATCTATATATCTTTCCTTTCAACTTCTTTGCCTAGAGTCCCTCTGTTATCCTCTCTTCTGGCGGGAATATTCAAATGAAAAACAGAACGATAGCGTAGAGGCGCCTTGCGAACGCCTCTTGCGAAATAAATGGAGAAGCATTTAAGTTGTAACTCTCCTAACACCCAATACAAATTAACCTTGAACCAATGACATAATTCAAATTAATGTACGTCGAGAATATACAACAGAAATGAAGTAAGGCATTTTGATTTTTGGCAGCCAGTTGGCAACTTAGGTTTCAAAAATGGATTTATTATTTTTCTAGTTTTTTAAAGTTTTTTTTAAAATTTTAGTTTGGAGGGTTTTTTTGTTCTCTCATTTTCTTTAATATGCCTGCTTCCAATATTCCTCACCATATTTAGCGAGACGCAACCATTTAGTTAGCACGCGCTTCCGCTGCGCGGCCCTAAGACTGTGGAATATAATTACGTCAATTTTTAGCTTTTTTTTAAGGCAAATTATACTGTATATTATTTACGGTGCAAAAAATCATGAGAGGGTTTAGGAAAAAACTCTCAGGGGCAGAATATAGAACCAGACCAAAAGATAGGACCGAACAAAAAAAAAAAAAAAAAAAATTGCAGCTAAAATGAAAAAAAAAAATAGCTTCACGGAAAAGACGAACCGTCAGACCCTGCCGCAACTTCCGATGGTGCCGAGATTCTAAACGATAATGATATTTCTTGCAATTTGCACGACCAAGATGAAGAATCTTCATCTATCATCCTCAAACAGACTTTATTTCAGCAACTGAGAGAACAACTTTTTTATATACCCCAAACTAACAGCTAGAGCACATGAAATTAGGATATAAAGTATTTTCTCATTTAGGCGAGTGTGGGCAGCAGAACGAAGACTTAAATCTTTTGATTTGTCGGACCCAGGTAGTTGGCCAATCACAGAAAAAATGAACGATCAGCAACGATCTTTCTTAGCAGTCAAGCTGTATTATTAGCCGAAAGATATCCAGACAACGTAGACCTTAGGTACACTGAACGTGATGAAAGACATTTGACATCTTCATTGTGGCACAGAACGTTAGCAGCTAATGAAAGGCTTAAAAGACCTTGGATTATTTATTCTAAAACTAAAAATACAATTTTTTTACACCCTGTGAGATTTATCAGAAACATGCCACTGCCGTTACAGCAGCATTGTGTACTACATGATTCACTAATTGGAAAAAAGCTTCAGAAAGGTTAACTGAACATGAAATATCTGAAATCCCAGATAGTGCATGATTAAGTGGAAAATTCCACTACAACAAATGAAATAGTGTCAAGGCATCATGACATTAAGAGACTAATTCACACAGAGAAAAGGAAAAGGGAAAAAGATCCTACAAGTGAGTATGGATGCTGTATTGTATCTTTCAACTAACTGTCTTTCTTTACGTGTGTCTGATAAAATCCCTGGCAGTCTGCTCACAAAGTGTCCTCGGCCTAGTCAAGGCAAATTTTTTAATTTAATGACTCTGCTAGCCAAACATAACTCTTAAGTACCAGTTAGAATACCTAAAAATTGAACAAGTATCATATTTAACAATGATAATTCAAAATGAAATTACTGATGTAATGACGAAAACAGTTCGCAATAACATTTTAAATGATATTAAAGAAGCCAAATATTATACAATAATGTTCGATTGCATTCCAGATGTGTCGCATACAGAACAAATGAGACAGGTGATTCAAATTTCTCAACGGATTGTGGAAAAACTGACACTTGATGGTTTGGATATTGACAATGTCGTGGTCAATTTGAGGATAATGGATCTAACATGGCCGGTACTTACCGGCCATATTAGATCCTATAGTACAAGCCAGAATTACAGAAACGAATAAGCTGGCCGAATATGTGCGATGTTTGGCGCACTCTTTGAATCTTGTCTGTGTGCTTTCTGCCTCGTCTTGCCCCGAGGAAGTTAACTTCTTTGGAATTATCCAGAAGATATTTAGCTTTTTTGTGGGATTCACTATTTGATGGGATATTACAAAAAAGATGTCCAAAAACCAACCGAAAAGGAAGCAGCCAGACGGAGATGGTCGTCAAAATATGTGGCTGTCAAAGCCCTTCTAACGAATTTACCAGAAGTCGTAAAATCCTTGAAAGAAATTAATTATCTTTCAAAGTACTATATTACTATTTCAAAATTAATTATCTATCAAAGGACATCTGCTACATGTTGTAAAAAATTTTGAATTTATTATCAGCCTGACAATTTGGGCTAATATTCTTCGAGAAATCAATCGAATAAATACTGAAATTCAAATGGAAGATATTATTCTTGCGCATTCCCTCGCATTAATGGAAGGTCTGACCAAAACTTTTCAAAAAATGAGAGAAATTCATAAGGAATATTGGATAGAAGAATTTAAAGCAGCAGCCGAAAAAAATACACTTTGAACCTATTCTGGCAAATAAACTAATTCTAAAACGCAAAAAGGAATTTGATGAATTGTGCGAGGACGAATCACGAACATTTCATTGTGTTCAGCTACTTTCTAATGCAATGAAAGTTGTATTTAATCGAATCTTATCAGAAATTAAAACGAGGGTAAACAGGGCTATTACACTAAATTCAAATTTCCATTTCTCAATGGTTGTGAAATATTGAATATGTCAACTGAAGAACTGCAAAAGAATGGAGCAGATCTTGCACGAAAATATGAGCGAGATCTCTAAACACATTTGAGTTTTGTCAGGAACTTGCCGTTTTTAAAGAACAAACACCAGTGTTATTCGTTGACATAAAAAAAGGCTAGAGCTTTTTATCTCTTGCAACAGATCTACACCTATGATTTTCAGGATGCCTTTCACAATATTTGTATTGCCCTGCGGATTTACTCTATGCTTCCAACTACATCCGCAAGCTGTAAGCGAAGATTGAAAACTATCTGAGATCATCAATGAGCCAGGAGCGTTTATCAAGTCTCGCAACAGTACATCAAGTTGATTATGACGATGCGATGCCATAGATTTATTTTCAGAACAAAAGGCTCGCAGAGTAAAATTTTAATTCTGTAATATTTTAAGAGCGTTAGGTAAGAACTTAAAATTATTATTGAAATAAAAATTATGAAAAGAAGTACAAATACTAACCTTTTCCTTTCAGCAGTAACCCGTATTGTTGTTATGTATAACTAATTAAGGTTAGTTACGTAATTAATCAGCTCATCTATTGTCCTAACTTATGTAATCTATTGTTTGTAACTAAAGATATTTTTTTTTTCGAGTGCATAATCAAGTGTATCGAAAGACGTATATAATTTTGAAGGTACCATAAGGTATTTTTCATTCTTTAAACGTAACATTTTTGCTAAAATCTTCTTTAAACTTAACATTTTGTATAATCATAACTATACAAATTGCTATTATCCATCACACAATGAATGTTTCTTTTATGCGGAAGTGTCCCGTTTTTCAATTTGTATGGAAGTATCGTGTGTCGAATTACTATCAGTGCGTTGTCAAAGGAGGTTCTGAATGTAAACAAAAACACTCCATCTGGAGACCGAAGCCCTCGGAGCAGTGCTTCACTCACAGTGCGGGGTTGGTCCCTCCTATCTTTGTTACCTCCATGGTCTGGCTAATTATTGTTGCAAATATTGCAAAATTGCGTATTTCAGAGAAAATGATTATTACAGTACAAAAATAGTCTTTTGCATGAATATGTAAATATTTATTATGTTATCAGGCTTTGTGAGGACGATAGTAGAGTTCTTGAGAAGGCTACATGAAGGTGCTATTGTGAAATGAATATTTAACGTGCTAGGTTAAAGTTACTGTCAGTATCGAGAAATTGGTTCAGAATTATTCAATCCATTCTATTAGTAATTTGTAATTTGCTTATATTTGTTTAAATAAAATTTTTTATTATTTAGTAATGTCTGATTTCCATTTTTGCGCTTGGCTGAACTATTTTAGTATTTAGTGCTGAATCGTTTTCTATTAAAATCATTTATTAGTGTGAGTAGGTACTATTGCACATATTGAAAAAAATCCCCATTTCAGGGAAAATGTAAATTTCATTATTTCAGTGCACTGGAGAAGTAACTGCATTAAGAAGGTTCGCACGGGTTTTTAATTATGTAACTTTTGGTATGTATATTTAGTCACCAGCGGCTGAGATGTAAAGTCTGAACTCTGGTAGTTCGGTCGGGGGGTTAGAATCAAGGGAATCAGCTGGCTGCATGGGTGTTTCCGCCGTTTCGTTCATGCGTAACTTGTATCTGAGCCAATTGCTCTTAGAAAGACCTCAGCGAAGACATCTTCCCTCTTAGGCAGGTAGCTCTCTTATGCTTTACCATAAATAAAGAAACTAAACCATTTGTTATGTATATTTCTTTTAGAACAAAAACGGCACATAAAGAATTTCTTACTATAAAATGGATTTTACATTTTATCTCGAAAACTACCTATTTCTGTGTTTATTTAAAAAAAACTAAAATTTGTTACAGAAACTTAAAGAAAGGTGGGTAAGGGCGGCAATTTTAAGTTTTTGCCTCGCCTAAAAAAAGTGCTAAATCCGACGCTGCTGAGAATTACATGTTGAACAAGTTACCTTTAATAGGCTTTCTTTTCAAATTGAATCTTAAAAATATAACTTGCATTAAAAGTATATAAATTTTGGCGAGGCTTAATGTGTCAAATACGAAATTCACTCTAACCAATTGGTGAGAATTATTTAAACACCTTTGCCAGTTTGGCAAAAAAATAAATTAATACTACGCCGGGTTGACGTTTTAACTCACTATTCACAAGCTTCGTTGGCGATAACTATGCCAGTTAGGCAATACTATGGAATTTTACCCACGACAGTTTTACGTTTGACGATTTTACTATCTATCTCCACTCCTGGCCTGCGATAACAAAAACAATTTTTGCCGGTATGGACAAGCTCTTGCAATGAAGAAAATACCAGAGCTTCAAAGAAGTATTTAATGATTGTGTTAAAATTATGGATTTCATCCAATCAAGGCTATTAAATTCTAGCCTTTTCAATTATGTGAAAGTATGGGAAGTTTGCATAAAACTACTGTTACTGACGAAAGTCCGTTGGTTATTTTATGGAAAAGTGTTGGCGCGATTTTCCGAATTAAAAGATAAAATAAGAATTTTCTTATCTAAACATGCACCTCAATAGCTCAAAAATTAAATGATGCAGTTTGGGGTCATACAGTTGTGTATCTAACAGATATTTCTACTTATTTCAATAAGCTCAACACATCGCTGCAAAAAATAAATATCACTATTTTCAAGGTACAAAGTAAAATTCACGCCACTCTTTTAAAATTGAAAGTTTGGGCAGATTTCATGTTGAAAGATAATACTGAATGCTTTCCTAATTTGCACAATATTTTAGTAGACAGTAATGCTAACCTCGATAAAAATGTAAAAATTAGTTTGGTTCAACATTTATCAGATCTGCAAAAAAACATTTCTTGAATATTTTCCTGTTCAAAACGAAAAATTATCTTAGATCCAAAATTCCCTTCAAGACTGTGACACCTCCGAACTCCCAATAAATAAATAAATAATCTGATGTGTACACAACATCACTTCCTTGTACGGAATATTAAATTATACACATTTTTTTCTTGAATTTCATTTAAATTGATTGGATTGAATTAAATCTACTTCGTCGACAGCGCATAAACCACAATAGAATAAATGCACTCTTTAAAATTCACTATATTTGTTTACCATAACGACAATCTGAATGCACAAAATTTATATCATTTGAAGAATTATCGTTGCGACATGTTCTATTCAAATACTATAATAAAGCTAAAACGATGTATGAAAGAAATTAAGCAAACAGAAAAGAAACAGTTTTTCACAGACGATTTAATATTTCTCATTCAATTAATTCAGTTCTCACTTCGCGACAGGGCAAAAATACATAGCATGATTTAATTCGCAATAATAAATGAAGGCGTTATTTTTGTGTTGCGAAGCTTAGTCTCTCTAGATTGGCAACAAATCTACAATTCTGCTGTTTCAAATGTAAACAAATATGTTCGCCATGTTACAGCGCCGTATCTTTGATTTTTCTGATGTGGGGCAAAAGCTAAAATTGCCTCCCTCACTCATCATCCTTTAAGTTTCTCTAAAAAGTTTTAATTTCTTTAATAAATATAGAAATAGGGTAGGGTTTGAGGTAAAAACCTAAGCTCCATTTTATACTAAATTCCTTACGTGCCCCCCTTTTTTTAACTATAAATGAAAAATACGTACCGAATTTACATAATTAGAAAATCGTCCCCTCCTAGGAGAATTGCCTTTCTGCTGAGCTTACTTTCGGATTCAAGCCTAATCCTAACTCTAATCCTGAGTGCTTCTAGCCCTCCAGTCCTTGCCACCATTCGTTTTTGTTCTAGGGACAACGGACATTCCCTAAGCTTCTCACTATTCCGTATTATTGCATTACTAGTTAAATTATGTTGGGTTAGATTACATGAATATGGCAAAGACAGGATGGCTACCTGCTTAGAGTAGAGGTGCTTTCGTGGAGGAACTTTTTAAAGCAAACTGGCTCGTATTCACATTACACGTGAGAAAATCCACCAAAAGAAACCATACAGCCAGCCCGTTCTTTTAGATTTGAACCCAGGCAAGGTCGAGCTACCAGTATTCAGTGGTTTTACTCAATCGGGCACTGCTGAGGACATTTGTCTGATTATTTACTATGTGTTTCGCCATTAGGCTTTACATGGAAAAGGAGAAATATCCCGTGAAAACAACTTACAAACAAATAATGTAAGGGAAACTGGCTTTATGTTACACACGGGAAAAATCACGGAAATGCTCATACAGCCAGCCCATTAAACCTATGCTTGACCCTAGGACCGAACTACTAGTGCTCAGCGGCTTTTATTGCTTAGCCACTAATGGGACTATTGCATACAAAATATGGGCTATTGCCGTAAGGAAGTATTCTGAAACGATTGTACAGAACGTGGGCTATTACTGAGAGTATTCGTGCTTCCTGTCTTGTTTTTCATACTCCCTATCTCATAAGTAATTTTAAGTTCTTACCTGCCTTAACGCTATTAAAATATCACGGAATTAGTAACGAAAATTAAACTTTTACTCTGTAAGGCTTTTATTCTGTAAATAAGTGTGTGGAATCGTCATAATTTGATCTGCGGTTTGATTTTCTGTTGCCAGGATTGCGAGACTTGACAAACGCTCCTGGTTCACCAATGATCGTAGATATTTTTTAATATGTTTTAATTTGCTGAAACTTCGATCTGAACAGGTTGAAGTGTTTCTGAAATCAATTAAATTTTCCGTTATCTCACACAATTACAATACGTTTTTACGTATTGAGTCACCTAGTTCATTTTTTTTTTTTTTTTTTTTCTGTATGAGACACATATGGGGTAAATATGATTTCTTTCCCTTTGTTATGTTCTTTGACTGGTACTTAAGAGTTGAATTATGTCCTCATACAGTTCAGCAGATTGCTTTTTGTGCTTCGGAATTCTTTCTTTGTCAGAATAGACTCAACTGCAAGTTTTTCGGCTACTGTTTTAAACTCTTGTATCCAATATTCCATAGGATATTCTCTTTATAATTCCTCAGTTTTGGTCAGTTCTTTCTTTAACTACACAGAACGCGGAAGAGGAATTCCTTTTGAATTTCTATATTTACTCGATTGAATTCTGGAAAAATATTAGCTCAAATTTTCAGGTTGATAGTAAATTCAAAATTTTCACAGTATGTACCAGATGACCTACCTCGTGCTTTGATTCCGCATCAAGAGAAATATCTTTAATTTCTTTTAAATATTTGAATATTTCCGGTAAATTCATCAGAAGGACTTTCACAGCCACATATTTCTCCGACCATCTCGTCTGGCTGCTTCCTTTTAAGTTGTATTTTGTACATTTTTTCGTAATATGCCGTCGAGTAGTGCATCCGACAAAAAAGCGAAGTATTTTCTGACTAATTCCAAACAGATTAACTGCTTCCAGGCACGAAGAAGCAGAATGCATACTGACAAAATACGAGGAGGGAGCCAAACATGGCACAAATTCCTCCAGCTTATTCATTTCTGTGATTCTAGCCTGTACTGTTTTAGAAATGCCAGCCATATTAGACCCGTTGTCGTAAGACTGACACCGACATTGTCCACTATCTAAACCATCAAGTCTCAATTGAGACACTAATTTTCTACAATGCGTTCAGAAATGCATTCTCCTATCTTTCCACCAACTTCTATGAAATCAATTAAATTTTCCGTTATCTCACACAATTACAATACGTTTTTACGTATTGAGTCACCTAGTTCTTTTTTTTTTTTTTTTTTTTTTTTTTTTCTGTATGAGACACATATGGGGTAAATATGATTTCTTTCCCTTTGTTATGTTCTTTGACTGGTACTTAAGAGTTGAATTATGTTTGGCAAGAGGAGAGATTAAATTCAAAAAATTTCCTTCGCTAGGTCGAGGACACTTTGTGAACAGGCTACTTGGGATTTCATCAGACCCAAGAAAAGAACTACAGTTTGTATAGTACCGCATCCATGACTATATAGAATTTTTCTTCATTTGTCTTCCTCTGTATAAATGAGTTGCTCAGTGTCGTGATCGATGCCTTGTCACGATTTTATTTGTTGTACTCAAATTTTCTACTTAATCATGAACATCTTTGGATTCCAGACGCTTCGCGCTCAGTTAATCTTGATAAAACGTTTTTCCAATTAATGAATCCTGCTGTATGGTGTAACGGCAGCACCATGTTTCTGATAAATCTTGCAGGGTGTACGAAAAATTGCATTCTTGTTTTTAGAATATGTAAACTAAGATCTAAGCTTTTCATTATTTACTAATGTTCTGCATTACATGTCAAATGTCTGCCATCACATTTAATGGGATTGAGGTTTATGTTTTACCGGATGTTTACCGGCTAATAATACTGACTGACTGCTTAAGAAAGATTGTTGATGACCGTTCATTTTTTTTCTATGACCAGCCAATTGCATGCGTCCAACAAATCAAAAATTTTTAGTTTTTCGTCTTTCTGCTGCCCGCCCCCATCTAAATGAAGAGATTTTTATATTATGGTTTCATGTCCTCCAGCTATTGGTTTGATGTCGATGAAGAAGGTTATTCTTTCCAAATGCTGACTTGTATATTGTTTGAGGATGATATATGCAGTCATGTTTGTTAGTGCAAATTGCAAGCAATATTAATACCCTCTAGAATCTCAGCATAATCGGAATTTCGGCAGGGTCTGACGGTTTATTTCTTCCATGAAGTTATTTTTTCATCTTAGCTAAAATTTGTTTTCTCTGTTTAGCCTTATTCTTTGACTCGTTTTCTGTATTCCGCTTTTCTGCCCCTCGACGCGCAGATGGTTTCTTTTAATCTAAATGAAATTCACTATCAAAATGAATTCACTAATGTAAATGAATTGCCTTAATAAAAATAACAAAGAATTGACATAATTACACTGAACAGCCCTAAATAAATGGTCGCATCTCGCTAAATATAGTGCGGGCTATTAAAAGCATGCATAAAGTTAGCTTTAAAATCCAAAATGCGTTCCACCACTGTTCCGAGTCAAACCAAAGATGAGCCTAAGTTGCCGACTGGCTGCAAAAAAATCTAAATTCCTTGCTTCATCTTGAAGACATAATGGCTGTGTCTTGTATATACTCGACGAATATTAATTTGAATTATTTCATTTGTCCAGGATGGCCCAAGGTTATTATTCTTTTTTTGGGGGGGTTAGCTCTTAAAAAATAGTTACAATGCTTATCCATTTCCCAGCAGACATTGCTATGGGAAACAGGCGACTTTTTCAACAAGCTATTGTTATATTTCTTATTTGAATACACTCGGTCCCAGAGAGCAAATGATACAGGGACTTCAGATGTTACTGATAGGGTCTGTCTAATTCTATCAATAACGCCTGGAGTCCTTCTTTTGACCTCTTTCTGATCTTGTATATATAGTTGTAATCGGCTGTACTTTATTTTAACTCATGTTCCTTTAAAAGGGTTCTTAGTATTTAATTATAAATCTTCTTAAAAGAGGTTTTTAAACTTGGCCTTAAAACTATTAACATTGTACTAAAATTAGAGAGCTGTTTTAGGCAACAACATACCAAAACGATCCAGTGTTATATTTGAATTTGCCGCCCGGGGCAAGAAACCCGGCTTGCCCCCCCCCCGCGAGATCCGGGATTGCCATGTTATTTAAAACTTAACCGCACTTAAACAGCTTTTAAATTGCTGATAATTGTACAAATATTGCTTCCAGAATTACGAAAGGCATAAAACCCTTAACCGGAAGATAAAATAACACAATTCAATCATTTTTAAAGCAATAAATGTACAATTTACAAACATATAACAGTAAAGAAACAGATCACTGAGCCGGGTAACAGAGTGGATATATATATATATATATTTATATACGTTAGGTGCGGCCGATTGCAACCAAAGTACGAGGTGCACATCTACATGTTATAGCAGTCCTATATACAAAATTTCAACGTTCTGAGGCTACTCGTTTTGAGTTATGCGAGATACGTAGGTACGTACGCACGTACGTACATACGTTCGTACAGACGCCACGAAAAATTCTCTTCAGAATTAATTTTAAAGCAGTTTTATAATTTTTTGGGGGGGAAAAGAGTATTATTCTGTCCTTACGTACAGATATCACGCAAGAACATCGTTAAATTGAATTTGATAGCGGTCAAAATGGATATTTTCGTTGAAATATGTTGCCTAAATCTTTTCGCGATTACAATACTTCCTTTTTACTTCGTACAAGGAAGTAAAAAAGAACAACAAATTGATATATTAACCAACACTCAATTGAAACTAAAATTGAGTCAAGGTGATATTATGCATTCTTGTGTTGACATTAGAAAAGAATATCTTGAAATTGACAAAGAGCTGTGAACCCTCTAATGTCATTAAACATCTAATGTCTTTTGTGTCATTTGTTTGTTTATGTATGAAAAAAATCTTTCTCTTTGTATGCTGTAACAAAATACAGAAACAGATTGAATGCTGAAGATGGCATTAGGCTGCAGATTTCAACTATTCCAGACATAAAAATACTTTGCAATAAAAAAACAATCACAACCAAGTCATTAAAAAAATTTCGTTTTAATGACTTGGTTGTGATTGTTTTTTATTGCAAAGTATTTTTATGTCTGGAATAGTTTAATTTATAAATATAGTTTAATTTTTTTTTTTTTGTTGTTGTTTATTAGTCATATAATTTATTTTAGAAAATTAAAAAGACCCATTAGCTACCTTACAATTCATTATCTTATTAAGATGTTTGTATTGTGATAAAATAAAGAAGCGATAATAATTTTGTAAATTTGAGTAGGATAAAGCCTATTTTTTCTGTTTTTCCTTCAAGAAAAAGTAAGCTCAAGGGGTTCCCCAAAGTGTAAAAGATTGAATACCCCTGCGTTAGGGCAAACAGATCACTGGAATTTACATATTTTCTGTATGTATTTGCTTCAACATTAAATCAAAGTTTGCTGTCTGTAACAGTTAAGACATAATAATAAATAATGAGACGGCGCATAACAATTTTCCTCCGTGTGACAAGAAACAGTGGAAAAAACTTCAAAAACAGATATCTTCCATATCTCAATTTGACAGATACGCTTTAGTACTTATATATTCTAGTTTTAGTAAAAATACTTCATTAGTAGTTCTAGTTCTAGTACAAAGTATTTCATAGCACAATATTTTTTATTGTAGCACATACTGTAAAAAGTTTCAGCTGTTATAAGAAACGCCGAGTTGTTTTCTTCATTTTCAGAAGCATATGATATATACACCCATTACCTAATACAATCAAACCTCATGATGTAAGGATTTAGAAACTGAAAATGTCAGATTATAAGTATTTTTCTTGCTCGTAATGAAAATGTGAAGAACAGTTAAAAAGAACTAATATCCTTTCTTATTAGAAAAGTCTCAAAGAATAAATTAACTATCCTTTCTTTAGAGTACTGCGTTCTAGCACTTTCGAAGAAATGAAAAGTTTTTCAGTGCATAAAATTCTTTATTTTCAGAGAATACTGGAGAAGGCATCACCTCTTTTAAAACGCAGAATTCTTTCATTTTCAGAAGCAGAGGAGATGTGCATTAGTTATTTAATGTATTGAAATCAAAACAAAAAATATATTCAATCAAAAGTTATTTTTTAATCTTTAAATTTCATTTTTTTTGTTATAAATCAGATATAATTTTTTTTTATTTAATTCGCTTAGGTCGGGATGTACTTGTTTGAGTACTTTCAGGTGCATCTGTACAGACAACTCTTCTGCTCTTCATTATGCTTGCGTTTAGTTTCAGTTTTTTTCTATATTGAGCTTTTCCAAGCTCAGTCTTTTTTTATTATTTATTTTTTCTATTACTTACTGTGGTTCCCGAAGTGGCATATTCCTTGTTGCCCGGGGATCTAAAATTTCGGGTAGCACACCGTCAAGTAAAATGTAACACACAGTCAAGTAAAATGAAGCGAGTTTGGGAAGAATATCTTCTCAAAATCTCTCGTTCTTCTCGATTCTGACTGTTAATGTATCTCCTTGACACCAATTAAACAGATCGCACCAACTTCGATTAGTAATATTCAATTGACCTTGAACTTAATATTTGTGTGTACTTGGAAGATAAAATGAGCTATCTGCATTCCATTTTAATCCCTGCTTTTTGTTCTGTCTGAAGAATTCCTGCAGATTAGTGGAATCTCTAGTTGTGTAGGGGTATTGTATTTCCACTAATCCGATGTCTCCACTAAGACCGTCAGGGAAATGTAAAGGAAAGGGTTTACGGGATCTATAAATATTCCGCATCTATGAACATATAATTGTTGGTCATGTCCATATTGCGCCCGAGCTTTAGCTTCATTAACCAAACCACACTGCATTGCCTCATTCGCCGTCGTGTCTTCATACACAATTTTTTTCACTAGGCTGGCACTCCGTGTTGTTTGTCGTCTGGTTAATATTTTTGAAAAAAGACGGAGATGTTCGTCTTGATCTTTCTTGTCTTCACGTTTCTGATAAGGTTTGCCCTCTAGTTTCTAATTCTAATTCATCTTTACGCAGAACTTGAATAGATGAAATGTGGCTCATTTTAAGAATATTCAGTGCTTCTGAAGGTATGTCTGGTTTTTGAGAAGAAATAACGTAATGATGATCTCCTCCACTTTTAAAGTGAAAACATCTCCTCTGAACTCTTTTCTTTTTTTCAATATCAAATAATCTGCGCCTTTTTATTCTCTCCAAATGTCGTTTTTTTCCCGGGAAATTAAATCTGTATAAAGGGGTTTGGAGACTTCTGCTCGATACTACCTTATAAATACCGCTCTGCCATTATTATGCAGGAGTTTGAAATGCCATAACAGCTTTGTTTGCTCTTCTGTTTATGCTTTCTGCTTTTGCAAAATCGATTCTTTTTTCCTCCAGAAGTCTTGCACAGCTGGCTCATAAAATTTTCTGTGGGTTATTTGTAGCATTCCAGATTAGCGTGTTGGAACATGTTATTAAAACACGACCAATTTCTACTTCTGTTGTTTTCAGCATACCTAAAGACTCCTTTGTCTCAAAAGCAGATTCATCTGGATTCGCAAACTTTCATTTGCCGAAAGTTTGCGCAACAAGCATCGTACTTTCCACAGACATGGTTTGGTGAATTTCGCAACTCCGGTACTAATGCATCTATTATTTCCTGAGTTGGTTGCTTATGGTTTGAAATAGCATGATTTTTTATAGTTGCCCTTCCACCTCGTATTAATCTTGACATACGGCTCTTAAGAATCTTTATGGCTTTAATACCGTTTGCCTCTGAAAACCTGATGCTGCGTAGCAGCAGTTTTTCGAGTGCTCGTCCGTATCTTCGCACAGCATGATTTGCGCCTTCAACTTTTAAAACGCGGCCTTCATATGACACTTTCTCCCTCACTTTCCTCATGGTATTGGCAACTTCATCACCCACTAAACGAGTACAACGAATATTATGTACTTCTTCTAAGTACTGCAAGTACTTCTAAGTACTTCTAGTGTCGTATCACTTTCCATTCCTGTCGAAGGACCGTTCCAGTTTTTCCAACAAAAGTGCTCTTTTGCTTTTATTTCGATTGAATTACAGATGAAACACGATTGAATTACAGATAAAACACAATTGAATTACAGATAAAACACACTTTATTTCTAACATTTATAAATAATATTTTTTGAGTGACCATACCGATAATAACTGATATGCCTGCTGAAGCATTATATCCGTGCCCATAACTTCTCTTGCACAATCCACCATCAGTTATAGCTGTTATCATTATCTTTGTCTCCGCGTTTCTCTGCCATTTATTTTTTCTTCTGCCACGGCGCTGTACATTGAGTCCTTCGTATGAGCTTCAATGACTTCAATGACCGCTGATTTTCTCGCAAGAGGTAAATATGTACTGTGACATAGTATTTGATGTTCATAATACTAAATTTTTCCTCTTCTTGAGAAAACCTACTGCCGGTTGTTAAAGACCTCAGTGGAGTAGCGAGGGGTGCATCATGCCCTAGGTGCCGCTCGTAGAGGGGCGCCAAATGGTCTCCAAGATTTTCTGGAAAATTTCAGTTTTTATTTTGATCGATTTCTGGAAAATATATTTAAAATTAATAACTATTGTAATATAATTAATTATTTTCTTGATTTGTCTGATAAAATGTGTAATAAAATGTTTGCAGTACGTCAACCAAAACATTCTTTCTGACCACTTTATTTCTACAAAGTAGAGATATCTTTTTTAATTTTTAAAATGAAATGCACGTATATCTCCCGCTTTTTATTTTAAAACGATAACACGACTTTCCGCTACAATGTATTGCGTTTGACTCTCCTGTAAACGACTGATGGCCTTCCTGGCTACCGATTCAACTAAGTCATCTTGCTGAGACATTGTATATTCACTGCTACGAAACATTCAACGCATGTCAATTGTTTTTAATCTCCTATTACAAAAGGAATACTGCAGGTCGCTCTTTACTCCTTATCTAAAACGCATAGTTTTCGACGTCGCAGACTAAATTTGCATATTCCCAACTTTGTAAACGTTATAATTTTTCTTTATATAATCTCTTCTATTTCCTTTTGTTCAGAAAAGTTATGGTTATTTCATACCGAACCCACAATATCCCCTAACTGTTTTGAGCAGTGAATGTGACTGCATGATGTTACTCCGCAGTAGAAAAAAAAAAAACGAACCTAAAACTCCACTACAACTCTATAGAGAAAATGTTTTTCAAAACCTAAGAGTCGCATTTCAAATACTACTTACTATTTCATTATCAAATGCTAGCTATGGACGTTCGTTCAGCAAATTAAAATAAATTTTCACATATTTACAATCAGTGATGGGACAAGATCCCCTAAGTGATCTAGCATTTTTAAGTGTGGAAAGAGAAAAATTTGAAAGGATCGACTTTGGTGAAGTAAATGATACATTTGCTTCATCCAAGGTAAGAAAAATGTATACATAGTAATTAATTGTATTCATGTATTATATTATTATTAATAAATACAAGTGCCCGACCAAGTCGAGGTGCACGTGATTGAAGCGAGATGAGGGCAAATTAAAATTTTTAAGTTGGCTGGTGGTGTGTCTGACAATTTTAGATCTTTGGCACTCCAAGCACGAATGTGTCTAGTTGGCTATGTTTTTTTGCATGCTAGGCCATTCGAAACGTTGCTGTATCAGTTTCCTCGAAGCCTTGATGCCAGGATGTGACAGACGATGTAACTGACTAAAAATGGCATGGCGAAACCTGGAGGGAACATAAGGTGGAAATCTTGAATCCTGAACATCACAATAAAGTGATTTTCCAGGTGACGTGTATCCTTTAGTGAGTAATTATTTCACAAGATACACTATTTTAAACTACATGCTACTTTTATTATATATACAAAATATATCATCACTCGCATACACACTTATATCTACAGCTGTTCGGTGTCTGAAAGCGTATTGCTTGGCAGCATTGTTTTACGCCAAGCAGAGTTTGGCTTTAGTGTAACCCTAAAGTTATTTCGTTTTAGCCTTATTAGTATGTATGATTTCTGACTTGATGTAAGAGCATATGGTTGCTCAATCTTAGCTAAGTTACATGGGTAACTATAAGCACATGCGTGTGCTAGTATTCAATAACGTTGTTTTTGTTAAAATAAATTTGTTATTATTAATATTACAGTCCACTTACTGAAGTTAAGTTTCATTAAATAAGTTCGAGCTATCTTCGGCAAGAACAGTTTGGTCTCAAGTTAGCCGGAGAAGAAAATGGCTACTAATATTGTTTCATTGAATCGCCAACGCGGCGTAGTGAAAACGAAACTCGGAGCTTTGATAAAATTCCTTGATGAGTATAAAATGGAGGAGAATAAACTCAACCAATGATGTTATTATGAAGGCTAAATTGGATTCTTTGTTGGAATTAAAATCTCGGGTTAAACAACTCATAGTGGAATACACCAATTTACCAGAGGAAATTGACTTGAAAGATGATCTAAGCATTACGCAAGAATTGGAAGAAAGAATCGAAGATTTCGAAGTAAGATTTAGAATTTTTCTTTCTAATTGTGAAACAAATAATAAAGATAAATTTGAAACCAAAACTGTTTCTAAATCAAATTTTAAACTGCCTGATTTACCTCTTCCTCAGTTTTATGGTAAATATGAAGATTTAAAAAAATTTAAAGTGCAATTTATGTCTATGATTGGTTATAATAATGATTTAAATGATACTGAGAAACTGTTTTATTTGAAAGCATCACTTAAATGTGAAGCAAAAATGTTAGAATCATGTCAGGATACATTTGAGTCGCTATTTTCTGCACTTGAAAGCAGATATGAAAACAAAAGAGCAGTAGTTGATGCCTTTATTAATAATTTGTTGAACTTCGAAAGAATAAATGACTCACCTTCTCAGTTGCAATCACTAGTAAATAATGTTAAAAGATGTTTGAGATCTTTAAGTGTATTAGAATTTGATAGAAATAATTTATCTGATGTTTTGATATTAAATATTTTATTGCATAAATTAGATAGAGAATCTAGAAAAACATTTGAACTAAACGTAAAATCAAATGAATTTCCCAAACTTGATGAATTTTTAGAATTTCTCGAAGAAAGAATTCGCATTCTTGAAGAAATAAACAAAGTTAGTTTTCCTAAGGAGAGGTATGGTACTAAAGTATCAAATCAATTAAGTCGCTCTAGAAATTCAAAACCCTTAGTAACTAAAACAAACCCTTTTCGAAAGTGTATTATGTGTAAAGAACCACACCCAATTTATCATTGTTCGAAATTTAAGAGCATTTCTGTTTCTGAGCGGTATGATTTTGTTAAGGAATATAAATTATGCATTAAATGCCTTTTTCCATCATCGCAGTGTAAGGCTAAATTCAATTGTTATGTCTGTAAGAAAGACACACATGATACGCTTTTGCATAAAAACAACGAAAAACAAAATGAATCATCGAAAGAAAAAGAATTGACCTTGAACCTTTCGTCAGTGAATGGGAAAGAGGACTGCCCCTCTTTCCCCACACACAACTTTGATGGCAGCTGCGAATAAATCTAAATTTGTGTTAATAAATGCGGCGATTGTTTATCTTCGCGATGTTTACGATGAATGAGTTCCTTTTAGAGTCGTGCTTGATTCAGCTTCGACTTCTAATTTTTGTACTGTAGGTGTTATGAACACATTAGGAATAAAAAAAGAACGAGCATTTATTCCAGTTAGTGGAATAGGCAACACTACTTTGAATGTTAAATCGCAAATAAAGACACGTTTATCGAACTCAGAAAAAGAAAATGAATGGGAGATAAGAGTTATTAGTTGTTACCAAAAATAACTGACATGAAACCATCGAAATCTATTGATATTTCGAAATTAAATATTCCGAAAGGAATACAGTTAGCTGATGATGAATTTTTCAAAGCAAAAAGGTAGATTTATTATTAGGAGCGGAATTATTTTTTGAATTTTTAAAAACAGATAAAATACGTTTAGAAGATAATGAGTTACTTCTTCAAAACAGCTGCTTCGACTTTTTAGTTTCCGGAAGCATTAGAATTCCAAATGTAAAAAATTATGACTTGAATTATTTTTTTTTGTCAACAGAGATTAATTTGTTAAATAACTTAGTAAAATCATTCTGGGAAGTTGAAGAAGTTAATGAATGAGTTATTAGTTGTTACAGTTAATTTATTAGCTACAGTTAATTCTGAATTAAATTACTGCAATAAACTTTTTGAAAACTCATTTTACCGACATGCGGATGGAAGATATGTGGTTAAAATGCCGTTCAAGCCAGATATTGGTGAAAACATACAATTAGGGGATTCAAAGGAAATCGCTGAAAAAAGACTGAATCAATTGTGGAAACGTTTGTCAAGTGATTCTGTAATGAAAGAACTTTATGTTTCATTTTTAAGGGAATATGAAACGTTAAATCATATGGAAAGGATGGAAGACTATTCTGAAACTGAAGGAGGATATTTTCTTCCTCATCATGGCGTGCTGAAACCTGATAGTAAAACAACAAAGTTACGCGTCGTGTTCGACGCGAGTGCCAAAACTACTAACGGTTGTTCATTGAACGACATATGTAAAGGTGGAATGATTCAAGGGGAACTTTTTTCCATCATGATACGGTTTAGAAAACACATTTATGCATTTACTGCTGATATTGAAAAGATGTTTCGACAAATTGAAATATTGCCATCGCAGACCAAATATAAAAAAACACTTTGGAAGGAAGATGAAGATAAGCCTATAGAAATATACAGACTCAAAACGGTAACTTATGGCACAGCATGCGCTCCATATTTGGCACAAAGGACTCTTCAACAGTTAGCGAAGGATGAAGAAAAGGATTTTCCTGTAGCATCGAAAGTGGTCTTGGAAGATTTCTACGTAGACAACTGTCTTACTGGATCTTCGAATTTGAAGGAATGCATTAAACTCCAAAAAGATTTTACATTGCACTATAAAGTTACTATTCCTAGATTAGAACTATCAGCATGTCTACTCCTGTCCAAACTTATGCAAAAGGTTTTAGAAGCTTTGAAACTCAAAATTGATGACGTTAAGCTCTGGTCAGATTCAAGCATTGCTTTAGCCTGGATCAATACATCACCACGTCTTTTGAAAACCTTTGTGAGTAATAGAGTCTCACAAATTCAACAACTTACTTCTAACTATTAGTGGGGACATGTGTCTTCAGAAATTAACCCAGCCGACATCATTTCCAGAGGATCAGATGCTACAACTCTTGGGTCTAACAAGCTGTGGTGGAAAGGTCCTGATTTTTTAAACAATGACAATTTTCAAGATAAAAATGGACTTAATGATGAGCTTTATTCTTCAGAACTGAAACCAGTTACGACTTCCTTGTTGACTTTAAAAACTGATTCATTCTTTGATGACTGCCTAAAAATAACTAATGATTTCTTGAAACTAATACGAATTCTTAGTTTACTTTTCAGATTTATTTACAACTCTAGGAACACAAGTGAGAAACGAACAGGTAGTATTAGTATAGATGAAATGGAGCTGTAAAGGAATACACTCCTTAAATATATCCAAGGTAGGTATTTTGCAGAAGAAATTTCTTTGTTGCAGAAAGGTCTACAGATAACATCAAGGAGTAAGTTAAAATATTTTGATACCTTCTTAGATGAAGAAGGTCTGATAAGGGTAGGTGGTAGGATAAAGAATTCAAATTTAAGTTATAGTCAAAGACATCCCATTATTTTGCCTGCCAAGAATAAGTTAACTGAACTTATATTTATTTATTTTCATGAAAAAGGATTTTCATAATGGTCCACAATCACTATTAAATTCGATTAGACAAATTTATAGGCCCATTAATGGCAGGAATATAGCTAGGAAGGTAGTCCAAAACTGCATAATTTGCTTTAAGGCAAAACCAATAATTTCTCAACCATTAATGGGAGAATTAACACCTAAAGAGAGAATTAATATTAACTTTACATTTAATTGTTGTGCTATTGATTACTGCGGCCTATTTTTGATAAAGTACAAAGGGCAACGCAAGGGTAATTATCATAAGATATATGTTTGTATTTTTGTTTGTATGGTGACAAAAGCAATCCATCTAGAGATTGTCAATGACTTAACCGCAGAAGCATTCATTGCTTGTCTGAAGAGGTTCTTTGCCCGACGAGGTAAACCAAAAAAATATTTAGTGACAATGCAAAAAACTTTGTTAGTGCAAATACAGAAATTAAAAAATTAATGAGTATTTTTCTAAAGCACAATGGAACTTTAGCTAATTTTCTAGCCGAGGAAGGTGTACAATGGAAGTTTATACCCCCAAGAGCACCAAATTTTAATGGCCTATCTGAAGCAGGAGTAAAATCTTTTAAATTTCATTTTAAACGAACAGTAGGAAATTCAGTATTAACCTACGAATAATTTTTGACAGTAACAGTTCAAGTAGAGGGAATCTTAAATTCTCGCCCTCTTACACCGTTAACTTCTAATATTGATGATTTAAATGCTTTGACCCCTGGTCATTTCCTTATAGGTCGACAGATCAATTCAATAATTGAACCCAATTTAACAGAAGTAGATAATAACAAACTTAGTTTATGGCAAAAAACTACAAAAATGGTACAAAATATATGGAAGAACTGGACTAATAATTACTTGAGCACTTTGATTCAAAGAAATAAATGGATGATTGCTAAACAAAATATTAAAATAGGGGATATGGTAGTGATTAAGGAAGAAAATCTTCCTACCTACAAATGGTTGTTAGGGAGAATTCTAGATGTGTTTTATGGGAAGGACAACCTTGTGCGAGTTGTATCCTTCAAAACCAAAAATGATATTTATAAGCGAGCAGTTACTAAAATTGCTGTACTGCCAATTGAGAAATAATGTACGAATTTTTTATGTTTATTTGAAGGTTTGAATTGTAATCCATCATATTTGTTCTTTTCACATTGTAATTAGATGTATTATAATTTGTGCATTAATTTACATTGTATCATTTTGTATTGTATGAACATTTATTACTCTTTTGAATTTTACGTATTGTATTGAAATTAATATTTCAACGCCGGGCGGGATGTTCGGTATCTGAAAGAGTATTGCTTGGCAGCATTGTTTTACGCCAAGCAGAGTTTGGCTTTAGTGTAACCCTAAAGTTATTTCGTTTTTGTCTTATTAGTATGCATGATTTCTGACTTGATGTAAGAGCATATGGTTGCTCAATCTTAGCTAAGTTACATAGGTAACTATAAGCACATGCGTGTGCTAGTATTCAATAACGTTGTTTTTGTTAAAATAAATTTGTTATTGTTAATATTACAGTCCACTTACTGAAGTTAAGTTTCATTAAATAAGTTCGAGCTATCTTCAGCAAGAACAACAGCTATTCATAATTACAGCTAGTCGCATTCCAGTCCTTTTTCTAATTACTGCGCGCGCTTCGATGCTTGGCACTGTGCCAGCTTAAATTCCGATTATGATATACACATTGATAATTCTCGATATACTATATCCCTCCCCCTTTATCATAACTGCAGTCTATCTGGGGGACGTCGAATTCTACTGGACCGACGCAAAGGTTGTGGCACTGCAGGTTTCTTTGGTAACCTGGTTGTATCAGCAACAGGTCCGGTTTATGGAACATCTGGTACAACCTTGAACTCGGAGGACGACACAGACTCATCTGCCTGGTGGCTATTATTTTTGGATGGTTCTGGAACTCCACTCTGATCAGGCTCTTTGGAAATCACGGAAGCTGGAGGTGGATGTATAAACACCTCATCTGTTATGGCTCCTTCATCACCGCATCTGATCGATATGTTGTCGCCATGAGTTGACCGTCTACATTTATGGTGTAATGAAGCTGTCCATCCTTGGATTGGACGGTACCAAATCTCCATCGTCTATCACCTTGGCGATAATTTCTTACTGCCACTTTATCTCCAACTCTAAATCCTCGGTCTGCAAACTCGTAGGTTCCTTTTCGAATTCTGTCTTCCACCCTCCTTTTGAGATCTGGTTTCAATAAATCTATTCTTGTTCGAATTTCCCTCTTCAGCATTAGCATTGCAGGGCTCTGCAGAGTAGTTAAATTCGGAGCTTTTCTATACTGCATCAAAAATGTACTCAGTTTTTGTCTCGATGTTCCTGGATAATTTTGCATTGTTCTTAAAGAACATTCAGACACATTCAGAACAGTTTTTGGAAGTATTTTCGATATCTTTATCTATACCATTCCAAAATACGTAAGATTGCTTTCATCTTTACAGTCCCTAAATGTCCGTGGTGCAATTTTTTCAAACATTCTCACGGTATCGTTTTGGAATACAAACGCGTTGACCGTACATTATATAGTCATCTTGGAGACTGTACTCCACCTCCCTTCCTTTTAATTCACCGCCGCTTTGAAGTATTCGTAGCAGAGGACTGAGTTCTGCATCATTTTCAGTTTCTTTATCCAAATCTCTGGCCGTGATGGGAAGAATTTCAATCTGCTGTAATTGAAAAATAGTTACATCATCCTGAACAGATAGTTGCTCTGAATTCGTCAGCAATCGTGATAGAAAGTCAGCATTACCATGCTCGTTTGTTTTCCCGTAAATGATATCGAATTGGAATGACTGTAAAGCCAAAGCGTAATGTAGGAGTCTTGTTGCTACCAAAACTGGCATGCCTTTCTTTGAGCCCAAAATTGCAGCAAGAGGTTTATGATCTGTAATTAATGTAAATTTTCTGCCTTTTAAGTACAAATTTTTTTTTTTTTTATTCCCAAAATGATTGATAAAGCTTCTTTTTCGTCTTGAGAATATTTCTTCTCTGTTTCAGTCAGTGTTCTTGAAGCATATGCAGTTGGTCTTTCTGTTCCATCAGGAAGTTTGTGAGAAAGTACCGCACCTAACCCTACTGGTGATGCATCAGTTGCCAATGTTAAGGTCAATTTTGGATCATAATGCATCAAAACGTTTTGTGAACACAATTCTTTTTAATGCTTAGAAAAGCCTCCTGACAATCCTGCGTCCAAACGCATTTTGAGTTTTTCTTAGTTAATTGATATAAGGGATTTGCGATTATCGCTAATTTAGGGCAAAATTTTCCATAAAAATTAACCAATCCCAAGAAGCTTTGAATTTCCTGGACATTTCTGGGTCTTGGGGCTTTTGCAATCGCTGATATTTTATCATCAGTTTTATGTAAACCATTAGCATCAATTTTATGACCTAAAAATTGTATTTCATCCTGAAAAAATTTACTTTTCTCTAAATTTAATTTCAGTCCATTAGTTTTACATTTTTCGAAGAAATTTTTTAAAGTATTTAAATGTGTCTCATCATCCATCCCTGTTATCCGCGCATCATCCATAAAGACCTTAAACCCTTCTATTCTGTAGAATAGTCCGTCTACGTAACGTTGTCAGATTGCCGGCGCTGCATTTAACCCGAACATTAATCTCTTACACTTATATAATCCTTTCTGTGTGTTTATTGTTGGCAATTTTTGAGTCTCAGGGTATACCTTCATTTGTAAATAAGCATGTTCAAAATCAATTTTTGAAAAATTCTTTTCCCCGCTCAAACATGAAAATATTTCCTCTATGGTCGGCAAAAGGTGTTGATGCGTAACAATATTTGGGTTTACTGTCACCGAGTAGTCGGCACACAGTCGTATTGAACCGTCCGGCTTAACTACTAGTACTACCGGAGTTGCTCATTCCGACGTTTCAAACCTTTTCGTTTATACCCTCTTTTTCTAAGCAATCAATTTCTTCATCTATCCGGCCCTTTAACGCAAATGGTACTTGACTAGCTCTACAAAATTTTGGTGAAACATTTGGCTTCAATTCAAGTTGAACCTAATAATTTTTTATCTCTCCTAATTTTCCGTCAAAAATCTCTTTATATTGTTCCAATAATTTATTTAAACTATTCTTTTGAGAGACAGAAATTGACTTTATTGAGGTCCAATCTAAATTTATTTCTGAAAGCCATTCTCTACCGAATATTCTATCAAGGTTTTCTTTAACAATGTAAAGATTTAAGTTTTTATTTTAACCTTTATATTCTACCTTAACTGTAGTAAATCCTAAAGGTATTAGTTTTTCTCCATTATATGTTTTAAGTACCAGACTTGTATTTTTAATTTTGTTTTTCGAAATTTGCCGTAATTTTTTTAAACTCATTACCGATACTGCACCCTCTGTATCCAATTCCATAGCTACCGGTTTTTCTTCTATGTTTACTTGGACCATTATGGGCGGTTTCCTATTTTTCACCTCACTGAAAGGTATGTTGTTTATAGGAACTGTATTTTCATTTCCTACATCTAATTGTTTTTGTTTCTCTTTCATTATTTCAGCGTTTTTAGCGTTGTAGCATGCTCTTTCAATGTGCCCGATTTTCTTACAAAATCTGCAGATACTTGTCTTAAATTTACAAGAATTTTTATCATTTTTACCATCGCGAACACAATTTGACTTTAGCACTCTTAGCTGCGAAGGTTTGTTTTTTAAACTTTTGTGTAGAATCTGATTTCGAGAGTATCAGTACTCTTATACCCGAAAATTTCTGGGAACGAGAGTAGAGGAGAATGTAATGTAACTGCGTAAATAGCGCATCGCTGTTGTCTTATGAGTTAGAAATACTAAATGTTTGTACCGTGAACTAGTCTGTTTCGGTTGCGTCATGCACTTCACTGAACCCACACCTGCAGACATAATATATTGGCGACGAGGCTGTGTAAGAAGAAAATCGTTCCCGACTCGGCGCACTCGGTTACATGCGTAAAGTAGCAGCAAAACCGAAACTTGGATTTAGGGGATTCCCCGAAACTGCAATGTAGCATCTGATTTCGAGAGTATCAGTACTCTTATACCGGAGAACCTCTGTGAACGAGAGTAGAGTAGAATGTAATGTAACTGCGTAAATGGCGCATCGCTGCTGTCTTATGGGTTAGTTAGAAATAGATGTTTGTGCCCTGAACTAGTGTCTTTTGGTTGCGTCATGCATTTCACTGAACCCACACCGCTAGACACAACAAGTAGGAAAGTTATTTGATTTTTATTTTGAAAGAATGGAGAAGTTAATTGAAGAATTAATAAAGCAAAATGAAGCTTTAATGGTCGCATTGCAAGAGAAATCGAAACATAAACAAGACAAAATTTCTGCTTCTTTTGATAAGTGTGATGAAACGGTAGAAAATTTTGATTCGTTCACAGAACGATTTGAGGCTTTTTTGGACATTCAAAATGTTCCAGAGGCAAAGCGTGGGAAAGTTCTGATCTCAAGCTTGAATGCGAAATTGTATAATTTGTTGAAAAATTTACTCTCTCCGGATAATCCTTCAGATAAAAATTTTACCGAACTAAAAAAGGTTCTTAAGGATCATTTAAATCCTAAAGCTTTAATAATACCTAGTCGGCACATGTTTATTAATAGAAAACAGCATGAGGGGGAATCAATTAGTAGTTATGTCACTGAATTACGCTCGTTAGCGATTCCTTATGAATATAAAGAGGTTATGCTAAATACAATGTTAAGAAATGTTTTCGTTAGCGGTCTACGAGATCGTAATA
Organism: Stegodyphus dumicola; assembly: GCF_044657685.1. Classification (NCBI taxonomy): domain Eukaryota; kingdom Metazoa; phylum Arthropoda; class Arachnida; order Araneae; family Eresidae; genus Stegodyphus; species Stegodyphus dumicola. Next base: position 1,890,371 of record NC_140774.1, read on the forward strand.
TCTTAGATCGATTATTTCAGGAAGATGATATTGATTTAGAGAAAACATTAAAGATAGCCTTGGCGATGGAAAAGGCGGTTAAGTGTGCAAATGAGATTATAGGACATTCCGTAGAACTGAAGGTACTTCAAACCAAGAAAAATGAGTCCAAACCGCGGAAACAAAACTTTGTTGCTAAGAGTAATAAAGGTAAAAATGAAACTTGTTCGCGTTGCTTAGGAGCAAATCACAATAAAAGCAACTGTAGATTTGCAACAAGTGAATGCCGCTTTTGTAAAAAAAATTGGACATATCTAAAAGGCGTGTTATTTGTCTAGGAAAAACCGACAGGTTAAGCAAAAGAAAGTTGAGGCAAATAATGATTATGATTCGAAAAATGAGGTCCCCATCAATAGATTTAACTTCAGAACGCACATGTTAAGAGAGGAAGAGCCAAAAAGACCGAAAATAATGGTTCAAGTTAAAATTGAAAACAAACCAGTTAGCATGGAACTTGATACTGGGGGAACAGTTTCAGTAATGTCTATAAATAAATTTAGAAAAATTTCCAATAAAAGATTCAGCCTACAAATTTAGTTTTTAAAACTTACAGGGGTGATAAGATGGTACCTTTAGGATATGTTCCTGTTAAAGTTGAATACCAAGGTCAAAAATTAGTTTTAAATCTATACATTGTGAAGGAAAATTTGGATACATTTTTAGGCTGAGAATGGCTGTATAAAATCAATCTCAATTGGAATGCCATCAAAACATTGAAAACTTCTAGTGAATTGAATTTTAAAAATTGCTTGAGGAGTATAAGGAAATTTTTGACGGTAAATTAGGTGAAATTAACAATCACGAAATAAAACTAAATCTGAAACCTAATACTCAACCAATATTTTGTAGGTCACGACCGGTACCTTTCGCATTAAAAAATAGAGTTGAATCAGAAATTGATCGGCTTGAGAAAGAAGGTATCATTGAGAGGGTTGAGACTTCAGAATGGGCAACACCAGTTGTGCCAATTGTTAAATCTTGATGGTTCCATTAGGCTTTGTGCTGATTATTCTGTGACTCTGAATCCTAATTTGGAAGTGCCACAGCATCCATTACCAAAACTCGAAGAAATATTTTCATGTCTTAATGGAGGTAAAAATTTTTCGAAACTTGATTTCAGTCATGCTTATCTACAAATGAAGGTGCATCAGGAGAGCCAACAATTATTAACAATAAACACGCATTAAGGGGTTGTATATTTGTAAACGCTTAATGTATGGATTAAATGCTGCCCCAGCTATTTGGCAGCGCTATGTTGAGGGATTATTTCAGGGGATCGAAGGAATTAAATTTTTTATGCATGATGCTCGAGTGACAGGACCGGATGATCAGTCTCATTTAAACGCATTGGAAATATTTTTCAAAAAATGCAAGCAGCACGGCCTAAAATTAAACTTAAAGTAAATTTTTTCAAAATGAGATTAAATTTTTAGGGCATAAAATTGATGCCGCTGGATTGCATAAAACGGATGAAAAGATTTCGGCAATTGCTAATGCCCCTACGCTGAAAAGCGTCCAAGACATCAAAAGCTTTTTGGAATTAGTGAATTTTTATGCCAAAATTTGTCCTAATTTGGCAACTTTGGCACATCCCTTAAATAATTTAACAAAAAAAGATGTTAAATGGAGTTGGGCAAAAAGCTGCCAAATCGCTTTTGAAAAAATTAAAAAGGAAATTTGTTCAGACAGAGTTTTAATGCATTACGATCCCACATTACCATTAACGCTAGCTACTGATGCATCTCCGGTAGGTCTTGCGGCAGTGCGCTTGCATGTTTTGTCTGATGGAACAGAAAGGCCTATAGCATTCGATCTAGGACACTGACTAACACAAAGCGAGAATACTCCCAAATCGATAAAGAAGCACTGTCAATTGTTTGGGCTGTCAAAAAGTTTTATCTATATCTAAAGGGGAGACGATTTTCTCTGGTGACAGATCATAAACCTCTAGTGGCTATTTTCAAATCGAAAAGAGGACTTCCTATCCTCACAGCAACCCGACTTTTACATTATGCACTGATATTGCAGGCATATCAGTTTGATATTGTGTATCGAAATACCAAGGAACACGGTAATGCTGACTGCCTGTCGCGTCTGCCTCTTTAAGTCCGAAGAATTAAGCATTAAGGATGATGTTAAAATATTCCAACTCTCCCAAGTTGAAACTCTTCCGGTAACAGCTAAGGAGTAGCTGGGGAAACGCGAGCTGATGAAGAATTAAATAGTCTTTATAGGAAATTAAAATCTGGAGAAAGTTTGGAAGGTAGGGAAGCCGAGTACACCTTGCAAGATGACTGTAAAATGAGTGGTCAGAGGGTAGTTGTTCCGTAAAAACTCCGAGTTAAAATTCTCGAAGAGTTACACCAAGGACATTTAGGAATCTTTAAAATGAAGGCAATCGCCAGATCCTTCCCCCTTTTTTTTTTTTTTTTTTTGAAGGGAATTCATCATGATATTGAAGAAGTTTTTAGGAACTGTGTTGATTGTTTTAAGTTCAAATCAGATCCAGTAAGGGCAAGGGTCCATCACTGAGAATATCCAAGTGCGCCTTGGGAACGCATTCTCATAGATTTTGCAGGCCCTATTTTTGAACGAATGTTCTTGATTATCATTGAAGCACATTCTAAATGGCTAGAAGTGTATACCTTAAAGTCAACAAATTCCTTTCAGACAATTGAATGTTTGAGAGACTGTTTTACAAGATACAGACTGCCTTTAGTAGTAGTGAGTGACAATAGTCCTTAGTTCACATCGGGAGAATTTGAAGCTTTGATAAGAATAATGGAATTAAACACAAAACGTGTGCTCCACTTAAACTGGCAAGTAACGGGCAAGCAAAGCGGTACGTTTACACAGTTAAACAAGCATTACGTGCAATGCAAGGTTATCCAGGAAATATTAAGCAAAAACTGGCCATATTTCTCATGAATTATAGAAAAGCACCGAACTTGACAACCTTGTTAAATCCAGCAACGTTATTCTTAAAAAGAGAAATTAGAACTCGAATTGATTTAGTTGTTCCAAATCTTAACGAAGAGGGGAAGAACGCATCCGAAGGAATACTTATGATTTCAAAGACAGAAATTTTGAGATCGGAGAAAAGGTTGCCATTCGGGATTATAGATCGGCAAATTCCCGATGGAAAATTGGCAGAGTGACAAATAATAATGGAGCGCTGCATTATACCATTTACGTTCAGGGAACTTTACTACGCCGGCAGGTCGATCAGATCAGATCGATAGGGAGCGAGGTTCCGTGTGCACCGGTAATCTATGAACCTCGTATGGCTGCTACTTCAGATGGCAACGTGAAGCCACAGGCTCCGGACAAGGACATCGAGCAAAGAAGTGAAGCTGTGCAAACTTCAGCCGGACTTGAAACATCGTCAGTTCCTAGGAAAACTGAGCCAGTCATTCCAGTGAATCCTGATAAAGAGTTGCAGCAACCCCAGCCTGGACTTAGACGACCTTCGCGCATCCGCAAAGCTCCTCAGAGATTGAATCTCTAAATAAGTGGGGAGGGATGTAGCATCTGATTTCGAGAGTATCAGTACTCTTATACCCTAGAACGTCTGTGAACGAGAGTAGAAGAGAATGTAATGTAACTGCGTAATAGCGGATCGCTGCTGTCTTATGAGTTAGTTAGAAATAAATGTTTGTGTCGTGAACTAGTCTGTTTTGGTTGCGTCATGCACTTCACTGAACGCACACCTGCAGACATAACATTTTGTTTCAGAGCGACTGACATAGATTTACCTTTATTCCTGGCACTAAATTTTTTAATTTCTACTGGTTTCCCAATTATTTCATTTGCACCTTTTAAAGCTTTTTCCATTGCCAAAGCTATTTTTAAAGTATCATCTAAACTGATATTATCCTGCTCAAAAATTCTATCCAGAATAGGCTTATCTCTAAGCCCACTAACAAATACATCCCGCAACATCGTATTTAACATGTTCTAATCGTAATCACCCCGAATAGAAAATATTTGAATATATAAAGTAATGGGGAATACAAAGCTTACCAAAATAAGAGAATCCCTTAATTTTTTATTTTTAAAATTTACATTACTCGTGTCCCACAATACAACATTTTCTCTATAGAAATCTATTAGTTCAGAAATTTGAGTTTCTCTTCAACGAAATGCAGCCATGTTTATTATTCCAAATGAAGAGAAAAGCACGTGATCACTCAAAGCAATCTTATTGGCTAGAGACTCCGATTTTATCGTTCGCTAGTGAGCAGTGAACACCAGTTCTGAAATCGCGGCAGAGAACATGACCGATTTTAGGCGCATGCGCAGATCCTTAAAATTGTTGCTCTACGAGAAAGTCGGCCTAGAAAATCGCTTCGTGTTAGATAGGCCTTTAGTCCCTTGCCATCCACTGCGAAGCATACAGAATGAAAATAGCCTAGGATTTGAACTCTGAAATCATTTTCTCCTTTTTTATGCTCGCTTCATTATCGGATCGGAACCGTGATCGCTGCTGGTGGCCCTGGAGCGTGTTTTGTAGTACTTACAGTGTTCCGGATCTGCCGCTGTGGTTCTCTTTGGACTTTTGAACGAATATAATTGCCTTAGCACCTATTTGATTCGATTTTAACTGAATAATTCACCTGAATACGTGATGTATGACTTCAGAAAAGGCGTAACTGATGCTGATCTGGGCGAGTATTCGGCATTAAATAATTTTTATTGCACTGTTAAAAGTATTGGAGAGCTCGTCGCATAATGGCCTGATGGTCAATGTCCTGGCATTTGTTTAATAATTAAAGCAATGCTTAAGACCCATTAGCGCCCAAACGGTTAAATAGCTGAAAATTGTTTGATCGATCATTGTTCAAATCTTCAAAGTTCCTACATGGGAGTTTTCGTGATTTTCTCCATGCCTAATGTGCGAGCTAGTTCCATTTAGAAAGCCTATCAGGAATTCCTTTCTTTAGGCAAAAACAGCGTTCGTATGCTTTGCCGTAACCAGAATAATCCAGTCCAAAGCAATGTTTAAAAGCTACAGAAGAAACAGTTTCAATAAAAATACCAGGGTTTTATTTGGAATAACATTAAGGAAGTTTAAAACATTATTCTGAAACTATTACAAATTGCTTCTGTTAGCTATTTGTTATTATGCCACCATCATCCTTCATCATGTTGTCATCCAAATCCAGCCCACCAGCGGCCGAGCGGTAAAGTCGCTGAACACTGGTAGTTCGGTCCGAGGTTCGAATCCCGCGAACGGGCTGGCTGCATGGGTGTTTTCGTGGTTTTCCCCATGTGTAACGTGTATACGAGCCAGTTTCCCTTAGAAAGTCCTCCACGATGGCATCCCTCCTCTTAGGCAGATAGCCCTCGAGGCTTTGCCATAATACACACACACATCCAAATCCAAGAAGCCGTTAAATGCAACAATCTCTTAAAAAATTTCATGATAATACTTAAAAATACTGTTCACACGTATTTACATCTAATATGTACAGCGACAAGTCGAAATGATCATTGATATTTAGCTTACCTAGGTAAAGAATCTTACATCTGCATTATGATTAATTATTATTTGATAATTTACAATCAAGGAGCTGACAAAATACCTACAAAGTAAAGTTTTTACGCGTTATTTGAATTCTTTCACAAGACCCACTTTATTATGGGACGAACTTCCGCAAATTTTAAGGATTTTTCGTAATTTTGCAACATAATAAATAAAAAAATCACGACTTTTTCTGTTTTCTATTGAAGTTTTGAGATGGTTTCCAATGTTTAAATGCTTTTAATATTTGCCGGCATCTTGAACAATCCATTTTCGAATACAAACCACGTTACATAATAACAGCTTAGCTCACCTACGACCCAGGGGTGCCGGTGGGCCATCTGTTATCACTGAACATTGTTAGTTCGACCGCGGTTCGAATAACAACAAATGGTCTGGTTGCATGGGTTATTTCGTGATTTTTCTCATGTATAGCATGGTACAAGCCAGTTTCACTTAAAAATTCCTCAAAGAAGGCATCTCATTTACGCAAATAGCCCTTGTGTTCTTTGCCGTAATTAAATAAATAACCAAACCACTGATGATAACAGATACTAAATAAAAAACATCTTTTCGGCGTATAACGTATTAAATTATACTATATACTATCAGCTTAAATCAAGATCTTGATCTCTTGTAACGGTTTTGTTAACACTGGCAAAGCTCGACTGTCTGAAAATAAATTTAACTCAATGCGTCATTATCTAACAGGTTCTTTGAAAGAAAGTGTACGTGAAAATCCTCGGGCGCGAAATATTCTCCGAATTTTACGATTTATCTCTTGAGATCTTCCTTAATTACTTCCTTGTACGAAGTAAAAAGTAATCGCGAAAAGTTTCAGGCAGCATATTTCAACGAAAATATACATTTTGACCGCTGTCGAATGAAATTTAACGATGTTTTTGCCTGATATCTGTACGTAAGGACAGAATAAAAGACTCTTTTCCTCCCCAAAAAAAAAAAAAAAAAAAAAAAAAAATATATATATAAAACTGTATTTAAATTAATTCTGAAGATAATTTTTCGTGGCGTCTGTACGTACGTATCTCGCATAACTCAAAAACGAGTAGCCTGAGAACGTTGAATTTTTGTATATAGGACTGCTATAACATGTAGATGTGCACCTCGTATTTTGGTTGCAATCGGCCGCACCAAACGTATATAAATATATTTATATTGTAGGGTTTATATTTATTTTAACTAACATTTATTTTAAGTTTAAACTATCTTTCCTGTCAAGCCTTACTTTCCCCTGGAACTGCCAATGCCAGAGTATGTAAATTTTAGTAGAACGCGCAAGGATTCAAATTATCAGCGGAAGTATTCTGAGTTAAATAGAAAGGAAACGAGTTCGAGGTGTGCTTTTCTTACTTCACGAGCGCGGAGGTAGTTAGTCAGAAATTGAAGAACCACGCGTTTCGGCCTGTGTGCTTGCCTCGGCAAATTGTTAATCTTTCAACGTGATATTCAGAGTTTGCTGAAGTATCAGCGGTATTTTAGAACGTGGTGAGGTTAGTTACGTTTAGAGAGCCTCGTAGTTAGTCACTTGTTATTATCTCTTTTTAGTTTCTTATTTTTATTTTACTGCCGGGTCGGCGTAGTTTGTGAGCGTGAAGAGCACACAATTGTAATTTCTAAAGTTGAATAAAAAGGGACTTAAACCCTTCTCAAGACTCTGCCTAATTTCCAGTTTTCTGCAGTCACCACTTTGTTGCGTGCTGGTTGGAAGCACGCAACTTTACATTGGCGCCCGAACACTTGTCCAACTCAAATGGCCGAAAATCGGGTGGAAGGCGCGGGACAACAACAAGAAATGGCAAGCCAATTGGAAGGATTTGGATACCTGGTCCAGACGTTGAGAGCGTCAATCAAGCCAAACGTCAATTTCGACGGAAAGAATTCGGTGGCGATATTTCTAGAAAGCCTCGACAATCACTTTCAGCTCTACCCTGTGCCTGAAAGACAAAAAGTTGCCATCGCCACATCTGCACTAAGAGGACAGGCCGCGCTATGGTGGAAGAATATAGGCAAATTTTTATTAGGGGAATTTGGAGGCCAGACATATACATTTGAAGATTTCCAAAAAATCGTTATTAAAGGCCTTCCCCATAGTGAAAGATCGAGCAAGGCTAGAAGCCGAACTATATAGTTTCTATCAACGGGATATAGAAGAATTAACGGACTTTATTCTGCGAAAAATTAAGCTGACGGATATGCTGTATGGGAAGAAACCCGACGCGGAGATTATTGAAATAATCTTACCAAGATTGTTACCTGCTGTTCAAGATTACTTTGAAATTAGAAACCCAAGCACATTGCAGGAGCTCTTCGAATTGGCGGTGAAGTTTCCAAATCGCAGAATAGCGGAAAAAGCTAGAGGGGCATCGTATTCTCAAAGTACCCGAAGGCAATCTTCAAATGAGCAGACCAGAAATGCAAACTGCTCTTATGGGGGAAAGAGCTATCAAGCTAACTCATCGAACCTCGAAGGTCAAGGCCCAAAAAGGAATGTTGAAAACAAACGTCCGTGTACCCAGAAGGCAGAAGTTGAAAGGAAAGCTTTAAACGAGTAGAGGGGCCTGTGAAAGCGAGGGTCCAGACCCCGGAAGTTTTAAAAAAACCCTCAAAAAGACACTTAAATACGGTCATCGTAGAGAACTCACATCTACCAATTATACAAGTCCTGGTTGGCGATGTACCAGTAGAAGCCCTCATCGATACAGGAGCAGAAGGTAATTTTATGAGCGAAACATTCTTCAAAAAGAATTTTTATACGTTACGATTATTTAAAAACAAAAACACAGAAATTATAGCGGCGCAAGGAAAAACCTGTCACTGCATCGGGAATTTATCATTAAACATACAGGTAAAAGAGGAAAGCCTCAAAGTATTAATTTTTGTAGTAAAGCATTTGCAAAATCCTCTTATTTCAGGTATAGAGTTTTTAAGGGACGCGAGGGCCTTAAAAACTTGGAATAGAAAACAGAAAAATCACGACTTTTTCTGTTTCCTATTGAAGTTTTGAGAACAGTTCTATTGTGCTGGAGATGGACCAGAGGGTGCTGGAACCTGTGGAACAACCGCAAGTTGACGTTAGCCATTTGAATGACCATGAAAGTCAAGCTATCCAGCAAGTGGTGAGTATTTTTTCAAACTTGTTTTCAGAAAGGCCTGGTAGCTGTCAAATAGTTACGCATCAGATACAGTTAACTGCCGACAAACCTTGTAGGACTAAACCGTATCGCTATGATAAACAAAAAGACCTAATCATCGAAGAACATATTCAGGAAATGTTAAAGAACAAAATAATAACGCCCATAAATAGTGAGTACGCGAGTCCAGTCGTACTATGTAGGAAAAAGAACGAGTTTCCTCCTTTGGATATATGGGCTTGGAGGTTTGCTATCCATTACAGAAAACTGAATAGTATTACTAAATTCCCAGTTTACCCTTTGCCGGTTATAGAGGAAATTATTAGAAACATTAAATCTACTAGATACATAACTACTTTGGACTTAACGTCTGGCTACTATCAAATAGCTATGAGACCCGAAGACAAACATAAAACCGCGTTTATAACAAAATCGGGCACTTATGCATTTTTACGCATGCCCTTTGGGATGTGTGGGGCCCCGTCAACATTCCAGAGAGCTATGGACATTGTTCTAAAGCCTGTCCTAGAAAAATCAACTTTAATCTATTTAGATGATATAATTATAACGAGTAGTACGTTGGAACAACATATTAAAGATCTAGAAGAAGTGTTTAAATTATTAAAAGAGGCCGGTTTTACAATTAACGCCTCAATATGCAAGTTCGCAACTAAAGAACTTAAATATCTGGGTTATAAAATTTCGCAAAAGGGTATAGAAACTCAAGATTCAAAAATAAAAGCAATCAAGAATTTCCCACCTCCCAACACCGCCAAGAAACTTTCTTCTTTCCTTGGGTTATGTTCTTGCTATCGGTCATTCATAAAAGATTTCGCTAATATTGTTGAACACCTGTTAGTAATTAAAAGAAAGAAAAGTAAATTCACGTGGACAGCGGAAGCAAATACCGCATTTGAAAGATTAAAAGAAGCGCTCATCAATGCCCCTGTTTTGAAATTCCCGGAGGGGGACGAAAACCTGGAAATTGCAGCAGATGCGTCGGACTATGCGGTGGGTGCGGTTCTTATGCAAAATAGCCATCCTTTGGCATTTTTTAGAAAAACGTTGAATCATACACAAAGGAATTATACAGCTACAGAGAGAGAAATATTAGCCGTATTAATGGCTGTACACAAATTTCGGAAAAGCGCCAGTAACAGTCTTTTCGGATCATGCGGCTGTTGGTAGACTTTACTCGGGGAAAAACCTAACGCCCAGGTTAATAAGATGGGCTTTAAAACTCCAAGAATATAATCTAATAATAAAATGTAAACCGGGTAAGGAAAACAATGTAGCTGACGCACTTTCTCGTATAAAACTGGACGATGAAGGTAATGAACTTGAATGCGCCGTGTTGACTTCAAAAATTTTAGATTCTAGAGATACAATTATCGCTGAACTGAAAGCTAATCCTGAATTTGGAAGTATCTATGCATATTTGAAAGACCCCGAAAGCTTTGAACATACAGATATCGATGCGATAAGAAATAGAGCAGAAAACTATGAAATAATAGATAATTTATTATTTTATACGAAAACAACAAACGAAAATCTCGAGTACAAACCAGTCATCCCAGCCTCGCTTCGATTAAGCATTTTGAAGGAATTACACGACGCGAAAACAGCGGGTCATTTAGGGGTGAGAAAGACTTTAAAAAGGGTACGCGAGGCGGTATATTTCCCGCAATTATACAAAATAGTAACTGCGTATGTCAGGTCCTGCAATCAATGTCAGTTAATAAATGATATTAATTACAGCCCGGCCGGGTACTTAAATAGCATTCGCGCTACATTTCCCAATGAAATTTTAGGCATTCTTGGTCCTTTCCCCCAGAGTGAGTTAAATAAAAATCGTTTTCTTTCAGTAATTGTAGATCATTTTTCAAAATGGACAGAAATTGTTCCACTTAAACGCGCGTCAGCCAAAACAGTCGCAGATGCATTCTTACACAGATACATTTTAAAATACGGTGCACCGATAAAAGTCATTAGCGATAACGGTAAACAATTCATTAGTCAAATATGTGAAAACATATGCACTGGACTTGGCATACGCCATATCAAAATGGTTCCGTATAGACCACAGGCAAACATAGCAGAAAGAGTTAATAAAAACATTGTAAAAATAATTCGCAGTTACGTTAGCACACATTACAAGCGCTGGGATGGCTACATAAATGAGTTAGCTTATGCTTTAAGAACGGCAAATCACGATACTACGGGAAAAACTCCAGCAGAATTATTTTTAGGCCGAAAGTTAATTACGCCTTTAGATAAATTATTTTTTGTGCAACAAAGAGAGCAAGAATTTAAACAGAAAGATGTGCGAAAACTTATTGATCAGGCGCTTAAAAGCTCGGATACGGCAAGAAATAGGCAAAAAATATATTACGATAGAAAACGCCGTGAAACAGATTTTAAAGTTGGGGATAAAGTATTGAAGCGGAATTTTCTTTATCAAGTGCCCCAGACAATTTTACTGCAAAGTTAGCTCCAAAATTTGAAGGCCCCTATGTAATTCCGGAAATCAAAGGAGTCGTATTGTACCTTAAGAACGAGAGAGGGGAAATCTGTAAAGCAAGTCCAGACCAGGTGAAAAAATACTATAATCAAAATGGTTTTGAAATCCTTAAAAGTTTCTTGCAGGACTCAAGCGTAAAAGAAGTAGAAGGTCCAGAAATAACGTCACCCGTTCCACCACCCAAGAAGCAGAGAACTGAAGAGAGACCTAGCCCTTCTACAACCCAGGCGACGGTACCGAAAAGAAAAAACGAAAACTTTCAGACTCCAGCATTTAAGAAAAACAAGAACGCAAAGCCGCCGCGTAAAGAAACCTTGGTAAAGAGGAAAACACCATCTACAACACCACCTACAACCAACTACACTACCTACACCGCAGTATAAATTCTACATCAAGGAGAACGCTCCCAGGGCCAGAGAGTCAGCTGCAAACAAGGCCGCCGTTCCCGAAAATAAAAAGACAGCAGGAGAAACGAAAAGACCAGCAGCAACAGAAGAAATTCAAGAATGACTCCAGACCGGAGGACGCCAAGACCAGCCGTCCAGGGGAAAAACGAAAAAGACAGCAACCAGACGACTACTACTCCAAGAGGCCAGCATGCAGAGGACGAAAAAGAAAAATTAATATGGACGACACTCGGAGGTTATTAAGGAGAAGATTGACGTCCATGAAACCTATAACGTGGGAACAGTTCTGCCAGAAAAGAATGACGGAGTTCCAATCATCGAAAACTCAAAGATAAGTTAAAATCTTCTATAATTTTTTTTTCTTTTGTTCCGAAATGTTATGCGTAAATATGAAGTTCTATGTTTTGACGGAAGTCAATGCGTCTCGGTTGAGACTTAGTTTTGTTTTACTTATTTAGCTAAGGCAAAAGCATTATTTTCTTTCAGTATAAAATCTAAGAACAAGCAGTTTCTGTTGGACGAAAGACTAATTCTGTTAAGGTAAAGCCAAAATTTGGCCGAAGATAAAAATAACTTCGTATCCTTGTATTAATAAGAACTTTAGTTTCAGTGCCGCCAGCTTGGCGAAGAATGAGTAAAGTAAAAATTTATTTTTCTCTTATTCATTTTATGGTAAATTGTAAAAATCATATGTATTAGAATTTTGTAAACATACGTAAATACTTGAAAGTTATGTAAAAGTAGAATTTAGTCTAGAAGCATAAAATTTTAGATGCTAAAAGTAAATGCTCAAAAGCAATGAAGTCAAATTTAAGCATTAAACTGTAGATAAAATCATGCTTTAGAGCGAAAGCCTGCATGTCTAAAGATGAATGAGGGGGAAGTTAGAATGAATGTGTTTTGTAGGGTTCTCCACCTAAATTTGAATTTTAAGAATGTTAAATTAGCTCATCGAGTTGTAGAATGTCGAGTAAGGTGTGTCTATTTGGTCGTTGAATCATTGTGGTTAGGGGAAGTGTTGTAATACTAAAACACGAATATTCCCGTTTGACACCACAAATGGTGGAGAGCCAGGGTAAAGTTAAATTAATGTTTGAATACTTGAATGAATGTGAATTAAGCAGTAACTAAGGAAAATAAATCGTTTAAAAACAAAAATTTATTCAGTCTCAAGAAAGTGTAAATTATAATGTATTTAGAAAGATACTGATACTTATTCCTTCCAGATGCTGGAAAGAAAAGAACAAGATTGATTGCTGAAGTCCAGGAAAATTTGCTGTAAGAAGAGAGATTTAATTAAGTATACACAGAAATTTTATTATACCTTTTGTGAGATAAGATTTTTTTTATGTAAACGAGACTTAAAATTTAGTTCAGAATTGTAGAAACCTTTCAACAGGTCGTTTGTAGGACCTGCTTCCAAGTTTTCCAAATTCTTGCAGCGGCAAATGTAGGGTTTATGTTTATTTTAACTAACATTTATTTTAAGTTTAAACTATCTTTCCTGTCAAGCCTTACTTTTCCCTGGAACTGCCAATGCCAGAGTATAAAAATTTTAGTAGAACGCGCAAGGATTCAAATTATCAGCTTAAATATTCTGAGTTAAATAGAAAGGAAACGAGTTCGAAGTGTGCTTTTCTTACTTCACGAGCGCGGAGGTAGTTAGTCAGAAATTGAAGAACCACGCGTTTCGGCCTGTGTGCTTGCCTCGGCAAATTGTTAATCTTTCAACGTGATATTCAGAGTTTTCTGAAGTATCAGCGGTATTTTAGAACGCGGTGAGGTTAGTTACGTTTAGAGAGCTTCGTAGTTTGTCACTCGTTATTATCTCTTTTCAGTTTCTTATTTTTATTTTACCGCCGGGTCGGCGTAGTTTGTGAGCGTCAAGAGCACGCAATTGTAATTTCTAAAGTTGAATAAAAAGGGACTTAAACCCTTCTCAAGACTCTGTCTAATTTCCAGTTTTCTGCAGTCACCACTTTGTTGCGTGCAGGTTGGAAGCACGCAACTTTACAATATATATATCCACTCTGTTAGCCGGCTGAGTGATCTCAGTGTCTTTACTCTTATATGTTTGTAAATTGTACATTTTTTGCTTTAAAAAATGATTGAATTATGTTGTTTTTATCTTCCGGTTAAGGATTTTATGAATTTAGTAAATCTGTGTGCAATATTTTTAGAATTAACAGCAATTTTAAAGTTGTTTAATTGCCGCTGAGCCTGTTTTTAATGGCGGCCATTGATGTTTACATTTGAAACAGGAGACTAGTGTATTGGTTGCCAATCTAGAGAAACTTAGCTTCGCAAGAACAGAGATAACGCCTTCATTTATTATTATGGACAGACTGCAAGCATTAGGCCAGGACTTGTGTGATTCGGCTTAACCACAACCCTATCCTTTATGTAAATGTATATTAATATATAAGTGTATCATTTCTATTACTGTATGTATAGACACTTAGGATGATACACGATTACGTGTTACCATTATTCTTCATCTATCGTATAATGTATAAGTGCCATTTTCAGTATTTCATTTCCATTAATGTATAAGTCTTTAAGTGTATCATTTGTACTAATATATATGTATAGCCAAGTAAGGTAATACACGAATATGTGTAACGTTTAATTGTCATCGTTCACACTGATACACAATTTTCATTCTCAGTGTATCATTTCTGTCAACGTATAGGTGTGTATGTATCATTTTTATTGATGTGTGTATAGTCCAGTAGAATAATGTATGATTATGTGTTTTCATTTATCGCCATCATTTGTATGTGTTTATGCATATCATTTCTAGTAGTTTATGTATAGTCATATAGGATGACACACGATTACGTGTATTCATTAATTGTCATCTTCTGCATTATTGCGCCAGTTGCGTCAGTGTTTCATTTCTTTTAATGTATAAGTGTTTATTGTTTGCCTATCTCATTAACCCCTTAGACCAATATACATATGTATCCAATGTACCTATGTATGAAACTTTTTATTAATTGTATACTGAAGCATATATATGCACACGCCCTTGTTTGGCCACATCAATACCACGTATTCTCCATTAATATATTTCCGATGCAGCCCTTTCAGGAAGTCGCCAGGGTTGTGTTGTTCTAAATAGGTGCGGGTACCGGACGACACCCGATTTGTCATATTAAGCCGTCCGGGTGTCCGGGCCCTGCATTCACCTGTCACCTTCATTTATTATTGCGAATTAAATCATGCTGAATCCTTTCTGGAATGTTTTCGAGGAAATAAATGTATAAGATTTACTTCGTAATTTTTAATACAGATATTTTGACTCTTTATGTATTTTTGCCTTGTCGCGAAGTGAGAACTGAATTAATTGAATGAGAAGTACTCAACCGTCTGTGAAAAACTGTTTCCTTTTTTGTTTTGTTTGCTTAATTTCTTTTATACATCGTTCTAGCTTTGTTATAGTATTTGAATAGAACATGTGGCAACGATTAGATAATTCTTTAAATGATATAAATTTTGTGCATTCTGAGTTATAATATGAGTGAAACGTTTCAATGTACTGCAAATTATGTTTTTCATCATTTTACTTACCAATTATTGCTTATCAGAAGAATATTTTTTATGAAATTTTAAAAATCCCTTATAGTACATCCTGCAAGAGATGGCGCAAACAGAGCTCCAGTCAACTAAAATGCTTTTGATCCCTACTAATAGATGGCGCCACACGAGTTTCATTTGTTCAAAGTTTGCTTATCTACAGACGGCGGCACAGGAGCCTCCGTCGCTAGTAATCTCTGAGTTCTAGCACAGCATGTGTACAAGTACTTCCATATTATTGGATACAACTTACTCGATTCTTCAAGCATTTAAAAGTTAAGTATCATTTATTGGTAAAGGCCGTTAATGGTCGATTGCCTCTTACTAAGTGATAAGACATAGACATAGACATAGTTATAATATGAATGAAATATAATACTGTTAAGTGAACCTAGCTCCAGAGTGTCGCTATAGTAAAAAAATATAGTGAATTTTAAAGAATGCATTTATTCTATTGTGGTTTATGCGCTGTCGGCGAAGTAGATTTAATTCAATCCAATAAGTTTAAATGAAATGCAAGAAAAAATGCATATAATTTAATATTCCGTTACAAGGAAGTCATGTGGTGTACACATCAGATTTTTTTTTAATTATGGCATCCTTCCCGCGAAGAAATAACTTATACTAAATGAAGTGTCACGTATGCAAATATAGGAAAATAACACTTCTCTGACTCCAATAGAATCAATATTTTATTCCTTGCGAAGTTATAGATACTTTTATTCATGAAATTTATTTACATTTTACGTGCACGTTAAATCACATGATATAATACGAAACTTTGTTTACTTCGTTCTTCGCAGAGACTAGAAAGTGTTGCCATTCCGTTTTAACTAAACTTAATTAGAAACTTGACGGAACTGAAGCGACGCTCACTAAGTAATGTATAAAATAATATTGAAATATTCAATAAGAACCGTCATAATCTAAGAATAATTGAAGAAGCAAAATTTACTTTAACGAATCTTTATATAAAATAACACATGATCCCTAATATTTGAAGACTATTTTAAATCCGTTTTAATTATGCCTAATTTCAACGCAGTCAATGAAGTGCTGACCTAATATACACTGACTACCAATAAGTATTTGGACACCTGTGATAGAAAACAAAAACTAAATTTATTCAAAATCAATAGTTGGTAGAGCCTCCACAAGAGGTAATTACAGCGTGGAACCTCCGGGGTATACTTTCCACAAGTCTTTGTATGACAACTAGTGGTATTTTCTTCCACTCGGCTTGGAGAAGACATAGAAGTTCCTTCACCGATTTTGCACGGGTAGTGCACCCCTGAATTCGGGGATGCAACTCGTCCCAGAGGTTCTCGATAGGGTTCAGGTCTGGACTCTGGGCAGGCCAGTCCATTCGATGAACTCTATTGGCACCATACCAAGCCTTGGTTAACGTCAACACATGACAACTGGCATTGTCGTCCTGAAAGTAACAGGGGTCCAACCCGTAAAACTGCCACAACGTAGGAAGCACATTGTCATCCAAAGTAGTGCAATAGGCATCGGAGTTGAACTTACCATGAATGGGGACCAAGGGTCCCAGCTCATACCAGGAGAAACACCCCCAGACCAAAATTCCACCTCCGCTGAACTTGACTGTTTTCACAATGCATTCAGGCAGGAGACGTTCTTCAGGTAGACGCCAGACCCAGACCCTGCCATCCGCACCCTAAAGGGTGAACCTTGATTCGTCACTCCAAAGAACCCGTTTCCACTGATCTACGGTCCAATTTCGATGTGCTTTGCACCACATTAACCGAGCAGCGCGGTTGGACTTTGTGATCAAAGGCTTATGGGCAGCAGCATGACCATGAAAACCCAGCAGATGTGCTTCCTTACGGATGGTATTCATTGAAACAATACTCCCGGATGCCTGTTGAAACTCCTCGCGGATGTGGGCCATCGGTTGGGTGCGGTTCTTCCAAATTTCTCTGGACAGCACTCATCGGTCTCTATCTCCCAGTTTCGTTGGTCTGCCGACTCGGGGGCACATTCCGACCACCACCGCTCACCTTCCACTTCTTAATCACATAGGCCACTGTCGATTTTGGGTACTTCAGATCGCTAGATATGTCCCTTAAGGATCGGCCACATTTGTGATACCCGATAATTATACCTTTCTCGAAATCAGAGAGGTCCGAACTGCAAGGCATCTTGCATGCGACTAAAGCCGATGCTGTTTCCTACACGATATATACCGGCGGAGTCCGTGACGTAACTTAAAACCGCCGATATTGTCATTTGCATAGGTGTCCAAATACTTATTGGTAGTCAGTGTATAATGAGATTATTCAAAAAATATAAGTATAATTTGAACGCATTCTTTTTCTATGAATTAAGTTCTGTAAATTACACCAAAGTAAATACCATTTCAGCATTCAAGATTTTACGAAGAATGGTTCAAAATTAGTAACTGAGGCAGTTTTAAAGATATCCCTAGCGCTCTCTGAAAAAATATTGAATGATCTTTCCATGTTCTCGCATAACCTTTAGCTAAATATTTATTAACAGTATTTGTCAACTAATTTATCATTTGAATTATATTTATCGGAGACCCAAAGATTGCGCTTGAGAAATTTTTCATTGAATCCACTGACTCGTTATAATTTCCAGACTCTACAGATTAAAAGCATTCAACGTTTTATTGGCTTGATTGGCTGAGAACATTCAACGTTTTATTGGCTTGATTGGCTGAGAACATTCAACGTTTTCTCCTAAATTGCTTCAGACAGGGGGTATCTACATACAAAACCTGTTCAACTCTGCAGACGGCACTCAGGCGTGAAAAGATTCGCCAAGTTTCCTAGTTGGCAAAATGTGCAATGACGTTACCGAAACCTTTAGGTTTGCAAAGTACTTGAATGTAATAGATGTATGTGTACATTTTGTGCAGTAGAAATAACATTTTGATGAATGATTTGTGTCATGGTGAATCTGTAAATGTTACTTCGTTTCCTGAGGTAAACAATTAACCATTTTAATGCAGAAGAATTAAATGCTCCCCCCCCCCAAAAAAAAAGAAAAGTGACTTATCTGCCCAAATTGGAGTTGTGGCACCCTTTTTTTTTAATATTGATACTAATCGAAAAAAACGCTAAAAAAACAAAAGTGACATTCGGCAAATAATTATTAATAATATGATAAAATATGTCATTTCAGTACTTCACTGCATTTATTTTTGTGTGATAATATACAGCTAAATTTCCTTATGTTGAAAGAATAGGCAGACATTTGTCGACAAACTTAATGTGGCGACAGCAGTATACAGATTCTAATTTAGACAATTTTAAATAGATTTTCCATGCTGTTACGGAATTCTGTACGTCACACATTTCGAAGACAGAAATTTTTAAATAAGCCGATATTTTCTTTTTGTATGAGTAGATTAGATAACAGGTAAGCAGTTTTGTTTTACCTTGATGAACTAGTTAGAAGTAACGATAACGATAAGGAAATAAATAAATAATAATATTGTGGCGCCATAACGTGGGGCCATTGGGTTGAATTTGAACTGAAATTTAATAGATTTTGCTTAAAGCAAACGTTTTCGGGAAAGGATGTGTGCAGTTGGGTTTTGGCCACGATTTGAGACGACTGTACACGAAAACGAAAGTCTACATGCAGTAGATAAATTTAACTATTTAAGGTCAATTCTTACTTCCGATGCAGAAACTGCAATACAAGGGTTGACGTTAACAGCGGAAAATTACGAAAAGGCTGTGAAAATATTAAAAGATCGCTTCGGACGCAAAGAACTAATAATCGACACCCACATGAACATATTATTAACTCTGACTCCGGTTGAAAGGTCTTGGGATGTGACAGGATTTCGAAAATTATGTGATCGTTGTGAAGTACAAATTAGTGGATTAGAATCGTGTAATATTTTACCTGATTCGTAACAGTACCTTATTGTATCCGATATTAATAAAGGTGATTCCGAATGATTTAGCACTGGAATTTAATAGGAAATATGAAGATGATAACCAGACAAAAATTAGAAATTTGCTAAATTTTCTAAGAAAAGAAATAGAAAGTCGAGAACTGTACAGGATTTTTAATTAAGCCAACAGATTCTGAAGTTACTAAAAAGAAATCCCATTTAGAAAATAAGCGGCAGTTTCGAGAACGTTTTCGAGACAACGAAAGAAATCGAGATAATAATAATATAATAGTAGAATTCCTTTAGCGGCAGCGTTAAACACATCACTTTCTAATAGCTGTTTATTCTGTTCTGAAAATCATACGTCAGAATCATGTCAAAAGACTGTGCCAGAAAAAAAAAACGAAGCGTTAAAGCGAAGTGGAATTTGTTTCGTGTGTCTCAAAAGGTATCACTTAGCGAGGAAGGGCAAATCGAAACTAACTTGTGGTATATGTGATCGACGACATCATACATTGACATACTCTGACGAAACGAATGCGTCAGACAAGAGTCCTGTCCAAGGTGCAGTAGTCTGTTCTGTTTCCGATTGCGCAACAATAAATAATACATTTCTGCTGACAGTACGAACTGAAATTATAAACACAGGCAATTGGCGCTAGTAAAGCGTTCGCCTCTTGTTTGATTTAGGATCGCAGCAAACATTTATTAGTGAGGACATCTGTAAGAAATTAAAACTTCCGGTTATTGGAGAAGAAAAAATAAAAATATTCTCTTTCGATTTTGCGTAATCCGAAGTATCGATAGGAAATCAAAATAAAAGCTTTAATTATTCCTGTCATTAATGGATCACATATTCATTCCCCTAGAAATGAAATAGTTAATCTTATTAAAAAAAGCAGGGCATACAACTTACCGATGAATGGGGACAAGGGAAAAAACCGCCGAAAATTTCTTTGCTGATAGACAGACAGACAAAGTAGACAGATGTCTTGTTTTGCACCCGCTAAGTCTTTCTGCACCGATGGGCGAAAAATCAAGCATAGGTGCGAAGGAAACGTATATAGAAAGCGGGGCAATTTTTCGTATTTGAGGAGAGTAAAAAGGAACTTCGTACATTTTATACGAGTTCAAAATGCCAGAAAGAAAGATGGGACAAAATAAAATTAAAAAAAAAATGGCCCAAAAATAATAAAGGAAAAAAAAAAAAGAAAAAGGCCTATAGAAAGAAAAGGAAAAGAAGTAGAAAATATCCTAAAATACGATTGTGTCCATGAGTGTAGTTAAAAGGAGTTAATTTGCAAAAATTAGTGTCTTTAAGAAGAAAACTTTAGCTAAGTTAAAAAAAATAATAATAATGAATTCCTACATGTTAATGTGTATGCCCTTATCTTGAGACCTAACTAGAAAAGATATATATCATCACAGAGATGTACATAATATTTTAACTATACTAACATTAACTATTACCGTTCCCAAAAAATTCATGTATATTTCAGAAAAACAATAATTGACAAAATCATAAATCCATACACAGTGTGAGAGCATATCAGCAAAAATAAATTATACAGTTTATTTTTCTTAAATATTAGTTAAATATAAAATTAATTTATTAATTTAACCTTTGTAATTTATTATAGTACAAGTTTAACAAATTCCGTCGCACTGTATTTATATTTGCTCATAATTCTAAGTTAGAGACCTGAAAAAAAAAAAAAAAAAGTCGGGGATCTTAGTTACAAAAATCACAATCTATACTCATCGATGGTCAAGAGATCCCCATTTTTTCCCCTCTCAAGAAGTTCCTAAGCAGGAAGAAGGGGGGGGCCTCCGAAGGGTGTGAATTGCTGATAAGAACGGACTACTGATAAGGAATGTGGCGTCTCTACGGAATAGTTACGAAGAAAAGAACCACATGACTTGCTACTATTACTAACTATTGTATAATGTTAGAATCTTATGAAAATAATAAATAAAGAAATTTAATGGCACTTTAGTGATAGAGAATAAGATATTGTATAGAGAACAGAATGTTACTTATCTGAATATTCCGTGTCAGGGTTTTTTTTTTGGATTTCTCGTGTTGATAGTAAACAGCGAACAAGATGTTTGAAGTTTCGAAGAAGTGAAGTTTCCTTTTTCAATTTGATGAATGAGACATTGCATAGGAAAGGTGCATTAAACTTTTTTAGAGAGTTGAAAACCTTTACTGAAACACTTATTTAAAAATTTCGGAGCTCTGTTTAGACACTGCCTCCAGCTTTCGTGATCCAGCGGTAAACCTCCTCTTTACTGATATGAGCGGATTTTTATTGGAAAATAGTTACGGGTAAGGTTCACAGACTGTCTAATTCCTTAGTAGCGGTTGAAACAAAATTGGGTTGGACCATTAGTGGAACAAAAATGGCTTACGGAATTTCATCAACTAATGTGAATACTATGAAAGTTGTGTTCATAATAATAAAGATACACAGAACGAATCACTGTCTAGTTTGCTAAAGAATGTATGGGGATAAATTATGATTCGGATAAGGAACTCGAATTAGAAGATAATTGAGTTTTCGATAATTTCAAAATATCTGTGAAATTTGAAAACAATCGTTATATTTTGCGCCTTCCTTGGAATCATAATTCAAATGAGCTAGGAGATAATGTGGAGTTTGCTAAAATTAGATTTAAGAGTTTAAATCGTAGATTTCTGTGACGAGGTCACATTGAATTAATTATTTACTACGTTATGGCAATATTTAGATATTTACATCAGATTCCTTTGGTGACAGTTTCATTTTGTTCGCCAACTTGTGTTGTAAGGTGAGGAACAGATTTCATCAGACAACTGTTGTAAGCGGAGGAAAGTACTGCATCAGACAACTGTTGTAAGCGGAGGAAAGTATTGCGTCAGACAACTAGCGTCTTCACTTCTGTTTGCCTGGGTAGCTGAAGGTATTTTGCGATTGGTTGCCTTCTGACGTTGGATCCTTTTTTTCATTGGCGGCAAAACTTAACTGTGGAACTTTATAAAAGGCGGTATTTTTTGTCCAAGAGGAGGGAGGAGAAGGATGAGATTGTGAAGGTACGAGATGGAGATGCTGCATAGAGAAAGTCAGTAAGAGTGGGGTAAAAATGCAAATTTTTGGGAGTTTATCGTGCAAGCTTTCTTTGGTCTCCCAGTGTGTATGAAGGAAGCGAGTGTCTTTCTCTTTGATGTTGTAGCTGCAAAATTTAAGCTAATCTACTTTTTTTCTGGGCTTGGCATTTTCGCCCGGCATCACGATGAAGAGTATCTTCATGTGTTTGAGCTGAAATATACCAAGTCTTCGAAGGGCTGTCTGGAAGGATTGATCTATCTTTTTTTTTTTTTTTTTTTTTTTTTTTTTTTTGTTCTGAGTGAGGAGGCCTCATATCGTCATGTGACATACCGGATTAAAAAAAAAGGAATATTTCTTCAGTATTGTTAGTATCCAATAAAGCAAGAATTAAATCTGTTTTCACGTGTTTGTCACTCTCTTGTCACAGCGGGCTATAGACCTGAATCTTGTTCTGGGGTAAGTTGCCACTATATTCCTGTTTATCATAACATGTCACATAAACTTTTGCCACCACAACCAACGAAATAATCATTACGACAATTTCAGAATAACCAACAGTTCTACGACAGATATTGCGAAGTAACCGATAAGTACTTAAAAGAAGGAATCGCCGAAGAGACTAACATTGAAATTGAACCAAAAACGTATTTTATGCCACATCAAGCCGTTATTAGAGAAAACAAGGAAACTACAAAACTCCGTGTCGTTTTTGACGCTTCGTCACATGCGGAGAATTGTTTGTCATTAAATTACTGTTTACATTCAGGTCCAAGATGTGTCCAGACATACTGGAATTGCGTCTTACGTTCCGTCAAAATCGAATTGCGTTTACAGCTGACATCGAACAAGCATTCTTGCAGATTTCTGTTGCTGATGAAGACAGAAAAGTTTCCATGGAACGATGGTGAATTAAATGGAACCAAAATAAAGGCTCTGCGCATGACAAGGGTAATTTTTGGAGCAACATCTAGTCCGTTTCTTCTCAGAACAACTCTTAATGTACACGCTGACAAATACAAGTCACAGTATCCGAGCGTATTTTCCATGCTAACTGAAAATATGTATGTTGACGACTTAATCGCTGGAGCAGATGAAGAATCAGAAGCATTCGAAGAATCGGAACATATTAAACGCATACTAAAAGAAGGTGGATTTAACATGCGGAAGTGGAAAACAAATGAAACGAATTTACAAAAAGTATGGAATGAAGAAGATTTTTTACAAGATTCAACTTGTTCTAAAGTATTGGGATACATATGGAATAGGTCAAATGATACATTTTTGATAGAAATTGAAGATTTGGTAAAAGATGCCAAAAGGATAGATAACATACCCACTAAAAGGGAAATCTTGAGATTTGTAGGACGTTTCTTTGATTCACTGGGGTTTTTAAATCCATACACCATTCGAGCTAGGATTTTAATGAAAGATTTATGGGAACAAAAGATAGCATGGGACAGTGAAATACCAGAAAATCTCAGAAAGAATTGGCAAAACTGGTGTGAGGAATTAGCTCATATTTCTAGTTTGAAAATACCAAGACATCAGTTTGCAGGTGCTAGGAAAAGGGATATAAAGGATGGTTTACAGTTACACTGTTTCGCAGATGCGAGTCAGAAGGCCTATAGGGCTGTTCTGTATTTTCGTTATTCGAAAAATGGAGTCATTCATACAAGTTTTATTACATCAAAATCACGAGTAGCACCTTTGAAAAAATTATCACTTCCCAGATTGGAATTAATGGGTGCTGTGATAGGCTCCCGCTTGTCAAAATACATCCAAAAGAAACTTCCAGACATTGATTTAATTGTATATATGTGGACTGATTCTAGTTACACTGGATTCGAAGTGATGTGAAAAGGTGGAAGCCATTCGTTCAGAACAGAGTGAAGGAAATACAGAAGAATTCAGATGTCTTGAACTGGAAATATACGCCTGGTGAACATAATCCAGCTGATTTGCTAACTAGAGGTGAAAATGTCAAACATCTGAAGCAGAATAGCATATGGTTGGAAAGGCCCACGTTGTTAAAGGAAGAAATAGAACACTGGCCAAAACCGAATTTATGTTCCACAAAGAACATTGAAGATTCCAACAAGGAACTAAGAAAACAAACATCAAAGGAAGTTTTCGTAAATTCGTGTGTTACCGAACCGTCCGAAGATTTATTTAAAACCCAAAATTACAGCAATTTACATCGAATTTACCGAATCACTGCGTAGTGCTTAAGGTTCATCTACAATGTTAAAAATACCTCGAAATTATCAGGATGTTTGCAGGTTACCGAATTGGAGATGGCAGAAACTTATTAAATTTCACAAATGAAATACGGGCATTGAAGAACAACGAGGAATTAGTTTCAAAATCAAAACTGAAGTCCTTCAACCCATTTGTAGACTAAAGTGGTGTAACTCGTGTTGGACAATTAGAAAATTCAAATTTGGATTACAAACAAGCACATCCAATCGTGTTGCCCGACAAAGATCATTTGACTGATCTAATTATTCTTCACAGTCATCAGGTGGTAGGACACGGAGGAATAGCAGATACTTTAAATCAGATAAGAGATAAATTTTGGTAGTAGTAACCGGAGGTACTCGTGCTACGGAAGTGACGTCACAGAAAAGGGGCGTGGGCAGTATCCAGAGGGGCCTGGAACCGGAAGCGACGACACCAGCGCCATCTTGTATCACGTGATGGAATGACATCATCAAACTTTCGTTTTGATTCTGTGGCAACGATTTTATGTTTTCAACGTTTTTATTTTTTGTGGCAACGACACTATTTTTTATGTTTATGGCAACGAGCTCTTAACCACGTGTTTGGCAGGACACCACTTTTAATTTATTGTTTTTAATTATTTAATAAGTATCTTAATTATTTAGTACGTCATTATTTAATTAATTACTTTTAATGAATTTTTGTGGAAATTAATATTATTTTCCCTGAATTTTAAAAGTAACTCCACCGCCGGGATTCGAACTCGCTATCTCTGGGATGGGAGTCTAGCGCTTTACCTCTCGGCTACCCTGTCCTCTTATCAGACTTGTTATTTGAAACTGTCTTTGTCCCTTTGAGTTTTTGCACCATTGATGACATAAGGCTGAAAGTCTGCGCATGCGCTTTGACATGAAAACCGCGTCACACATTTGTTTTTACACGACGGCTAGGATTACTTTATTCATTGCTGTTTTAAATGTAAGATTTTCCCACAGTTTAATTTTTTTTATTATTAAGATATTTTTAATTGTTTTCATTTTTCATCTCATTCTTACTTTTTTTTAAGTTATTAGTTAATTTATTAATTTTTTATTTCATTTTTTTCCCTTTCCCAAACATAAATTTTATTTTTAACTTTCGGAAATTGACGTTTACTTCCAACAAAATTGAATTTAAATTTTCTTTTTACTTTTTATCTTGCAAAGTTTATTTTTTTATATTTAATTTTCTTTTTGGTTTTACAAAAGTAATAATTATTTTTACGAATTGAATTTTTCCTTTTCACTTTTTTATTTTGCAAAAGTTTTTTTTTTTTTTTTTTTTTTTTTTTTCCAAAATTTTTTTCTTTTCGTATTTTTACTTTATTTTAATTTTTTGTTTAACTTTCTTTTTGGTTTTACAAAAGTAATATTTTTATTTATGAATTGAATTTTTCTTTTTCACTTTTTTATTTTGCAAAAGTTTTTTTTTTTTTTTTTCCCAAAATTTATTCCTTTTCGTATTTTTACTTTACTTTATTTTAATTTTTTGTTTAAACTTTTTTTTGGTTTTACAAAAGAAATATTTATTTTTCCAAATTTAATTTTCCTTTCCGCTTTTTATTTTAAAAAAAGTTGTTACTACATTTTTAACTTAATTTTTTTTTCAAAAGTAATATTTAGTTTCATAATTTTAATTTTTTTTAGTTTTTTGTTTACACAAATGTTTTTTTGTTACATTTTTATTTTACCCTTAACTTTTTTCCCTTGTTTTAAATACAATACGATGTTACATTTCCATTTCTCCAAAAGTAAACTTACCTACATTTCTGTGTCTTTGAAATTTTAAGCTGGAATTTACATGCATATAACTTCACTAGATAATATTTTCTGTAACATTAAGCCAATATACACAATGCTCTTTCTATATAGTTTAACTGGAATACTACATTTCTTACTTTTTTACTACTAAGTTGGAGATACTCAGAACTTTTCCTTCTAATGTATTTTACTAACTATACAAAACTTTGTTGATTCCCTTTTACACGTCTTACTTTTATTCAAAGGATTCACCAAACTATGTCTGACAAATGTAATTTTTACACTTTCCATTTACACATTTACCCTTATATTTAACTTATAAAACATATTCATGCTGTATTTCTGATTCCTTTTTCCCATAATAAATACAGACTTACACATGTTTCTTTATTGTAAGACCTACTGACTTTAAATAAATCTTATAAGGAGCAATAAATTTTCATGGTATGAAGTTACTCAAACCAATGCATAGGACATTTCTACCCAGTTAAGTTTAGATACATACCAATAGTACTTCATTTCTTCTTATTTTACTCTACAGACATTTATACATATATATTCAGAACACTCCCTTTTATTCAGTAAGATTCATTTATACTACTAACACAAATTTTGCTAACTCTTTGAAATATTTTACAAAAATATCTTGTATTTTCTTGCACATATCCTACTTAAATCACCAAACATACACTGAAACCTTGATTTTTCCTTCATGTGAAAACGTCACTCGGATTCTTAATATGATTCCAACATTTATCGCAGAACTTTATAAACACTACTCTATTTGAACTTATCACAGCCTAACTCTCTTAACAAGGTACAGAAGATTGAATTATATTTTAACTACAGAGAAGAATATCCACATTGTAACGTATTATTTTAAATTTGAATTATAGTCACATTTTGTGAAGGAGAACTTAATGTCTATAATACACATGGAATTAATATTCAGCCATGGAAATGAAACTTTATCGCCTTTTTTCCAATTTGGAATATAAAAATTTGTTAACTTGGAATATTTTTAACGTATTTATTGTAACTTAACTGAAAAAGACCCATATTTCACATTGTCAGTAATTTATTTAGCACTGAACTCTTACAGCCTTTTGAGAACGAAATTTAATTTATCATACCTGACAAATGACTCCTACATAGTTATAATACATTACACGAAATATCGAGTAGAGTTCCAAATAATGATCTAACATAGTAATTAACATGACCTAACACAAATAATTTTCAGATAGAAATTTCAAACTGACATTGCTTAATAATGAACTTTTACAGCTTTTTTGACATTTAACTTCTCATAGATAATAAATAAAATTACACACAAATAATTATACAAAATAGGTAATAATGACAGAAAGTCCATATAATGATCTACTATAGTCACCAACTTTAAAAATTTTAACGCATTTTTAATATGTCATAAGAAAGACCACACTTTTTTTTGAAAAGCATTATTTTAATTAAACATTGGAACCACGCAGTCCTGCGCACATGTATAACATTTTTTATTTATCATAAGCATGACACATAATAAGTAAATAAAATTTTCACAAAGTACGAAACACATTTCTCTTTTAACTGAACTGTACTCTTAAGAAAAATGCAGTATGGAATGCTTAGAACACTCAGGGCCACAGTTCCTCATTTCCCCACGCATTGACCAAAATATACATGTACTTTAAAATCAGTTAAACAAATTCAAATGTTAGTATTCAAAGAGGAATACTTCACAAATTAGATGAAAGAAAGGTACACAATGAACTTGAGTGAAAAATACACAAAAGCATGTAAGGACCGAGAAAAAGATGTATTCGTGGAGAACTTTTTAAGATAAACTTGCTCTATTTTTTGCAGATGGGTTACATTTTGCATTTTAGATTAAGGAAACATTCAAGATAATTCCTGTATAACTAGGGATTTTCGCATGTTAGTAATGTAATTTATTAGAACTGTCACAGATATATAGGACAAGTATGCCATTTCCAAGGAAAACAATTTTCCCAAGCCAGACTTTAACAGTGAAATATAAAAGGAAATAAGAATATCCCATATTTCAAACAAAATTAGTATCTGAGTATGCAAAAACATGAACAAGAAACGAATATTTTTTCTGAAAATGTTCCGAATGGTTTAAGTCAGGACTAGTTTCATGAACAGAGCATGAAAAATAATGATGAATTTTTAATTTTATTTTGTCTGTAGTACATTTACTTATGCTAAAATCTTCCATTTTGGTTGACTGTACTTTACATTCAGACCTAAGTTGATAAATCAGAGTGATTTTGTGTTTTAAAGCTTCAAATTCAGAAATACTACAACTCAAAAGCAAAAAGATTAAAACGACAAGAGAATATACTGCAAGCAAGCGAACGTGATCAATGACTTTTTGGGCTGAATTTCATGAATTCATAGATGGGGTGCAAAATTTTAATGCACTGTATATGAACTATTTTTCAAATGTATTACGATCACCAACTTTACATAGACTTTAAGTAAACATTTCATGTTAATTTACCATTTTTTCCTGAGATTTATCTATGTATTTACTAAATTTTTGCATTTTGTTCATAAATATAATAACAAAAGGACATAAGAGAACATTTGTTTCTTGAAAATGTCCATAATTTTACCCAACTGTTATTTCTTTCATAGCTTTGAAGTAACCTATTAAACACATAGTTATCTTGTATTGACCAGACAACCGTTGGTCTTGCCAATGTCTGAGGGAAGTCACAAAGCTAGAGAATTTAATTAATATTTTACCAGTACGGAGAACTTCTTACGGCGTTTTCGATGAAAGTTGACCGAATTTAGTAGTTCATTACTAACCTAGGAGCCTTTAACTATTTTTTTATTCGAAAAAAACACACCAGAAATTATCATCAAGATTTTCCATACAGGTATATTGTACTACTTTTCATGCCATTACATTTCAAATGAAATTTGATTCATTGTCAAATAGTTAAATGTTTGTTATTTTTTCGCATACGAATGCATTTTCGTGTCTCACATACGCTCATTACATATGATTTAACAAAATTACGAACAAGTTAGAAGTTAAATGAATATTTCCTGAAATACTGTACATTTCATTCCGGAAAGTTTACATGAGTACCTTCATTTCGAAACCCCTAATGTTTCTTTTCCTGAATTCAAAGTAAATTTTGAGTGTAGAATTTTCAGTTTTGACAGAAGTTATTTGTAAGTGGCTGTGATGTGTTCGTGTTTTCATAAACCGTTTTTGTGAAACACCCTATTGGTAACCTTTAGAACAGTTTAAATATTACCATTTTTTACCTTACTGCCACTGCAAATCATTGAATTTTCAAATATTTTCCTTTTTTATCGTTTACAGTGCCTCGTAAAGTCTTGAGAACAAATTTTTACTAAATACTTATATCATTCGATTTAATAATTTTGTTACACGTTTGGAAGATTTAACTTCACTATCACGCTAAACCAGAAGTTAAGAAAAGAAATGTAATTGTTATCTTAGTATTCTATGGGGATAGATTAATTTTCTCTGACATTGACGTATTCGTATGTAGATAATAGAGACTTTTAACCTAGTTTAATAAAACTAGATATGATTTGTAGAATCTAAATTTCAACCTGGATATTTTGTCCTTTACGAGGAATTTGAATACCCAAATACTAGAAAATTGACTTCACCCTATTCAGGCCCTTAGGATTATGAATAAATTATCTGAAGTTAATTATGAAATCGACAGGGAAAATGTTCACACGAAGAAACCAACTGAGATTGTACATGCGTCAAAATTAAGGTTCTATTATCCACCCGAGAACTTTAAATTACATCATGAATAAATCAAAATTTATAAATCAATAAACTATCCATAACCCTTCTTTTAGTTTTCATCCTGTTGTCCCCCTTAATAGTTGATTTATCTCTCAGTGTCTGAAAGGTTTGTCTGGCCTTTTCTTTTACTGGGCTTCTTCAAACTTGAGTTTCAGGTTCAATACACTTTCCGTGTGGGAAACACTCAATTGAGGCTATACTACAAGTAGAGTACTATACCCTCACATTTCCTTGAGCTCATGTTTTCCTATGTTTGTGTTATAAATTGTAGCAACAGTTGAAAAAGTTAAATTTCAGTTGTTGAAATTTCTGAATTTCATTTTATGTTTCTGCAGCATCGTGTACAAAAAACTGGTATGGATGTTGGAAGTTAAATTTTGTTTTGTTATCATTAATAAGAGAAAAATAGAGTGACAAAATATGTTAAAAACCTAGCAAAATGTGTATTTTCAACAAGAGTATAAGAGCTCTAGTATCGTGACATAAAAACTCAAATGTTTTCAGTGCCAATGCTAATCCATAATTCTAGCGCTAATTAAATGATCCGGAGATCTCCAAAGACCAGTAAAAGACTGAAGATGAGCCTGAATGACAACTCTAATGATTGTACGGACTCTAATGATTACACAAACTGTGAATGGCATACCCTAAGATATAAACTTACAAATTCAGTTATATTACTATTTCCTATTGCCACGTAGCTAACCAGCAATATGTTATTAGTGCTTTATTTGTTCTGCACTTAGTTACTATATTATAATTTCATTAATCATTTATTATATTTTATATACTGTATTCATTATATTCAAATATTTTATGTCATATTTCATGTAAACATTTTGTGTGCCTTGAGATAAATCCAATCAGTTTTCCTACTAACTTAATTTCCTAATAACTAAATTTTCTGCTCTCAATATCTGGACTGACTTGGGTCGACGGCCGCGACTGCAAGCCTTTTCAGATGGGGGGGGGGATAATCTGTAATGATATTTTTAAATCAATTGATTAAATTAAATTCTATTAATATTGCTTAATAACGTGTTGGCGATTCTCTACCTAAATTGCATCCCTGTTCCTAAATTTTGGCGAAATCCTTTCTTTATCATTCGTAATAGTGATCTTGTTCTCTTTTCCAGTACTCTTATCTACAGCAGACACATTCAATATGCCATTGGCATCAATATCGAAGGTAACTTCAATCTGTGGGACACCTCTAGGTGCAGGAGGAATGCCAGTTAATTCAAACTTTCGAAGAAGATTATTGTCCTTGGTCATTGCACGTTCACCCTCGTAAACTTGGATCAAGACACCTGGTTGATTATCAGAGTAAGTTGTAAATGTTTGTGTCTGACGAGTTGGAATGGTTGTATTACGTTTGATGAGCACAGTCATTACACCACCAGGAGTTTCAATTCCTAGAGACAGTGGGGTTACATCCAACAGCAACAGATCTTGCACTTGTTCAGATTTATCACCATTCAAAATTGCAGCTTGGACTGCAGCACCATATGCGACAGCTTCATCTGGATTAATACTTTTGTTAAGTTCTTTACCATTAAAGAAATCTTGCAGTAGCTTCTGAATTTTAGGAATACGAGTAGATCCACCTACCAGGACAATATCGTGGACTTGAGCTTTATCTAATTTTGCATCTTGCAAAGCCTTTTCAACAGGTTCCAATGTGCTTCTAAACAAATCAGCATTCAGTTCTTCAAAACGGACTCTTGTTATGGTTGAATAGAAATCTACACCTTCAAAGAGAGAATCAATTTCGATGCTGGCTTGAGTACTTGAGGACAGGGTTCTCTTAGCCCTTTCAAAGGCAGTATGTATGAGAAATTACATTTCATATATATATAGAGAGAGAGATATAGAAGACAGATAAATTTAAACACCTAAAACCAATATTAATTTGGAATCAAAGCAAGGCAATTCCTCAACAATATTAATAATCGCAACCTCGTATAAGAGTTTTAACAAAATTATAAAAAATAATCGAAATTAAAATAAGAATTAATAATTGAACAAACTCGAAAAGTAAAAATGCGAAAGGGAAAATATACAAATTGTTAACATGTAAGAATTAATCTCCTTTTAAAGAGCTCGGTTACCCAAAGAAAGTTTTCTCGGTTACATGAAATTCGAATTCATATTACAAGAATTTATTAAGTAAATAGTTCAGTATTTAAAATCATTCTCTGGGATTTGGATATACTTATGGATTACGAGGAAATGACGACGCCCTTATACTTATAGACTCCGCCCTAAGGGGGTCTGAAGTCTCGTAATTTTGCCTGAAAGGGCAATATTTTATGATTAATGCAGTGTCTCAAGAATAAAGCTTTGAATATTATAATGAATCATAAATAAATAATAATAAACGAAAGTACTTAATACAAATGAGATGAAAAGACGAAATGATTCAAATTTTATTGGAGAGCCAAAAGTGTTAATTTTACATTTAATTTTGAATAAAAGTCTAAACATTATAACGCGTTCGAATTTTTTTTTTTTTTTGAAATAATAATAATAAATAAAATTGTAATGAAAAATATAATGAAAAATTTAAAAATAAGTAAATCAAGTTCAAAAATATAATAATAATAGTAATAAAATAAATAATATAAAAATTAATGGTAAGGAAAGTAAAATATTAAGAAGAAATAAATATAAAATGTAAAAAGTAACAATAAGAAAATACAAAAAACACAAAAGTAAATATTAATAAAAAAATAAGTAAAAATAAATAGCATTAAAATTGAATATGATATAAAAATAGTAAAAAAATCCATTAATTGCAAAAATATACATAAAAAAGTTCTTAATCTTTAATTAAGGGCTTTAAGTTTGGCTAAAATGCACAGTTTAGTCACATTCAAGCCGCATCCTTGGCTCCCCACTTCATGTCTTTTTTATTAAATAAATATAATTCAGCTTATGAGCTCAATTTTTTATCAGTCACAGGTCCGTCAAGGAGGTCCCCACTTAGTCACTCACTGGTCAATCAGCGTGCAATTTTTTAGCCAGCCACTGGTCAATCATCGAGATCGTCATTTAGTAAGTCTCTGGTGTGTCAATGAACAATTTTGGTCAGATTGATGTCATTTCGAACAAATTTATGACGAATATAAACTGAAAGTATGTCAACTTAGCTCAGATCTTGATAGGTTGCTTTAAAGTGTTATGTTTATTTTTAATTTTCTTAGAGCAAAAATATTTGAGTAACGCTTTTTTTAGGTTTGAAAATGTGAAACGCCGGCTACGATGTGAGGAAGGAGGCTGAGTATTCTCGTCATCAACGTAGATAACAGCGACAGTATCAACGACGATATCAATAAGACGTTCTTGAAATTCTTGAATTGGTTTCCCTTCTATTCTGTCTACATGATCCATTTTGCCTTTTATTTCTATTTCATTATTTGTGTTGATGAGATTGCCGAAATCGATGTCCCCTTGTGCTCCAAGATCGTTATGCGATACAAAGCTTTCAGCATCCAATGATTTAATAGAGGTATTCAAACTGAGTTGTTCCTGGTTAAAGGTGGTTGTAGCGGTATTCATGCCTGTTTGATTACCTGAGTTATAAGGTTTTGGAAAATCAAAATTCTTTTCTGTTTCTTGATGAAGGTAACTAAATTCATTTTCATCACTGAAAAGGTACACATCAGTGGGATTATTATCGAAATCATTTTGAAAAAGGTCGATGTGGTCAGTGGCACTATCAATATGCAAATTAAGATGGTTATTATCAAAAGCTACGTTAGAAACTAGGAGGAAATCGGTGTCATTGTCTATATCCACTTCAAAGGAATCGTCATTAAATTCATTAATATCAGCATATGAATCAAGGAAATCTACATTATGTACCTTCTTTCCGGCATTAAGGTTGCGTTCATTACGGTTAATGGTGTTTTCATCATTACTTTTCCGAGTTTTCTCTTCTCTTCGAGGAAACAAGATGAAGGCAGTCGCAAAGCAAATAAGTATGCCCAATAGGCTGTCGATAAACGGTGTTGGTATAAAAACGTAACACAGTACTGTCAACAAAAAGAAGCCCATTTTAAAAATGGCCCCAATTCGGTTTTAGCAATAAAAATAATATATTTAAGCAAATAAGATCCACACGTAAGATTTTAGCACCACTAGATTTGATATCTCTAATGATTATGGTTTATAAGCATTGTTAAAAAAGTATTCATTAACTTTGTTGTAATTCAACAGAAGCTGAAAAACAATTATTGGTAACTTGATTGTTACAAATCTTATTAAAAGGATTCTTTGAATATGTAGCAATGAAAGATCTTCTGATATATAATTCATAATAAAAAGGAAGTTTCTTTGTGTGTCTTTCGTTCATGCTGCGTGTAAGCTAATAGACCCTGGGCTACGAATTTGGTACATAGGTGCATCTAGGCAAGAGCCAGTGTACCTCGAAGCGAGTATTTAAAAATTGGAATATGTTTTTTTTATCGTATGTTTTTTCATGAAATCGCATCAAATCGATAATTCTCTCTCATTATATCAGCAATAATGCTATTGTATCACTATTGCCACTGTTTATTGTATCAGGACTGTTGCCATTCGGAAAGATTAAGGCGAAAATTAGCGTTTTAAGAGATTTTAATTAATATCTCTGATCTTTGCTATTTTTTTGGATAAAAGAGGAAGCGGAAAAGCGGACAAAGGAACGAACTACCGCTCCCATAAATATTCAAATAAATATTTTTGGGGGGTTTCTTGTGATACAAAACATAAACGTAATCCTCATATATATATATAACCAAAGATTATTATTATTAAAACGAAAATTATGGGAAACATATATTTCAATTGAAAAAATACTTTCAAAACTTGATGTTTTCCTGGTTTTATGAGTGCAAAGCGCACAATATCATGTTTACCGTAGACTCTCATGCAAAGCGTTTCTTCTACCTTTGGTTAGGTGAAAATGAATTTAAATATAAACACAATATAAAATATATAAAAATGTTTTTAATTCTTTAATAGGCACCTATTTATGATAAAATCAACTGATTAGCATAAAATTAACTTATATTAGCGTTATATTCTTAGTGGGAAGGTATTCATGCCTAGGAAGGCCTTTAAATAAGCTCAACAATATGCTTCCATACAAAACCATCACAAGACACAACATTCTGACATCATACCAGGCTACGACAGTCATAACAAACATTCTGAACATGGTAAACCGAGTGAATAGAATATAACGTTTCAATTCTCTACATTCCTCAAAAATAAGATATAATAATTTGAGTCAACATGGAGTGTTCAGAACGCCTACATTACTAAGGGATTCAGCGAATGGATTTAAGTTCGCTCGTGCGATGGTCACTTTCTCGTCCAACAGATTATGACTAGAGAGTGGAAGGGAGAAAAGGATTTATATGTCATCTTCGGTGCACGAACAGAGCTAAATTATGCGCCTTCTTAAAGCTGTTAGGTGAATATCATTCTAACACTTACACACAAGCCTGAAATTCACAAGCCTGAAATGTGTGAAATACACACAAGCCTGAATTCATGAGACTTAAAATGGAAATCTTTATTATCTTTATACTACTTAGTGGGTCACAATCACAGAGTTAAGGGAAGTGGGAGTTTAATTAAACTTTTCTTTTGTATCTCCTCTAAAATCTCAGAATATTATATTGGATATAAAAAGTCTCACATTGCTTTTCCTCCTACTGAAACCCTTTGATTCTTATTAATATAAATAATAATAATTGTTTTCCGTCACTACTTACCTGACATGAACGTATATGTAATTTAGGCACACGCACCCAACAAAATATCTGATTTCGATACCACACGACTTCCCTGTAAGGACTATTAATTTATAGACATTTCTGCTTCAATTGATTTGCCCCTGTGTCCTCGAATTTTAATTAGATATATATTTATATTTCAATTAATTCAGTTCTCACTTCGCGGCGTAGCAAAAATCAATGGAGATTCAAAACACCTTCATTGAAAACTGTAAAATATATAAAAATCTAAAACATTAAATGCAGTTAAAAACAATTTTTACAATTAAAATTAGAGTTTCTGCGTCCAAACAAGCAACTCAACCAACAGGTAGACAGACCAAAATTTTTGGTGTACAGTTTTGAAAGTTAATGTTTAGTCTACCTTTGCAAAAGACATGGAAGTTGGCGCACCAAATGATTTAATCAACAGTTCTAATAACAGTGTCTGGCCTCGTTACGCCTACTATCACTTTTACATTGCTCATAATTTGAGAGCTATTGCATACACGAAAGGTGTAAAATCCATAACCGAAATATAAGAACAACATAAATCGACCTTTTAAAGGGTTAAAAGGCAAAAATGCAAAATTTATTAATATATAAGAACAAAAATACAGAGCTAAACGAGCCGGTGTAAGAAGACAGGAATATATATATATATTTATACATGTTAAAGTGACCGATTGCAAGGAAAAAGCGAGGAGTACAACTAGATGTTATAGCACTCCCGTATACTAAAACATTCTACGGCTACTCATTCTCGAGTTATTCGAGATACGTATCTCACGAAACGAAAATACTTGAAAATACCGCTAATCTCTATGCTGAATCTATTTTACAATCCGTTTTTATAAAAAAGTGCGCCATATATTTTATGTCCAGATACTATGCCAAAACAGGTCATTCCAATTGATTTAAAGCGGTAGAAATGAATACTTTTCTTAAAATCTGCTACCCTAAATTTTTCGCAACTATAGTTCTTCATTTAACTCGTACAGGGAACTAGAAGGTGACAGTTTTGTAATTTCAATTCTGCAGAGCCGATTAACGGAATTTAGCTTGCATTTTTCATACCGAAAAAGCGCGTCTTATGATGCATCTTATTAATCTGTAATGATATTTTTAAATCAATTTATTAAATTAAATTCTATTAATATTGCTTAATAACGTGTTGGCGATTCTCTACCTAAATTGCATCCCTGTTCCTAAATTTTGGCGAAATCCTTTCTTTAGTATAAAATGTATTAACCTGTTGGCGCCCGCAAATCGCCAAACTCATAAATCTGTCATATTACATAAAGTCTTTAAGAAAACTCCTGATGAGAAGATAGCGTCACCTCGTGATTTCAATTAATATCGCTGATTGGAGAAGCGTCGTGACGCACACATATGTATAAGTAGGGCTTCTACTCAAGGTACGAGGAGAACGCTTGTGAGATGGATGCTAAAATAAACCTACCACTTTATATACCAAAATTTGTCTCATTCCTGTTACCCCGTCTGCACAAAACAAATAATGTATGAGAAATTACATTTCAGAAAGCCGGTAGGATACCACCTTCAAAGGGATTATCTAAAAAAGAAGATACCCCAAGGATTATACGTAAAAATGTTACGCACTTAAGTTGAATTTGCCGCTGTGCGACTTCTATGTTTCTACATTTTTCTCTAGGCGTTCTTGCTTCAAGAGAATCATTCTTCTGTTACCTGTATTCTGGTATTCTGCAGATTATTTTACGTCCAGAGAAGCACCCTTCTGCCCCCTGTGATGCGTGATCTGTGTTTCCATCGAAAGTTCGTCGTTCATCAAATGTGCTCTTACCGTTGACCTACTTTTGAGGATGGAAATCTTTCCCTACGTCAGCGGCGTTCTGTGTTGCTCTCGAGAGCTTTGTGCTTGTGTGGTGATTGATCGTGTTTTGCGAAAATCTAATTAAGAGTGCACCAAAATGTGTATTTTCGTGTCGATTTCATCACTCGTATTCTCGTCACAATAAGTCAAACAGAAGCAATTAGTAAAAAGATTGGCGATGCAAATGATATTATTACTATTGAATTATAATTACTGATTTAATAATAGTGTTTTTATTTTGAAAATTTAAAAAAGTATTATTTTGGTATAGATGTATTTTAAATTTGGTATTTAAAGGATGTATTTTGGTTTTAATATTGTTTTGGGAAAATTTCAAGAGTAATATTTTTGAGTTAGTTTTATTTATGAAAGTATTATTAGTTTTATTTATGAAAGTATTATTAAAAGAATAATGGCTAATGAAAACCTCTCTGATCCTGATGATTCATTAAGGACAGCTAGCGCTGAACCTGAAACAAGTATAATTCCCTTTGACGCGCAGAATGGTATGGATATAAATTCATGGCTTGAGTACTTTAACAAAACTCATTTAGATAAAGATGAAACGTGGAAGCTTAATAATGTAGCTCGATATCTAAAAGGTAATGCACTTAGCGTATATGTTAAAAACTGCCATAAAATTGCTGAATATGTGGAATTAGTCCAAATTTTAAAAGAAAATTTTTCGACTCCACTTTAACTACGTTTGGTGATTTTGCCAATTACAAGTACAATCATAAAGAGGACATAACGCAATATTTTCGCAAAAAATTAGATATTGGTAAAAAATTAAATCTAACTCATGAAATGATCTTGGAAGGTCTGACGGTTGGCCTTCCTATAGAATTAAAATCCTTAATGACGGTCAACGCACCCTCTGACCCTATCTCTTGGCTTACTCAAGTCCATAAGCTTATTAAGATTAGCGAAAATCAACAAATCAAAAGTGCACCTCCCAGATTTGTTACTCCGATTGGGAACAGTCCCCAAGATTACAATCGATTTAATAGAAGTAGAATTTCAGCTACTGTGAGACAAGATTCTCCTAGACCCAACAATTTCCAACGTTTTCAGAGACCAAGTAATTTTTATAATCGGTTCAGTGGTCCAGGATTTACAAGCCATCATAATTATAATTCTCAAAATAGATTGCCATTGCCACCCAGTCCCTGTAGACTTTGCACCCGGAACGGAATCCCAAATGCTTTTCACTGGTTTAAGGTTTGTCCTTTCAGAGGGGAGAGATCTGATACACCTAATGTTACGCCCCTTGCAATAGAACCAACCCCAGAAACCCCTCACAGTAGTTGACTATTAAAG
Organism: Stegodyphus dumicola; assembly: GCF_044657685.1. Classification (NCBI taxonomy): domain Eukaryota; kingdom Metazoa; phylum Arthropoda; class Arachnida; order Araneae; family Eresidae; genus Stegodyphus; species Stegodyphus dumicola. The sequence continues at coordinate 1,929,368 of NC_140774.1, forward strand.
GTGTCGGGATATTTGTCCAATAAGAAACGTCTAGAGTGTATTGTAGACAGTGGTGCAACTATATCGATAATTTCTTCCAAACGGCTAGACAATTACATTTAAAAGTACAAAAAATTACGTTTAAAAGTACAAAGAGTTAGGTCATTTTCAGTAACCCAAACTAAAGGAAACATAATCTTTAATAAAATATGTTGTATACAAATGAAAATTGGACGGATTAGTAACCAAATCACCTTGTTTGTTCTTGATAATAATTTGAATTATGTAATTTTAGGACTTTATGAATGCAAATTATTTGAGTATTGATTGTAGTAATTTAAAAATTAAACACCGAGCTATTGTACTTGACTGCCATTTTGACAGCCGACCCATATCTAAACACCTCCAACTTCAAGGTGGTACAACAAATGTTTATCCATGTGTTAATAATGATGATGATGTAAGAAATTTTCCAACCTGTAAATATCGAACTACAAATTCAAAGGAATTAGTTTCTCAGTCTAACATTTATGTGAATAATGCTGTTTCTAATACTGTCGATAAAGAGTATAACTTAAAAAAATTGTTAAATGATTATTCATCTGTGTTTTCTAAAAATAAGTATGATGTAGGAAAAATTAATATTGAACCTCAACGAATTGATTTAAATTCTGATTTGCCTGTATCATTAAGACCTTATAGAACATCCCCTATGGAAGAAGAGGAAATTAAGACCCAAATTGATCAATTATTACAAGCAGGTATAATTAAAGAAAGTTGTAGCCCATATTCGTCCCCCGTGACTTTAGTATTTAAACGTGAGGAAGGTAAGAAAACTAGATTGTGTATAGATTATCGAAAATTGGATTCCCTGGCTAAAACAGATGCAAACCCTCTTCCTCGCATTGACACTTTGTTAGACAAATTAATTAAAGCAAAAGTATTTTCTACAATTGATTTGAGATCTGGTTTCTGGCATATCCCGATTCACCCTGCAGATACTGAGAAATTAGCTTTTTGCACGAATTTTGGATTATTCGAATGGTTAAGACTCCCTTTTGGTTTCAAAAATGCACCTGCAATTTTTAACAGAACAATTAGACGAATATTAACAAAAAATAAAATTAATTTCGCTTGCAGTTACTTTGATGATATAATCGTTTACTCTTCCTCTGAGAAAGAACATTTAGAACATTTAAAAATTTTATTTGAGGTGTTTAAAGAGGAGCATATTAAATTGAATCGAAACAAGTGTGTGTTCGCCAGAGATCAGATCACATTTCTTGGCTATGAAATAAAAAATGGTAGAATAATTCCCGATAACCATAATATAGAAGTTATTAAGAAACTTAAAAAACCCCAGTAACACCAAAGAGTTACAAAGAGTTTTGGGAAGTGTGAATGTGTATCATAGATTCATTCCGAATTATGCAACTATTAGAGCTCCATTAAACAGACAGACTCTTGAAAAAAGATGTCAAGTGGGAATGGGATGACTAATGTCAAAAACCTTTTGACGAAATAAAAAGAATACTGATTTCCAAACCTGTTTTACAATTGTATGATTCCAGTAGGCCATGTCATATTTTTGTTGACGCTTCTCAAACTGCTGTTGGAGCTGTTTTGAAACAACCAGATAAAAATGATGTCCTTCACCCTGTATCATATCATTCCCGAACTTTAAGAAATTATGAGAAAAATTATACGATTACTGAGTTAGAATGTTTGGCCATCGTAGATGCCCTAGACAAATTCTATTACTATCTGCATGGACAAAAATTTGTTATACATACGGACCATGCGGCCCTCGTTTGGCTCAAAAATGTTAAAAATTTAAAAGGTAGACTCTTCCGTTGGTGACTCAAACTATGTATGTTCAATTATGAAGTAAAGTATCAGAAGGGCTCTACCAATATTGAAGCTGACATGCTTTCTAGACATCCTGTTTCACAGCACCTCCAACATTATGTACATTTACTTGATAGAAATGAAATAATCCAACAACAAAAAACTGATAATGTCTGCGGAAAAAAATTACCAAGAGATAAATGATATGATGGTAATTAAGAAAAAGAATTTTTATAAAATTGTAGTACCTAAATCTTTAAGATTAAAATTGTTGAATAAAACCCATGAAAATTTTGGTCACCCGGGAGTTCAAATTATGCTTAACTTAATCACCCCTCAATATTATTGGCCTCCTATTAGCGAAGATATCGGAAATTTTGTTAAACATTATCATACTTGTCAACTTAATAAAAAGTAAAGACAGAAAAAATTTGGTCTTATGCAAGACGTACCCCCAACCGACAAACCTTTCGATTGTCTCTCTATTGACACTGTGGGAGGATTTAATTATTATAATTCTACAAAAAAATATTTACATATAGTTATTGACCATGCAACAAGATATGTCTGGGCTTTTCCCTCGAAACGTGTAACTTCAGAAACCTATGCCAATTGTCTAAAACAAATATTTCAAATACAAGTCCCCCAAAAAATTCTGAGTGACAGGAATGCAGCCTTCACTTCCTCTAGATTCAAAAAAATTCCTTAAAAAGCATAATGTTAAACAACTTTTAACTTCATCTCACCATCCCCAGACAAATGGTAAAGTAGAAAGAGTAAATCAATCAATAGTAAGTCGACTAAAATGTAAAGTAAATTCTTCTTCTAAAAAAGTACCATGGACTAAAGTGCTAGAGCAAGTTGTTATCGAATATAACAACTCCCCTCATACGGTAACCAAGTTCACCCCAGCATACTTACTATTTGGTAACCTCCCTTTTGAAACTCCAATTGATCAAAATAAATACCCTTCCTTAAATGAAGCAAGGGCTTTAGCAAAGAAAAGAACTATCGAATACCACCGAAAGAATAAAACTAGATATGACATCAGATTTGTAGAATCTAAATTTCAACCTGGAGATTTTGTCCTTTACGAGGAATTTGAATACCCAAATACTAGAGAATTGACTTCACCCTATTCAGGCCCTTATCGGATTATGAATAAATTATCTGAAGTTAATTATGAAATCGACAGGGAAAATTTTCACACGAAGAAACCAACTGAGATTGTACTTGCGTCAAAATTAAGGTTCTATTATCCACCCGAGAACTTTAAATTACATCATGAATAAATCAAAATTTATAAATCAATAAACTATCCATAGCCCTTCTTTTAGTTTTCATCCTGTTGTCCCCTTTAATAGTTGATTTATCTCTCAGTGTCTGAAAAGTTTGTCTGGCCTTTTCTTTTACTGGGCTTCTTCAAAATTGAGTTTCAGGTTCAATACACTTTCCGTGTGGGAAACACTCAATTGAGGCTATACTACAAGTAGAGTACTATACCCTCACATTTCCTTGAGCTCATGTTTTCCTATGTTTGTGTTATAAATTGTAGCAACAGTTGAAAAAGTTAAATTTCAGTTGTTGAAATTTCTGAATTTCATTTTATGTTTCTGCAGCATCGTGTACATGCATGAACTGGTATGGATGTTGGAAGTTAAATTTTGTTTTGTTATCATTAATAAGAGAAAAATAGAGTGACAAAATATGTTAAAAACCTAGCAAAATGTGTATTTTCAACAAGAGTATAAGAGCTCTAGTATCGTGACATAAAAACTCAAATGTTTTCAGTGCCAATGCTAATCCATAATTCTAGCGCTAATTAAATGATCCGGAGATCTCCAAAGACCAGTAAAAGAGTGAAGATGAGCCTGAATGACAACTCTAATGAATGTACGGACTCTAATGATTACACAAACTGTGAATGGCATGCCCTAAGATATAAACTTACAAATTCAGTTATATTACTATTTCCTATTGCCACGTAGCTAACCAGCAATATGTTATTAGTGCTTTATTTGTTCTGCACTTAGTTACTATATTATAATTTCATTAATCATTTATTATATTTTATATACTGTATTCATTATATTCAAATATTTTATGTCATATTTCATGTAAACATTTTGTGTGCCTTGAGATAAATCCAATCAGTTTTCCTACTAACTTAATTTCCTAATAACTAAATTTTCTGCTCTCACTATCTGGACTGACTTGGGTCGACGGCCGCGACTGCAAGCCTTTTCAGATGGGGGGGATAATCTGTAATGATATTTTTAAATCAATTGATTAAATTAAATTCTATTAATATTGCTTAATAACGTTGTAGGGTTTATATTTATTTTAACTAAGATTTATTTTAAGTTTAAACTATCTTTCCTGTCAAGCCTTACTTTCCCCTGGAACTGCCGATGCCGGAATATGTAAATTTGAGTAGAACGCGCAAGGATTCAAGTTATCAGCGGAGGTATTCGGATTTAAATAGAAGGAAACAAGTTCGGTGTGAGAGATTCTCTTACTTAGCGAGCGCGGAGGTAGTTAGCGAGAATTGAAGAACCCCGCGTTGCGGCCTATGTGCTTGGCGGGAAGTAGTGGTCATCGTTCCAGTGAGCTTCAAGTCTGCTGAATTAGCAGCGGTATTGTAAAACGCGGTGAGTTAGTTATTTTAGAGAGCCTCGTAGTTAGAATCTTGTCTTTACTTTCTTTTCAGGTTATTATTTTTATTTTGACTGCCAAGTTGGCACAGTTTGTAAGCGTCAAGAGGACGCAATTGTAATTTATTACGTTGAATAAAAAGGGACTTAAACCCTTTACAAGACTCTGTGGTTTATACAAGCTTTCACAGTCACCTTTGGTTGCGTGCAAGTTGGAGGCGTGCAACGTTATATTGGCGCCCGAACACTTATCGAACTGAAATGGCCGAAAACTGGATTAAAGCCGCTGGACAACACCAAGAAATGACAACGCAGTTAGAAGGATTTGGATACCTGGTCCAGACTTTGAGAGCATCAATCAAGCCAAACGTCTATTTCGACGGAAAAAATTCGGTGTCCGTATTTTTAGAAGGTATAGAAAACCACTTTCAGCTCTACCCTGTGCCTGAAAGACAAAAAGTTGCCATCGCCACATCAGCACTAAGAGGACAGGCCGCGCTATTGTGGAAAAATATAGGCAAATTTCTTCTAGGTGAATTTGGAAGCCCGACGTATACATTTGAAAATTTCAAAAAATCGTTAGTAAAGGCCTTTCCCATAGTGAAAGATCGCGCACGGCTGGAAGTCGAGCTATATAGTTTCTATCAACGGGATACAGCAGATTTGACGGACTTTATTTTACGAAAAATCAAGCTAACGTATATGCTGTATGGGAAAAAACCCGATGCGGAGGTTATTGAAATAATATTACCAAGATTGTTACCCGCTGTCCAAGACTACTTTGAAATTGGAAACCCAAACACATTGCAGGAACTTTTCGAATTGGCGGTGAAGTTTCAAAATCGCAGAATAGCGGAAAAAGCGAGAGGGGAAACATATTCTCAACATACCCGAAGGAAGGAGGAAACCAGAAATGGAAATCGCTCATATGGGGGAAAGAACTATCAAGCTAACGCATCGAAACTCTAAGGTCAAGGCCCAAAAAGAAAATTTGAAAATAAGCATCCGCGTACCCAGAAGACACAGATTGAAAGGAAAGCTTTAAACGACTAGAGGGGCCTGTGAAAGGGAGGGTCCAGACCCCGGAAGTTTTAAAAAAACCCTCAAATAGACATTTAAATACAATCATCGTAAAAAACTCACAGCTACCAATTATACAAGTCCTGGTTGGCGATGTACCAGTAGAAGCCCTCATCGATACAGGAGCAGAAGAAAATTTCATGAGTGAAAAGTTCTTCAAAAAGAATTTTTATAGGATAAGACTATTTATATCCAGAAATACGGAAATTATAGCGGCGCAAGGAAAAACATGTCACTGCATCGGGAAAGTATCATTAAACGTACAGGTAAAAGAGGAAAATCTCAAAGTATTAATTTTTGTGGTGAAACACCTGCAACACTCTCTTATTTTAGGTATGGACTTTTTAAGGGCCGCGAGGGCCAAATTAAATTTTCAAGATAGTTCCGTGGTGCTGGAGATGGACCAGAGGGTGGTGGAACCTGTGGAGACACCTGAATTGGACCTTAGCCATTTGAATGACCAGGAAAGTAAAGCAATACAGCAAGTGGTGAGTAATTTTTCTCATTTGTTTTCAGAAAAACCAGGAAACTGTCAAATCGTGACTCACAAGATTCAATTAAATGCCGAAAAACCTTGTAGGACTAAACCGTATCGCTATGATAAACAAAAAGACTTAATCATCGAAGAACATATTCAGGAGATGTTAAAGAATAAAATAATAACGCCCATAAATAGTGAATACGCGAGTCCAGTCGTACTATGTAGGAAAAAGAACGAGTTTCCTCCTTCCGATAAAAGGGCTTGGAGGTTTGCTATCGATTACAGAAAACTAAATAGCATTACTAAATTTCCAGTTTACCCTTTGCCGGTTATAGACGAGATCATTAGACAGATCAAATCGACAAGATATATGTCTACTTTGGACTTAACGTCTGGCTACTATCAAATAGCTATGAGACCCGAAGATATACATAAAACCACGTTTATAACAAAATCGGGTACTTATGCATTTTTACGCATGCCCTTTGGGTTGTGTGGGGCCCCATCAACATTCCAGAGAGCTATGGACATTGTTCTAAAGCCTGTCCTAGGAAAATCAACTTTAATTTATCTAGATGATATAATTATAACGAGTAGTACGTTGGAACAACACATTAATGACCTCGAACAAGTTTTTAAATTATTAAAAGAGGCCGGTCTTACAATTAACGCCTCAAAATGCAAGTTCGCAACTAAAGAACTTAAATATCTCGGTTATAAAATTTCGCAAAAGGGTATAGAAACGCAAGATTCAAAAATAAAGGCTATTAAGAATTTCCCACCGCCCAACACCGCCAAGAAACTTTCATCGTTCCTTGGATTATGTTCTTACTATCGATCTTTCATAAAAGATTTCGCTAATATTGTTGAACCACTCTTAGTAATCAAAAGAAAAAAGAGTAAATTTACGTGGACAGCGGAAGCTAACACAGCTTTTGAAAGATTAAAAGAAGCGCTTATTAATGCCCCTGTTTTAAAATTCCCTGAGGGGGACGAAAACCTAGAAATTGCGGCAGATGCGTCAGACTATGCGGTGGGTTTGGTTCTTATGCAAAATAACCATCCGCTGGCATTTTTTAGTAAAACATTGAATCAGACACAAAGGAATTATACAGCTACAGAAAGAGAAACATTAGCCGTATTAATGGCTGTACACAAATTTCGAGTTTATTTCGGCAAATCGCCAGTAACAGTCTTTTCGGATCATGCGGCTGTTGGTAGACTTTACTCGGGGAAAAATCTAACGCCCAGGTTAATAAGATGGGCTTTAAAACTCCAAGAATATAATATCACAATTAAATATAAACCGGGTAAGGAAAACAATGTAGCTGACGCACTTTCTCGTATAAAACTGGACGACGAAGGAAATGAACTTAAATGCGCTGTGTTGACTTCAAAAATTTTAGATTCTATAGAGATACGGTTATTACTGAACTGAAAGCTGATCCTGAATTTGGAAATATCTATGCTTATTTGAAAGACCCCGAAAGCTTTGAGCACACAGATATCGATGCGATAAGAAATAGAGCAAAAAACTATGAAATAATAGATAATTTATTATTCTATACGAAAACAACAAACGAAAATCTTGAGTATAAGCCAGTCATCCCAGCCTCGCTTCGATTAAGCATTTTGAGGGAGTTGCACGAAAAAAAAAACAGCGGGCCACCTCGGGGTCAGAAAGACTATAAAAAGGGTACGCGAGGCGGTATATTTCCCGCAATTATACAAAATAGTAACGGCGTATGTCAGGTCCTGCAATCAATGTCAGTTAATAAATGATATTAATTACAGCCCGGCCGGGTACTTAAATAGCATTCGCGCTACATTTCCGAATGAAATTTTAGGAATAGATCTCCTTGGTCCCTTCCCCCAGAGCGAGTTAAATAAAAATCGTTTTCTTTTAGTAATAGTAGATCATTTTTCAAAATGGATAGAAATTGTTCCTCTTAAACGCGCGTCAGCCAAAACAGTCGCAGATGCATTCTTACACAGATACATTTTAAAATACGGTGCACCGATAAAAGTCATTAGCGATAACGGAAAACAATTCATTAGTCAAGTATTTGAAAACATATGCAATGGACTTGGCATACGCCATATCAAAATGGTTCCGTATAGACCACAGGCTAACATAGCAGAAAGAGTTAATAAAAACATAGTAAAAATAATTCGCAGTTACGTGAGCACACATCACAAGCGCTGGGATGGCTACATAAATGAATTAGCTTATGCTTTAAGAACGGCACATCATGATACTACGGGAAAAACTCCAGCAGAATTATTTTTAGGCAGAAAGTTAATTACGCCTTTAGATAAATTATTCTTTGTGCAACAAAGAGAGCAGGAGTTTAAACAACAAGATGTGCAAACGTTGATTGATCAGGCGCTTAAAACCTCGGATACGGCAAGAAATAGACAAAAGTTATATTATGATAGAAAACGCCGTGAAGCAGATTTTAAAGTTGGGGATAAAGTATTGAAGCGGAAATTTTCTTTATCAAGTGCCCCAGACAATTTTATGGCAAAGCTAGCTCCAAAGTTTGAAGGCCCCTATGTAATTCAGGAAATCAAAGGGGTAGTATTATATCTTAAGAACGACAGAGGGGAAATCTGTAAAGCAAGTCCCGACCAGGTGAAAAAATACTATAATCCAAATGATTTTGAAATCCTTAAAAGTTTCTTGCAGGACTCAAGTCTAAACGAAATAGAAGGGCCAGAGACTGCAACAACTATTCCACCACCCAAGAAACGGAGAACTGAAGAGAGACCTAGCACTTCTACAACCCGGACGTCGGTATCAAAAAGAAAAAATGATTTTCAAACTCCGGCGTTTAAGAAAAGCAAAAATACAGAATAACCGGGTAAAGAAACCGTGGTAAAGACGAAAGCATCACCTACAAAGGATGTCAGGAGAAATTACACATCAAGGAGAACGCGCACACGGCCACAGAGTCAGGTGCCAGCAAGGCCGCCGTTCCGGAAACTGAAACGCCAGCAGGAGGCACAAAAATACGAGGAACAGAAGAAATTCAAGAAGGACTCCAGACCGGAGGACGTCAAGACCAGCCGCCCCAGGCAGAAACGCAAAGGCCAACAACCAGACGATTACTCCGTCAAGAGGCCAGCATGTAGAGGACGCAAAAGAAAGAGCAACGTGGACGACACTCGGAGATCAATAAGGAGAAGATTGACATCCATGAAACCTCTAACTTGGGATCAATTTTGCCAAAAACGGATGACGGAGTTTCAAGCATCGAAAACTCAAAGATAAGTTAAAACCTTCTATAAATTTTTTTTCTCTTTTGCTCCGAAATGTTATGCATAAATACGAAGTTCTATGTTTTGACGAAAGTCAATATGTCTCGGTTGAGACTTAGTTTTGTTTTACTTTATTTAGCTAAGGCAAAAGTATTATTTTCTTTAAGTGTAAAAGCTAAAAACAAGCATTTTCTGTTGGTCGAAAGACTAATTCTGTTATGTTAAAGCCAAAATTTGGCCGAAGATAAAAATAACTTCGTATTCTTCTATTAATAAGAATTTTAGTTTCAGTGCCGCCAGCTTGGCGAAGAATGAGTAAAGTAAAAATTTATTTTCTCTTATTCATTTTATGGTAAATTGTAAAAAGCATATGTATAAAATTTTGTAAATGTATGTAAATACTTGAAGGTTATGTAAAAGTAGAATTTAGTCTAGAAGCATAAAATTGTAGATGCTAAAAGTGAATGCTTAAAAGCAATGAAGTCAAAATTTAAGTAGTAAATTGTAGATAAAGTCATGCTTTAGAGCGAAAGCCTGCATGTTTAAAGATGAATGAGGGGGAAGTTAGAATGAATGTGTTTTGTAAGGTTCTCCACCTACATTTGAATTTTTAAGACTATTAAAGTAGCTCATTGAGTTGTAGAATGTCGAGTAAGGTGTGTCTATTTGGTCGTTGAATTCTAACAAATCATGGTGGTTAGGGGAAGTGTTGTAAGACTAAAACACGAATATTCCCGTTTGACACCACACACGGTGGAGAGCCAGGGTAAAGTTAAATTAATGCTTGAAAAATTGAATGAATGTGAAGTAAGCAATAACTAAGAAAAACGAATCGTTTAAAAACAAAAATTTATTGTGTCAAGAAAGTGTAAATTATAATGTATGTAGAAAGATACTGATACTTATTCCTTCCAGATGCTGGAAGGAAAGACCAAGATTGATTGATGAAGTCCAGGAAAAGTTGCTGTAAGAAGAAAGCTTTGTAACGAGCAACAGAATTTTAGTATAATTGTTACATAAGATTTTTTTTTTTTTTTGTGTGTAAACGAGGTTCTCGCCAGTTAGTTCAGAATTAGATAAACTTACAACAGATCGTTTGTAGGACCTGCTTCCAAGTTTTACAAATTCTGGCAGCGGCAAATGTAGGGTTTATATTTATTTTAACTAACATTTATTTTAAGTTTAAACTATCTTTCCTGTCAAGCCTTACTTTCCCCTGGAACTGCCGATGCCGGAATATGTAAATTTGAATAGAACGCGCAAGGATTCAAATTATCAGTGGAAGTATTCTGATTTAAATAGAAGGAAACAAGTTCGGTGTGAGAGATTCTCTTACTTAGCGAGCGCGGAGGTAGTTAGCGAGAATTGAAGAACCCCGCGTTGCGGCCTATGTGCTTGGCGGGAAGTAGTGGTCATCGTTCCAGTGAGCTTCAAGTCTGCTGAATTAGCAGCGGTATTGTAAAACGCGGTGAGTTAGTTATTTTAGAGAGACTCGTAGTTAGAATCTTGTCTTTACTTTCTTTTCAGGTTATTATTTTTATTTTGACTGCCAAGTTGGCACAGTTTGTAAGCGTCAAGAGGACGCAATTGTAATTTATTACGTTGAATAAAAAGGGACTTAAACCCTTTACAAGACTCTGTGGTTTATACAAGCTTTCACAGTCACCCTTGGTTGCGTGCAAGTTGGAGGCGCGCAACGTTATAACGTGTTGGCGATTCTCTACCTAAATTGCATCCCTGTTCCTAAATTTTGGCGAAATCCTTTTTTTTTATTCGTAATAGTGATCTTGTTCTCTTTTCCAGTACTCTTATCTACAGCAGACACATTCAATATGCCATTGGCATCAATATCGAAGGTAACTTCAATCTGTGGGACACCTCTAGGTGCAGGAGGAATGCCAGTTAATTCAAACTTTCGAAGAAGATTATTGTCCTTGGTCATTGCACGTTCACCCTCGTAAACTTGGATCAAAACACCTGGTTGATTATCAGAGTAAGTTGTAAATGTTTGTGTCCGACGAGTTGGAATGGTTTATTACGTTTGATGAAAACAGTCATTACACCACCAGCAGTTTCAATTCCTATAGACAGTGGGGTTACATCCAACAGCAACAGATCTTGCACTTGTTCAGATTTATCACCATTCAAAATTGCAGCTTGGACTGCAGCACCATATGCGACAGCTTCATCTGGATTAATACTTTTGTTAAGTTCTTTACCATTAAAGAAATCTTGCAGTAGCTTCTGAATTTTAGGAATACGAGTAGATCCACCTACCAGGACAATATCGTGGACTTGAGCTTTATCTAATTTTGCACCTCGCAAAGCCTTTTCAACAGTTCCAATGTGCTTCTAAACAAATCAGCATTCAGTTCTTCAAAACGGGCTCTTGTTATGGTTGAATAGAAATCTACACCTTCAAAGAGAGAATCAATTTCGATGCTGGCTTGAGTACTTGAGGACAGGGTTCTCTTAGCCCTTTCACAGGCAGTATGTATGAGAAATTACATTTCATATATATATAGAGAGAGATATATAGAAGACAGATAAATTTAAACACCTAAAACCAATATTAATTTGGAATCAAAGCAAGGCAATTCCTCAACAATATTAATAATCGGAACATCGTATAAGAGTTTTAACACAATTATAAAAAATAATCGAAATTAAAATAAGAATTAATAATTGAACAAACTCGAAAAGTAAAAATGCGAAAGGGAAAATATACAAATTGTTAACATGTAAGAATTAATCTCCTTTTAAAGAGCTCGGTTACCCAAAGAAAGTTTTCTCGGTTACATGAAATTCGAATTCATATTACAAGAATATATTAAGTAAATAGTTCAGTATTTAAAATCATTCTCTGGGATTTGGATATACTTATGGATTACGAGGAAATGACGACGCCCTTATACTTATACTTATAGACTCCGCCCTAAGGGGGTCTGAAGTCTCGTAATTTTGCCTGAAAGGGCAATATTTTATGATTCATGCAGTGTCTCAAGAATAAAGCTTTGAATATTATAATGAATCATAAATAAATAATAATAAACGAAAGTCCTTAATACAAATGAGATGAAAAGATGAATGATTCAAATTTTATTGGAGAGCCAAAAGTGTTAATTTTACATTTAATTTTGAATAAAAGTCGAAACATTATAACGCGTTCGAAATTTTTTTTTGAAATAATAATAATAAATAAAATTGTAAGTAAAAATATAATCAAAAATTTTAAAATAAGTAAATCAAGTTCAAAAATATAATAATAATAGTAATAAAATAAATAATATAAAAATTAATGGTAAGGAAAGTAAAATATTAAGAAGAAATAAATATAAAATGTAAAAAGTAACAATAAGAAAATACAAAAAACACAAAAGTAAATATTAATAAACAAATAAGTAAAAATAAATAGCATTAAAATTGAATATGATATAAAAATAGTAAAAAAATCCATTAAATGCAAAAATATACATAAAAAAGTTCTTAATCTTTAATTAAGGGCTTTAAGTTTGGCTAAAATGCACAGTTTAGTCGCATTCAAGCCGCATCCTTGGCTCCCCACTTAATGTCTTTTTTATTAAATAAATATAATTCAGCTTATGAGCTCAATTTTTTATCAGTCACAGGTCCGTCAAGGAAGTCCCTACTTAGTCACTCACTGGTCAATCAGCGTGCAATTTTTTAGCCAGCCACTGGTCAATCATCGAGATCGTCATTTAGTAAGTCTCTTGTTGTCAATGAACAATTTTGGTCAGATTGATGTCATTTCGAACAAATTTATGACGAATATAACCTGAAAGTATGTCAACTTAGCTCAGATCTTGATAGGTTGCTTTAAAGTGTTATGTTTATTTTTAATTTTCTTAGAGCAAAAATATTTGAGCGGACAAATAAACGAACGCTAAACTACCGCTCCCATAAATACTCAAATAAATATTTTTGGGGGGTTTCTTGTGATACAAAACATAAACGTAATCCTCATATATATATATAACCAAAGATTATTATTATTATTAAAACGAAAATTATGGGAAACATATATTTCAATTGAAAAAATACTTTCAAAACTTTATGTTTTCCTGGTTTTATGAATGCAAAGCGCAGAATATCATGTTTACCGTAGACTCTCATGCAAAGCGTTTCTTCTACCTTTGGTTAGGTGAAAATGAATTTAAATATAAACACAATATAAAATATATAAAAATGTTTTTAATTCTTTAATAGGCACCTATTTATGATAAAATCAACTGATTAGCATAAAATTAACTTATATTAGCGTTATATTCTTAGTGGGAAGGTATTCATGCCTAGGAAGGCCTTTAAATGATAAGCTCAACAATATGCTTCCATACAAAACCATCACAAGACACAACATTCTGACATCATACCAGGCTACGACAGTCATAACAAACATTCTGAACATGGTAAACCGAGTGAATAGAATATAACGTTTCAATTCTCTACATTCCTCAAAAATAAGATACAATAATTTGAGTCAACGTGGAGTGTTCAGAACGCCTACATTACTAAGGGATTCAGCGAATGGATTTAAGTTCGCTCGTGCGATGGTCACTTTCTCGTCCAACAGATTATGACTAGAGAGTGGAAGGGAGAAAGGGATTTATATGTCATCTTCGGTGCACGAACAGAGCTAAATTATGCGCCTGCTTAAAGCTGTTAGGTGAATATCATTCTAACACTTACACACAAGCCTGAAAAAATTCATGAGGCTTAAAATGGAAATCTTTATTATCTTTATACTACTTAGTGGGTCACAATCACAGAGTTAAGGGAAGTGGGAGTTTAATTAAACTTTTCTTTTGTGTCTCCTCTAAAATCTCAGAATATTATATTGGATATAAAAAGTCTCACATCGCTTTTCCTCCTACTGAAACCCTTTGATTCTTATTAATATAAATAATAATAATTGTTTTCCGTCACTACTTACCTGACATGAACGTATATGTAATTTAGGCACACGCACCCAACAAAATATCTGATTTCGATACCACACGACTTCCCTGTAAGGACTATTAATTTATAGACATTTCTGCTTCAATTGATTTGCCCCTGTGTCCTCGAATTTTAATTAGATATATATTTATATTTCAATTAATTCAGTTCTCACTTCGCGGCGTAGCAAAAATCAATGGAGATTCAAAACACCTTCATTGAAAACTGTAAAATATATAAAAATCTAAAACATTAAATGCAGTTAAAAACAATTTTTACAATTAAAATTAGAGTTTCTGCGTCCAAACAAGCAAGTCTTTAAGAAAACTCCTGATGAGAAGATAGCGTCACCTCGTGATTTCAATTAATATCGCTGATTGGAGAAGCGTCGTGACGCACACATATGTATAAGTAGGGCTTCTGCTCAAGGTACGAGGAGAACGCTTGTGAGATGGATGCTAAAATAAACCTACCATTTTATATACCAAAATTTGTCTCATTCCTGTTACCCCGTCTGCACAAAACAAATAATGTATGAGAAATTACATTTCAGAAAGCCGGTAGGATACCACCTTCAAAGGGATTATCTAAAAAAGAAGATACCCCAAGGATTATACGTAAAAATGTTACGCACTTAAGATGAATTTGCCGCTGTGCGACTTCTATGTTTCTACATTTTTCTCTAGGCGTTCTTGCTTCAAGAGAATCATTCTTCTGTTACCTGTATTCTGGTATTCTGCAGATTATTTTACGTCCAGAGAAGCACCCTTCTGCCCCCTGTGATGCGTGATCTGTGTTTCCATCGAAAGTTCGTCGTTCATCAAATGTGCTCTTACCGTTGACCTACGTTTGAGGATGGAAATCTTTCCCTACGTCTACGGCGTTCTGTGTTGCTCTCGAGAGCTTTGTGCTTGTGTGGTGATTGATCGTGTTTTGCGAAAATCTAATTAAGAGTGCACAAAAATGTGTATTTTCGTGTCGATTTCATCACTCGTATTCTCGTCACAATAAGTCAAACAGAAGCAATTAGTAAAAAGATTGGCGATGCAAATGATATTATTACTATTGAATTATAATTACTGATTTAATAATAGTGTTTTTATTTTGAAAATTTTAAAAGGTATTATTTTGGTATAAATGTATTTTAAATTTGGTATTTAAAGGATGTATTTTGGTTTTAATATTGTTTTGGGAAAATTTAAAGAATATTATTTTTGAGTTAGTTTTATTTATGAAAGTATTATTAGTTTTATTTATGAAAGTATTATTGAAAGAATAATGGCTAACGAAAACCTCTCTGATCCTCATGATTCATTAAGGGCAGCTAGCGCTGAACCTGAAACAAGCATAATTCCCTTTGACGCGCAGAATGATATGGATATAAATTCATGGCTTGAGTACTTTAACAAAACTCATTTAGATAAAGATGAAACGTGGAAGCTTAATAATGTAGCTCGATATCTAAAAGGTAATGCACTTAGCGTATATGTCAAAAACTGCCATAAAATTACTAAATATGTGGAATTAGTCCAAAATTTAAAAGAACATTTTTTCGACCCCACTTTAACTACGTTTGGTGATTTTGCCAATTACAAGTACAATCATAAAGAGGACATAACGCAATATTTTCGCAAAAAATTAGATATTGGTAAAAAATTAAATCTAACTCATGAAATGATCTTGGAGGGTCTGACGGATAGCCTTCCTATAGAATTAAAATCCTTAATGACGATCAACGCACCCTCTGACCCTATCTCTTGGCTTACTCATGTCCATAAGCTTATTAAGATTAGCGAAAATCAACAAATCAAAAGTGCACCTCCCAGATTTGTTACTCCGATTGGGAACAGTCCCCAAGATTACAATCGATTTAATAGAAGTAGAATTTCAGCTACTGTGAAACAAGATTCTCCTAGACCCAACAATTTCCAACGTTTTCAGAGACCAAGTAATTTTTATAATCGGTTCAGTGGTCCAGGATTTACAAGCCATCATAATTATAATTCTCAAAATAGATTGCCATTGCCACCCAGTCCCTGTAGACTTTGCACCCGGAACGGAATCCCAAATGCTTTTCACTGGTTTAAGGTTTGTCCTTTCAGAGGGGAGAGATCTGATACACCTAATGTTACGCCCCTTGCAATAGAACCAACCCCAGAAACCCCTCACAGTAGTTCACTATTAAAGGTGTCGGGATATTTGTCCAATAAGAAACGTCTAGAGTGTGTTGTAGACAGTGTTGCAACCATATCGATAATTTCTTCCAAAACGGCTAGACAATTACGTTTAAAAGTACAAACAATTACGTTTAAAAGTACAAAGAGTTAGGCCATTTTCAGTAACCCAAACTAAAGGAAACATAATCTTTAACAAAATATGTTGTATACAAATGAAAATTGGACGGATTAGTAACCAAATTACCTTGTTTGTTCTTGATAATAATTTGAATTATGTAATTTTAGGACTTTATGAATGCAAATTATTTGAGTTGAGTATTGATTGTAGTAATTTAAAAATTAAACAGAGAGCTATTGTACTTGGCTGCCATTTTGACAGCCGACCCATATCTCCACACCTCCAACTTCAAGGTGGTACAACAAATGTTTATCCATGTGTTAATAATGATGATGATGTAAGAAATTTTCCAAACTGTAAATATCGAACTACAAATTCAAAGGAATTAGTTTCTCAGTCTAACATTTATGTGAATAATGCTGTTTCTAATACTGTCGATAAAGAGTATAACTTAAAAAAATTGTTAAATGATTATTCATCTGTGTTTTCTAAAAATAAGTATGATGTAGGAAAAATTAATATTGAACATCAACGAATTGATTTAAATTCTGATTTGCCTGTATCATTAAGACCTTATAGAACATCCCCTATGGAAGAAGAGGAAATTAAGACCCAAATTGATCAATTATTACAAGCAGGTATAATTAAAGAAAGTTGTAGTCCATATTCGTCCCCCGTGACTTTAGTATTTAAACGTGAGGAAGGTAAGAAAACTAGTTTGTGTATAGATTATCGAAAATTGAATTCCCTGGCTAAAACAGATGCAAACCCTCTTCCTCGCATTGACACTTTGTTAGACAAATTAAGTAAAGCAAAAGTATTTTCTACAATTGATTTGAGATCTGGTTTCTGGCATATCCCGATTCACCCTGCAGATACTGAGAAATTAGCTTTTTGCACGAATTTTGGATTATTCGAATGGTTAAGACTCCCTTTTGGTTTCAAAAATGCACCTGCAATTTTTAACAGAACAATTAGACGAATATTAACAAAAAATAAAATTAATTTCGCTTGCAGTTACTTTGATGATATAATCGTTTACTCTTCCTCTGAGAAAGAACATTTAGAACATTTAAAAATTTTATTTGAGGTGTTTAAAGAGGAGCATATTAAATTGAATCGAAACAAGTGTGTGTTCGCCAGAGATCAGATCACATTTCTTGGCTATGAAATAAAAAATGGTAGAATAATTCCCGATAACCATAATATAGAAGTTATTAAGAAACTTAAAAAAGCCCAGTAACACCAAAGAGTTACAAAGAGTTTTGGGAAGTGTGAATGTGTATCATAGATTCATTCCGAATTATGCAACTATTAGAGCTCCATTAAACAGACAGACTCTTGAAAAAAGATGTCAAGTGGGAATGGGATGACTAATGTCAAAAACCTTTTGACGAAATAAAAAGAATACTGATTTCCAAACCTGTTTTACAATTGTATGATTCCAGTAGGCCATGTCATATTTTTGTTGACGCTTCTCAAACTGCTGTTGGAGCTGTTTTGAAACAACCAGATAAAAATGATGTCCTTCACCCTGTATCATATCATTCCCGAACTTTAAGAAATTATGAGAAAAATTATACGATTACTGAGTTAGAATGTTTGGCCATCGTAGATGCCCTAGACAAATTCTATTACTATCTGCATGGACAAAAATTTGTTATACATACGGACCATGCGGCCCTCGTTTGGCTCAAAAATGTTAAAAATTTAAAAGGTAGACTCTTCCGTTGGTGACTCAAACTATGTATGTTCAATTATGAAGTAAAGTATCAGAAGGGCTCTACCAATATTGAAGCTGACATGCTTTCTAGACATCCTGTTTCACAGCACCTCCAACATTATGTACATTTACTTGATAGAAATGAAATAATCCAACAACAAAAAACTGATAATGTCTGCGGAAAAAAATTACCAAGAGATAAATGATATCATGGTAATTAAGAAAAAGAATTTTTATAAAATTGTAGTACCTAAATCTTTAAGATTAAAATTGTTGAATAAAACCCATGAAAATTTTGGTCACCCGGGAGTTCAAATTATGCTTAACTTAATCACCCCTCAATATTATTGGCCTCCTATTAGCGAAGATATCGGAAATTTTGTTAAACATTGTCATACTTGTCAACTTAATAAAAAGTAAAAACAGAAAAAATTTGGTCTTATGCAAGACGTACCCCCAACCGACAAACCTTTCGATTGTCTCTCTATTGACACTGTGGGAGGATTTAATTATTATAATTCTACAAAAAATATTTACATATAGTTATTGACCATGCAACAAGATATGTCTGGGCTTTTCCCTCGAAACGTGTAACTTCAGAAACCTATGCCAATTGTCTAAAACAATTATTTCAAATACAAGTCCCCCAAAAAATTCTGAGTGACAGGAATGCAGCCTTCACTTCCTCTAGATTCAAAAAAATTCCTTAAAAAGCATAATGTTAAACAACTTTTAACTTCATCTCACCATCCCCAGACAAATGGTAAAGTAGAAAGAGTAAATCAATCAATAGTAAGTCGACTAAAATGTAAAGTAAATTCTTCTTCTAAAAAAGTACCATGGACTAAAGTGCTAGAGCAAGTTGTTATCGAATATAACAACTCCCCTCATACGGTAACTAAGTTCACCCCAGCATACTTACTATTTGGTAACCTCCCTTTTGAATCTCCAATTGATCAAAATAAATACCCTTCCTTAAATGAAGCAAGGGCTTTAGCAAAGAAAAGAACTATCGAATACCACCGAAAGAATAAAACTAGATATGACATCAGATTTGTAGAATCTAAATTTCAACCTGGAGATTTTGTCCTTTACGAGGAATTTGAATACCCAAATACTAGAAAATTGACTTCACCCTATTCAGGCCCTTAGGATTATGAATAAATTATCTGAAGTTAATTATGAAATCGACAGGGAAAATTTTCACACGAAGAAACCAACTGAGATTGTACATGCGTCAAAATTAAGGTTCTATTATCCACCCGAGAACTTTAAATTACATCATGAATAAATCAAAATTTATAAATCAATAAACTATCCATAACCCTTCTTTTAGTTTTCATCCTGTTGTCCCCCTTAATAGTTGATTTATCTCTCAGTGTCTGAAAGGTTTGTCTGGCCTTTTCTTTTACTGGGCTCCTTCAAACTTGAGTTTCAGGTTCAATACACTTTCCGTGTGGGAAACACTCAATTGAGGCTATACTACAAGTAGAGTACTATACCCTCACATTTCCTTGAGCTCATGTTTTCCTATGTTTGTGTTATAAATTGTAGCAACAGTTGAAAAAGTTAAATTTCAGTTGTTGAAATTTCTGAATTTCATTTTATGTTTCTGCAGCATCGTGTACATGCATGAACTGGTATGGATGTTGGAAGTTAAATTTTGTTTTGTTATCATTAATAAGAGAAAAATAGAGTGACAAAATATGTTAAAAACCTAGCAAAATGTGTATTTTCAACAAGAGTATAAGAGCTCTAGTATCGTGACATAAAAACTCAAATGTTTTCAGTGCCAATGCTAATCCATAATTCTAGCGCTAATTAAATGATCCGGAGATCTCCAAAGACCAGTAAAAGACTGGAGATGAGCCTGAATGACAACTCTAATGATTGTACGGACTCTAATGATTACACAAACTGTGAATGGTATGCCCTAAGATATAAACTTACAAATTCAGTTATATTACTATTTCCTATTGCCACGTAGCTAACCAGCAATATGTTATTAGTGCTTTATTTGTTCTGCACTTAGTTACTATATTATAATTTCTATAATCATTTATTATATTTTATATACTGTATTCATTATATTGAAATATTTTATGTCATATTTCATGTAAACATTTTGTGTGCCTTGAGATAAATCCAATCAGTTTTCCTACTAAATTTCCTAATAACTAAATTTTCTGCTCTCACTATCTGGACTGACTTGGATCGACGGCCGCGACTGCAAGCCTTTTCAGATGGGGGGGGGATAATCTGTGATGATATTT
Organism: Stegodyphus dumicola; assembly: GCF_044657685.1. Lineage (NCBI taxonomy): Eukaryota > Metazoa > Arthropoda > Arachnida > Araneae > Eresidae > Stegodyphus > Stegodyphus dumicola. Next base: position 1,949,918 of record NC_140774.1, read on the forward strand.
TTAAATCAATCGATTAAATTAAATTCTATTAATATTGCTTAATAACGTGTTGGCGATTCTCTACCTAAATTGCATCCCTGTTCCTAAATTTTGGCGAAATCCTTTCTTTATCATTCGTAATAGTGATCTTGTTCTCTTTTCCAGTACTCTTATCTACAGCAGACACATTCAATATGCCATTGGCATCAATATCGAAGGTAACTTCAATCTGTGGGACACCTCTAGGTGCAGGAGGAATGCCAGTTAATTCAAACTTTCGAAGAAGATTATTGTCCTTGGTCATTGCACGTTCACCCTCGTAAACTTGGATCAAGACACCTGGTTGATTATCAGAGTAAGTTGTAAATGTTTGTGTCTGACGAGTTGGAATTGTTGTATTACGTTTGATGAAAACAGTCATTACACCACCAGCAGTTTCAATTCCTAGAGACAGTGGGGTTACATCCAACAGCAACAAATCTTGCACTTGTTCAGATTTATCACCATTCAAAATTGCAGCTTGGACTGCAGCACCATATGCGACAGCTTCATCTGGATTAATACTTTTGTTAAGTTCTTTACCATTAAAGAAATCTTGCAGTAGCTTCTGAATTTTAGGAATACGAGTAGATCCACCTACCAGGACAATATCGTGGACTTGAGCTTTATCTAATTTAGCATCTCGCAAAGCCTTTTCAACAGGTTCCAATGTGCTTCTAAACAAATCAGCATTCAGTTCTTCAAAACGGGCTCTTGTTATGGTTGAATAGAAATCTACACCTTCAAAGAGAGAATCAATTTCGATGCTGGCTTGAGTACTTGAGGACAGGGTTCTCTTAGCCCTTTCACAGGCAGTATGTATGAGAAATTACATTTCATATATATATAGAGAGAGAGATATAGAAGACAGATAAATTTAAACACCTAAAACCAATATTAATTTGGAATCAAGCAATTCCTCAACAATATTAATAATCGCAACCTCGTATAAGAGTTTTAACACAATTATAAAAAATAATCGAAATTAAAATAAGAATTAATAATTGAACAAACTCGAAAAGTAAAAATGCGAAAGGGAAAATATACAAATTGTTAACATGTAAGAATTAATCTCCTTTTAAAGAGCTCGGTTACCCAAAGAAAGTTTTCTCGGTTACATGAAATTCGAATTCATATTACAAGAATATATTAAGTAAATAGTTCAGTATTTAAAATCATTCTCTGGGATTTGGATATACTTATGGATTACGAGGAAATGACGACGCCCTTATACTTATACTTATAGACTCCGCCCTAAGGGGGTCTGAAGTCTCGTAATTTTGCCTGAAAGGGCAATATTTTATGATTCATGCAGTGTCTCAAGAATAAAGCTTTGAATATTATAATGAATCATAAATAAATAATAATAAACGAAAGTCCTTAATACAAATGAGATGAAAAGACGAATGATTCAAATTTTATTGGAGAGCCAAAAGTGTTAATTTTACATTTAATTTTGAATAAAAGTCGAAACATTATAACGCGTTCGAAATTTTTTTTTGAAATAATAATAATAAATAAAATTGTAAGTAAAAATATAATCGAAAATTTTAAAATAAGTAAATCAAGTTCAAAAATATAATAATAATAGTAATAAAATAAATAATATAAAAATTAATGGTAAGGAAAGTAAAATATTAAGAAGAAATAAATATAAAATGTAAAAAGTAACAATAAGAAAATACAAAAAACACAAAAGTAAATATTAATAAACAAATAAGTAAAAATAAATAGCATTAAAATTGAATATGATATAAAAATAGTAAAAAAATCCATTAAATGCAAAAATATACATAAAAAAGTTCTTAATCTTTAATTAAGGGCTTTAAGTTTGGCTAAAATGCACAGTTTAGTCGCATTCAAGCCGCATCCTTGGCTCCCCACTTAATGTCTTTTTTATTAAATAAATATAATTCAGCTTATGAGCTCAATTTTTTATCAGTCACAGGTCCGTCAAGGAAGTCCCTACTTAGTCACTCACTGGTCAATCAGCGTGCAATTTTTTAGCCAGCCACTGGTCAATCATCGAGATCGTCATTTAGTAAGTCTCTGGTGTGTCAATGAACAATTTTGGTCAGATTGATGTCATTTCGAACAAATTTATGACGAATATAAACTGAAAGTATGTCAACTTAGCTCAGATCTTGATAGGTTGCTTTAAAGTGTTATGTTTATTTTTAATTTTCTTAGAGCAAAAATATTTGAGCGGACAAATAAACGAACGCTAAACTACCGCTCCCATAAATACTCAAATAAATATTTTTGGGGGGTTTCTTGTGATACAAAACATAAACGTAATCCTCATATATATATATAACCAAAGATTATTATTATTATTAAAACGAAAATTATGGGAAACATATATTTCAATTGAAAAAATACTTTCAAAACTTTATGTTTTCCTGGTTTTATGAATGCAAAGCGCAGAATATCATGTTTACCGTAGACTCTCATGCAAAGCGTTTCTTCTACCTTTGGTTAGGTGAAAATGAATTTAAATATAAACACAATATAAAATATATAAAAATGTTTTTAATTCTTTAATAGGCACCTATTTATGATAAAATCAACTGATTAGCATAAAATTAACTTATATTAGCGTTATATTCTTAGTGGGAAGGTATTCATGCCTAGGAAGGCCTTTAAATGATAAGCTCAACAATATGCTTCCATACAAAACCATCACAAGACACAACATTCTGACATCATACCAGGCTACGACAGTCATAACAAACATTCTGAACATGGTAAACCGAGTGAATAGAATATAACGTTTCAATTCTCTACATTCCTCAAAAATAAGATACAATAATTTGAGTCAACGTGGAGTGTTCAGAACGCCTACATTACTAAGGGATTCAGCGAATGGATTTAAGTTCGCTCGTGCGATGGTCACTTTCTCGTCCAACAGATTATGACTAGAGAGTGGAAGGGAGAAAGGGATTTATATGTCATCTTCGGTGCACGAACAGAGCTAAATTATGCGCCTGCTTAAAGCTGTTAGGTGAATATCATTCTAACACTTACACACAAGCCTGAAAAAATTCATGAGGCTTAAAATGGAAATCTTTATTATCTTTATACTACTTAGTGGGTCACAATCACAGAGTTAAGGGAAGTGGGAGTTTAATTAAACTTTTCTTTTGTGTCTCCTCTAAAATCTCAGAATATTATATTGGATATAAAAAGTCTCACATCGCTTTTCCTCCTACTGAAACCCTTTGATTCTTATTAATATAAATAATAATAATTGTTTTCCGTCACTACTTACCTGACATGAACGTATATGTAATTTAGGCACACGCACCCAACAAAATATCTGATTTCGATACCACACGACTTCCCTGTAAGGACTATTAATTTATAGACATTTCTGCTTCAATTGATTTGCCCCTGTGTCCTCGAATTTTAATTAGATATATATTTATATTTCAATTAATTCAGTTCTCACTTCGCGGCGTAGCAAAAATCAATGGAGATTCAAAACACCTTCATTGAAAACTGTAAAATATATAAAAATCTAAAACATTAAATGCAGTTAAAAACAATTTTTACAATTAAAATTAGAGTTTCTGCGTCCAAACAAGCAAGTCTTTAAGAAAACTCCTGATGAGAAGATAGCGTCACCTCGTGATTTCAATTAATATCGCTGATTGGAGAAGCGTCGTGACGCACACATATGTATAAGTAGGGCTTCTGCTCAAGGTACGAGGAGAACGCTTGTGAGATGGATGCTAAAATAAACCTACCATTTTATATACCAAAATTTGTCTCATTCCTGTTACCCCGTCTGCACAAAACAAATAATGTATGAGAAATTACATTTCAGAAAGCCGGTAGGATACCACCTTCAAAGGGATTATCTAAAAAAGAAGATACCCCAAGGATTATACGTAAAAATGTTACGCACTTAAGATGAATTTGCCGCTGTGCGACTTCTATGTTTCTACATTTTTCTCTAGGCGTTCTTGCTTCAAGAGAATCATTCTTCTGTTACCTGTATTCTGGTATTCTGCAGATTATTTTACGTCCAGAGAAGCACCCTTCTGCCCCCTGTGATGCGTGATCTGTGTTTCCATCGAAAGTTCGTCGTTCATCAAATGTGCTCTTACCGTTGACCTACGTTTGAGGATGGAAATCTTTCCCTACGTCTACGGCGTTCTGTGTTGCTCTCGAGAGCTTTGTGCTTGTGTGGTGATTGATCGTGTTTTGCGAAAATCTAATTAAGAGTGCACAAAAATGTGTATTTTCGTGTCGATTTCATCACTCGTATTCTCGTCACAATAAGTCAAACAGAAGCAATTAGTAAAAAGATTGGCGATGCAAATGATATTATTACTATTGAAATATAATTACTGATTTAATAATAGTGTTTTTATTTTGAAAATTTTAAAAGGTATTATTTTGGTATAAATGTATTTTAAATTTGGTATTTAAAGGATGTATTTTGGTTTTAATATTGTTTTGGGAAAATTTAAAGAATATTATTTTTGAGTTAGTTTTATTTATGAAAGTATTATTAGTTTTATTTATGAAAGTATTATTGAAAGAATAATGGCTAACGAAAACCTCTCTGATCCTCATGATTCATTAAGGGCAGCTAGCGCTGAACCTGAAACAAGCATAATTCCCTTTGACGCGCAGAATGATATGGATATAAATTCATGGCTTGAGTACTTTAACAAAACTCATTTAGATAAAGATGAAACGTGGAAGCTTAATAATGTAGCTCGATATCTAAAAGGTAATGCACTTAGCGTATATGTCAAAAACTGCCATAAAATTACTAAATATGTGGAATTAGTCCAAAATTTAAAAGAACATTTTTTCGACCCCACTTTAACTACGTTTGGTGATTTTGCCAATTACAAGTACAATCATAAAGAGGACATAACGCAATATTTTCGCAAAAAATTAGATATTGGTAAAAAATTAAATCTAACTCATGAAATGATCTTGGAGGGTCTGACGGATAGCCTTCCTATAGAATTAAAATCCTTAATGACGATCAACGCACCCTCTGACCCTATCTCTTGGCTTACTCATGTCCATAAGCTTATTAAGATTAGCAAAAATCAACAAATCAAAAGTGCACCTCCCAGATTTGTTACTCCGATTGGGAACAGTCCCCAAGATTACAATCGATTTAATAGAAGTAGAATTTCAGCTACTGTGAAACAAGATTCTCCTAGACCCAACAATTTCCAACGTTTTCAGAGACCAAGTAATTTTTATAATCGGTTCAGTGGTCCAGGATTTACAAGCCATCATAATTATAATTCTCAAAATAGATTGCCATTGCCACCCAGTCCCTGTAGACTTTGCACCCGGAACGGAATCCCAAATGCTTTTCACTGGTTTAAGGTTTGTCCTTTCAGAGGGGAGAGATCTGATACACCTAATGTTACGCCCCTTGCAATAGAACCAACCCCAGAAACCCCTCACAGTAGTTCACTATTAAAGGTGTCGGGATATTTGTCCAATAAGAAACGTCTAGAGTGTGTTGTAGACAGTGTTGCAACCATATCGATAATTTCTTCCAAAACGGCTAGACAATTACGTTTAAAAGTACAAACAATTACGTTTAAAAGTACAAAGAGTTAGGCCATTTTCAGTAACCCAAACTAAAGGAAACATAATCTTTAACAAAATATGTTGTATACAAATGAAAATTGGACGGATTAGTAACCAAATTACCTTGTTTGTTCTTGATAATAATTTGAATTATGTAATTTTAGGACTTTATGAATGCAAATTATTTGAGTTGAGTATTGATTGTAGTAATTTAAAAATTAAACAGAGAGCTATTGTACTTGGCTGCCATTTTGACAGCCGACCCATATCTCCACACCTCCAACTTCAAGGTGGTACAACAAATGTTTATCCATGTGTTAATAATGATGATGATGTAAGAAATTTTCCAAACTGTAAATATCGAACTACAAATTCAAAGGAATTAGTTTCTCAGTCTAACATTTATGTGAATAATGCTGTTTCTAATACTGTCGATAAAGAGTATAACTTAAAAAAATTGTTAAATGATTATTCATCTGTGTTTTCTAAAAATAAGTATGATGTAGGAAAAATTAATATTGAACATCAACGAATTGATTTAAATTCTGATTTGCCTGTATCATTAAGACCTTATAGAACATCCCCTATGGAAGAAGAGGAAATTAAGACCCAAATTGATCAATTATTACAAGCAGGTATAATTAAAGAAAGTTGTAGTCCATATTCGTCCCCCGTGACTTTAGTATTTAAACGTGAGGAAGGTAAGAAAACTAGTTTGTGTATAGATTATCGAAAATTGAATTCCCTGGCTAAAACAGATGCAAACCCTCTTCCTCGCATTGACACTTTGTTAGACAAATTAAGTAAAGCAAAAGTATTTTCTACAATTGATTTGAGATCTGGTTTCTGGCATATCCCGATTCACCCTGCAGATACTGAGAAATTAGCTTTTTGCACGAATTTTGGATTATTCGAATGGTTAAGACTCCCTTTTGGTTTCAAAAATGCACCTGCAATTTTTAACAGAACAATTAGACGAATATTAACAAAAAATAAAATTAATTTCGCTTGCAGTTACTTTGATGATATAATCGTTTACTCTTCCTCTGAGAAAGAACATTTAGAACATTTAAAAATTTTATTTGAGGTGTTTAAAGAGGAGCATATTAAATTGAATCGAAACAAGTGTGTGTTCGCCAGAGATCAGATCACATTTCTTGGCTATGAAATAAAAAATGGTAGAATAATTCCCGATAACCATAATATAGAAGTTATTAAGAAACTTAAAAAAGCCCAGTAACACCAAAGAGTTACAAAGAGTTTTGGGAAGTGTGAATGTGTATCATAGATTCATTCCGAATTATGCAACTATTAGAGCTCCATTAAACAGACAGACTCTTGAAAAAAGATGTCAAGTGGGAATGGGATGACTAATGTCAAAAACCTTTTGACGAAATAAAAAGAATACTGATTTCCAAACCTGTTTTACAATTGTATGATTCCAGTAGGCCATGTCATATTTTTGTTGACGCTTCTCAAACTGCTGTTGGAGCTGTTTTGAAACAACCAGATAAAAATGATGTCCTTCACCCTGTATCATATCATTCCCGAACTTTAAGAAATTATGAGAAAAATTATACGATTACTGAGTTAGAATGTTTGGCCATCGTAGATGCCCTAGACAAATTCTATTACTATCTGCATGGACAAAAATTTGTTATACATACGGACCATGCGGCCCTCGTTTGGCTCAAAAATGTTAAAAATTTAAAAGGTAGACTCTTCCGTTGGTGACTCAAACTATGTATGTTCAATTATGAAGTAAAGTATCAGAAGGGCTCTACCAATATTGAAGCTGACATGCTTTCTAGACATCCTGTTTCACAGCACCTCCAACATTATGTACATTTACTTGATAGAAATGAAATAATCCAACAACAAAAAACTGATAATGTCTGCGGAAAAAAATTACCAAGAGATAAATGATATCATGGTAATTAAGAAAAAGAATTTTTATAAAATTGTAGTACCTAAATCTTTAAGATTAAAATTGTTGAATAAAACCCATGAAAATTTTGGTCACCCGGGAGTTCAAATTATGCTTAACTTAATCACCCCTCAATATTATTGGCCTCCTATTAGCGAAGATATCGGAAATTTTGTTAAACATTGTCATACTTGTCAACTTAATAAAAAGTAAAAACAGAAAAAATTTGGTCTTATGCAAGACGTACCCCCAACCGACAAACCTTTCGATTGTCTCTCTATTGACACTGTGGGAGGATTTAATTATTATAATTCTACAAAAAATATTTACATATAGTTATTGACCATGCAACAAGATATGTCTGGGCTTTTCCCTCGAAACGTGTAACTTCAGAAACCTATGCCAATTGTCTAAAACAAATATTTCAAATACAAGTCCCCCAAAAAATTCTGAAGTGACAGGAATGCAGCCTTCACTTCCTCTAGATTCAAAAAAATTCCTTAAAAAGCATAATGTTAAACAACTTTTAACTTCATCTCACCATCCCCAGACAAATGGTAAAGTAGAAAGAGTAAATCAATCAATAGTAAGTCGACTAAAATGTAAAGTAAATTCTTCTTCTAAAAAAGTACCATGGACTAAAGTGCTAGAGCAAGTTGTTATCGAATATAACAACTCCCCCTCATACGGTAACTAAGTTCACCCCAGCATACTTACTATTTGGTAACCTCCCTTTTGAATCTCCAATTGATCAAAATAAATACCCCTTCCTTAAATGAAGCAAGGGCTTTAGCAAAGAAAAGAACTATCGAATACCACCGAAAGAATAAAACTAGATATGACATCAGATTTGTAGAATCTAAATTTCAACCTGGAGATTTTGTCCTTTACGAGGAATTTGAATACCCAAATACTAGAAAATTGACTTCACCCTATTCAGGCCCTTAGGATTATGAATAAATTATCTGAAGTTAATTATGAAATCGACAGGGAAAATTTTCACACGAAGAAACCAACTGAGATTGTACATGCGTCAAAATTAAGGTTCTATTATCCACCCGAGAACTTTAAATTACATCATGAATAAATCAAAATTTATAAATCAATAAACTATCCATAACCCTTCTTTTAGTTTTCATCCTGTTGTCCCCCTTAATAGTTGATTTATCTCTCAGTGTCTGAAAGGTTTGTCTGGCCTTTTCTTTTACTGGGCTCCTTCAAACTTGAGTTTCAGGTTCAATACACTTTCCGTGTGGGAAACACTCAATTGAGGCTATACTACAAGTAGAGTACTATACCCTCACATTTCCTTGAGCTCATGTTTTCCTATGTTTGTGTTATAAATTGTAGCAACAGTTGAAAAAGTTAAATTTCAGTTGTTGAAATTTCTGAATTTCATTTTATGTTTCTGCAGCATCGTGTACATGCATGAACTGGTATGGATGTTGGAAGTTAAATTTTGTTTTGTTATCATTAATAAGAGAAAAATAGAGTGACAAAATATGTTAAAAACCTAGCAAAATGTGTATTTTCAACAAGAGTATAAGAGCTCTAGTATCGTGACATAAAAACTCAAATGTTTTCAGTGCCAATGCTAATCCATAATTCTAGCGCTAATTAAATGATCCGGAGATCTCCAAAGACCAGTAAAAGACTGGAGATGAGCCTGAATGACAACTCTAATGATTGTACGGACTCTAATGATTACACAAACTGTGAATGGTATGCCCTAAGATATAAACTTACAAATTCAGTTATATTACTATTTCCTATTGCCACGTAGCTAACCAGCAATATGTTATTAGTGCTTTATTTGTTCTGCACTTAGTTTACTATATTATAATTTCTATAATCATTTATTATATTTTATATACTGTATTCATTATATTGAAATATTTTATGTCATATTTCATGTAAACATTTTGTGTGCCTTGAGATAAATCCAATCAGTTTTCCTACTAAATTTCCTAATAACTAAATTTTCTGCTCTCACTATCTGGACTGACTTGGATCGACGGCCGCGACTGCAAGCCTTTTCAGATGGGGGGGGGGGGGATAATCTGTGATGATATTTTTAAATCAATCGATTAAATTAAATTCTATTAATATTGCTTAATAACGTGTTGGCGATTCTCTACCTAAATTGCATCCCTGTTCCTAAATTTTGGCGAAATCCTTTCTTTATCATTCGTAATAGTGATCTTGTTCTCTTTTCCAGTACTCTTATCTACAGCAGACACATTCAATATGCCATTGGCATCAATATCGAAGGTAACTTCAATCTGTGGGACACCTCTAGGTGCAGGAGGAATGCCAGTTAATTCAAACTTTCGAAGAAGATTATTGTCCTTGGTCATTGCACGTTCACCCTCGTAAACTTGGATCAAGACACCTGGTTGATTATCAGAGTAAGTTGTAAATGTTTGTGTCTGACGAGTTGGAATGGTTGTATTACGTTTGATGAAAACAGTCATTACACCACCAGCAGTTTCAATTCCTAGAGACAGTGGGGTTACATCCAACAGCAACAAATCTTGCACTTGTTCAGATTTATCACCATTCAAAATTGCAGCTTGGACTGCAGCACCATATGCGACAGCTTCATCTGGATTAATACTTTTGTTAAGTTCTTTACCATTAAAGAAATCTTGCAGTAGCTTCTGAATTTTAGGAATACGAGTAGATCCACCTACCAGGACAATATCGTGGACTTGAGCTTTATCTAATTTAGCATCTCGCAAAGCCTTTTCAACAGGTTCCAATGTGCTTCTAAACAAATCAGCATTCAGTTCTTCAAAACGGGCTCTTGTTATGGTTGAATAGAAATCTACACCTTCAAAGAGAGAATCAATTTCGATGCTGGCTTGAGTACTTGAGGACAGGGTTCTCTTAGCCCTTTCACAGGCAGTTATGTATGAGAAATTACATTTCATATAATATATATAGAGAGAGATATAGAAGACAGATAAATTTAAACACCTAAAACCAATATTAATTTGGAATCAAGCAATTCCTCAACAATATTAATAATCGCAACCTCGTATAAGAGTTTTAACACAATTATAAAAAATAATCGAAATTAAAATAAGAATTAATAATTGAACAAACTCGAAAAGTAAAAATGCGAAAGGGAAAATATACAAATTGTTAACATGTAAGAATTAATCTCCTTTTAAAGAGCTCGGTTACCCAAAGAAAGTTTTCTCGGTTACATGAAATTCGAATTCATATTACAAGAATATATTAAGTAAATAGTTCAGTATTTAAAATCATTCTCTGGGATTTGGATATACTTATGGATTACGAGGAAATGACGACGCCCTTTATACTTATACTTATAGACTCCGCCCTAAGGGGGTCTGAAGTCTCGTAATTTTGCCTGAAAGGGCAATATTTTATGATTCATGCAGTGTCTCAAGAATAAAGCTTTGAATATTATAATGAATCATAAATAAATAATAATAAACGAAAGTCCTTAATACAAATGAGATGAAAAGACGAATGATTCAAATTTTATTGGAGAGCCAAAAGTGTTAATTTTACATTTAATTTTGAATAAAAGTCGAAACATTATAACGCGTTCGAAATTTTTTTTTGAAATAATAATAATAAATAAAATTGTAAGTAAAAATATAATCAAAAATTTTAAAATAAGTAAATCAAGTTCAAAAATATAATAATAATAGTAATAAAATAAATAATATAAAAATTAATGGTAAGGAAAGTAAAATATTAAGAAGAAATAAATATAAAATGTAAAAAGTAACAATAAGAAAATACAAAAAACACAAAAGTAAATATTAATAAACAAATAAGTAAAAATAAATAGCATTAAAATTGAATATGATATAAAAATAGTAAAAAAATCCATTAAATGCAAAAATATACATAAAAAAGTTCTTAATCTTTAATTAAGGGCTTTAAGTTTGGCTAAAATGCACAGTTTAGTCGCATTCAAGCCGCATCCTTGGCTCCCCACTTAATGTCTTTTTTATTAAATAAATATAATTCAGC